>NC_088603.1:18595253-18898283 GCF_036013475.1 Columba livia | reverse complement strand
TGATTATTGGAGTGAAACTGGCACTTGGTGTTTCCTTTTAAATTTTTACCTACAAAATTGAAGTTTCATAAAAATTACAGTAAGTTTTTATCTTTCTGTCCTCTCTGACAATTTGATCTCTTAACTGTGTTGTCCGGTGATGTGGCTTGATATCTTGTGTTCCTGAGAATAAAACATCGGACTGCACTGCTAAACAGAAAACCTTAAAGCCAGGCCACGATTAAAATCCTCATTGAAATTAAATTAAGAATAATAATGGGGAAGAATCAGTCTTTCTGGTGAAGTGAGTGTTGACATGCTACATATTGCCTTTCAGGTTTGAATGAAAATGCTTATAATGTTTTTCTTCAGTTGTCATTCAACCCAACATTAATTACACTCTAGGGCTTCCCCAATGCCATGTTTGTGAGCAGTATGTAAGTGACAATATGATTATGTAAAAATGTTTGGTACATGTGTTGGCTTTGAGGGCTTAGATATTTGAGCAAATTATTCTTCCAAAAGCTGAGGAACACTTGACATCTCCACAGATAACAGGATAACAGCTTTGTTATGCACCTTAGTTTAGGGCTGTATTTTGATTGTCTTGCTCATTTTGGTAGTTTCTTACTCCAGCAAAGTGACCATGAAAATCAGAGAAGCAAACCAGTATGGAGAAGACAACAGAATCTCACATGCAAAGAAGGAATTTCTATTGTAGCTGTACGACATATGCAGCTATGACACCTACTTCTGAGAGCAAGTGAGGAGAAAATATACCTCAAGTTAGTGTCTTCAAGTGGGGGGTGCCTCTTACCTCTGTGAAAGAAGTTTGTTTGAACATTAAGTTTAACAGAACTCTGTGAAGTTACCACAGAATCACAGAATGTTTGGGATTGGAAGGGACCTCGAAAGATCATCTAATCCAATCCCCCCGCCAGAGCAGGAACACCTAGATGAGGTTACACAGGAATGTGTCCAGGTGGGTTTGAATGTCTCCAGAGAAGGAGACTCCACAACCCCCCTGGGCAGCCTGTTCAGTAGTTCTGTCACCCTCACTGTGAAGAAGTTTCTTCTCAAATTTAAGTGGAACCTCTTGCATTCCGGTTTGCACCCTTTACCACTTGTCTTATCGTTGGTTGTCACTGAGAAGAGCCTGGCTCCATCCTCATGACACTCACCCTTTATATATTTATGAACATTAATGAGGTCACCCCTCAGTCTCCTCTTCTCCAAGCTAAAGAGCCCCAGCTCCCTCAGCTTTCCCTCATAAGGGAGATGTTCCACTCCATCATCCTCGTGGCTCTGCGCTGGACTCTCTCCAGCAGTTCCCTGTCCTTCTTGAACTGAGTGAAATTTTGTAATAAACATCCTGATTGAAATCTGTGTAATCTTAATAGGAATAATATTCTAACAGTTTTCATTTCTAATGAGCTGCTGACACATTGAGTTATGAATGTGTATACCAGGATGACGGCCTAAAAGCATTAAGCAACTTACCCCCATTTTTTCTATAAATTAAGAAGCATGTCTTAGATCAGAAAGGAAGGTGGAACAAAGGAGGATGTGCAGCAGGGCAGAGAAGAGGGAGCTTGAACTGGCACCGTTTCAGGTTGCACACGCGGAGAAACCTCCCCAGGAAGCACACGGAGCCGCAGGAGGGCGGAAAGGGCAAAACCAGCCTGTGTGCTGGAGACAGCCTTTCCAAGCCACCCGGCTGCTCGGGGGAGAGACAAGTTAGGACATGAGAAGTGTGATGGGTTTGCATGATAAAGCGATAAGATGCTCTCGATAAAGAGATTTAGGTGATTATTGAAACAGTGAAATTCTCATAGCTCATCTGTGGCGTACTGCTATCTAAAAACCAGCTAATTACTGAAAGCGAAGAGGTGTGTTTAGGCTGCTAGAAGTTCTGCCAGTGGAAATGCTTTTTTGAGGAAAGGGCTTTTTGTAATGCAATATTTTGGTTGTCTAATAAAGATGTGAATCAGGCCATGACACAGCATTATATTCTGGACTAGCTTTTTCTCTAATCTGAAGTGATGCTACAAATGCATATTCCAAAGGGTCTTCAGTTTTGTTGGAAACAGCCTACCTTTGTCAGTCCTACCAGTGAAGTTTAGGCTGAGTACATAGCATCTTTGGCATACATTATGGTGAGTAGGGTCTTTAGCAAAAATAATTCAAGTCCTGTTAACACTCATGCAGTCATGTAAAACTTGTCCTCCCTCAGAGAACCCACAGTCCACTTTGTTGACTTCAAGAATAGCTCAGGGTTTGGTTTTTTTCATCTGCTAACACTGAAATCCAGCAGTCGAAGTGGTAAAACTTGACAGCTGGTTGGCATCTCAAGGCAAATCTGCACTTTACAGCAAGGAGAGGGACTTTCTGAAACTGTGAACTGAAAAAACAGGATTTGGCTATTAAACATGTTTTTTGAAAGTATTTATTGATAAAGCTGGAATTTGGTGAGGACCTGGAAGATGATGTGGCTAAATGAGTGTTATTTGCAAATTGGCAATAGCAGCAAGGCGGCCCTACCTTCTGGTCCTCCTGGAATCTGCTGGTAGCTGCTGTCATGGGTGGCGCTTGAAGCTATGTGGGTCTTTTGTGTTTTAGATTTTACAACTTCTAAGTAGTCTCAACAAATGAATTTATATTAAAGGAAATTATTGTAAATTGAAGTGTAAAAGCAGAATGAAGCAAAGTGGATTTGATTCTAGCATCATTAGCTAGTAATATCAATGAGGTGATTGGAAGCACTGAAGTCACTGGAATTTTGTTTATTTAAAAGAAAGGCAAATGAGAACAGAATTGGATCCTTCTCATTTTTTCTTTCATGTGTCTGTTACAATAAATGTCATGTGATGGAGACCGTATACGTCTTTTGTGCTGTGCAGCTCTGAACATGTTATTGTAATTCTGAAAATAACCACTAATCATTTCCTGAAGAATTGTCCTTTTTGATAAACCGCTGTGTATTTTCAGCTGCCTTTGACTTTATGCCACTAAAAGCTGGTTTGCCTTTCAAATGTGTTGCCTCAGCTGTAGTTTGAGGTTCAGCAGCACAATTCCCTGTGAGGATAAATGTCTTTGTCTGGAAGATTTAGAGATTACATAGTTGGGGAAGGAGCCTGAGGGAGAAAGATGTTGGATGGGGTCCTTGGGATAGTAAGATATACTAAATTTCCCCTTCTTCCTCTATATTGTTTATTTTGACATGAGCCAAACTAAAATGAGAGGAACTTAACCACAGTTTTCTGGTGGGAAGAGATTAAAAAAAAAATTCTGGTTCAACAATGTGATTTTTTTGATGGCACATGTCAGCTCAGTTCAACTTGGTGCAGAAAGCTGAGGAGACCACCGTGGTAGTCGGCTGGGCTGCAGCCCCTGCCTGCTCCTCCAGCAGCTGCCTTCTGCCTGCAGACCTGTGCCCGTCTTCTCCCCCCCAGGCTACATGTTTATCTTAGATTGCATCTACATTTTGTTGAAATTTTGCTTGATATTTTTCTATATTACACTCTCACAGTTAGAAATTTTTCATTGCCAAACTGTGCTTTAATATAGATTCTGAATTGAGTGTAAGTAGTGATCCTTGGAGGTACTGACTAAACAAGTCTTCCGTTACTGATTAGAAAAAGAATTTTGAAATTTGCTGATTTGTAACCTATAGATATTAAATGAAACCCATATATAATAGACTATGTGTGCTAAGGTGTGATTCAGTGAGGACAGATGTTGCAAAGTGGTTGCTGTAGTACATTGCAGTATAGAGTTGCTACTAAAATCAACATGAAAATTTGTAAAAAAAGTGTTAGTTTTTAATGTCGATAATAGATCTGATAACTTTTACTGTAAAGTATTTTAAATTCCTTGTAGTTCAGAGACACATTGTTGCTTTAGCTGTAGCTAACTGATGGTGATCTTAAATATCCACTCCAGTTGTTATTTCTGTTACTTTCAATGCAGGTTTAGATGCAAACATCTTTCTTTGGTGGCTAAGTGTGAGTTATGTGGTTTTTTTATATTAAATTTATGTGGTTAGTATTTATGTAAATTTATATTATTCATATATATTATTTTAACTTAACAGTATTATTTACTTGCTAAGAGATGAGTGCAAATTGAGATGTATTGTTTTTTTCCCCCACTCTCTGTAGTTATTTCAGAGTCTTGTAATAGGAGTTAGTTATGAGCTGTGGCTGAGGAGCCTGTAATATATCTTTAGGGTGGGAGACAGTTTTCAGGATACTAATAGCTTCTATGAATATCTGGGTAAAATTTTGCAAGGTGCTAAAGAGTGCCATTGGAAGTAATGTTCCTGTGTTCAGTCTGTCTTGCAGCTGGGGAAACTCTAACAAGAAAAAAGAGGCCGAATGCGAGGTCCTGCACCTGGGTCGGGACAACCCCAGTGTCACTCCAGGCTGGGGGATGAAGGGATTGAGAGCAGCCCTGCCGAGAAGGACTTGAGGGTACTGGTGGGTGAGAGATTGGACATGAGCTGGCAATGTGCACTTGCAGCCCAGAAAGCCAATCGTACCCTGGGCTGCATCAAAAGGAGCATGGCCAGCAGGTCGAGGGAGGTGATTCTGCCCCTCTGCTCCGCTCTGGTGAGACCCCACCTGGAGTCCTGTGTCCAGCTCTGGAGCCCTCAGCACAGGACAGACATGGACCTGTTGGAGAGGGGCCAGAGGAGGCCACAAAATTGATCAGAAGGACGGAACAGCTCTGCTGTGAGGACAGGCTGAGAGAGTTGGGGTTGTTCAGCCTGGAGAAGGCTATGGGGAGACCTTATAGCAGCCTTCCAGTACCTAAATGTGACTTATAAGAAAGATGCGGACAGATTTTTTAGCAGAGCCTCTTGTGGTAGGATAAGGGGTAATGGTTTTAAACTAAAGGAGGGGAAATTCAGGCTAGACATGGGGAAGAAACTTTTTACAATGAGTGTGGTGAAACACTGGCCCAGGTTGCCCAGAGAGGTGGTAGATGCCCCATCCCTGGAGATATTCAAGGCCAGGCTGGACGGGGCTCTGAGCAACCTGATCTGGTTGAAGATGTCCCTGCTCATTGCAGGGGGGTTGGACTAGATGAGCTTTGGAGGTCCCTTCCAACCCAAACTATTCTATGATTCCATGAAGAAGTGTCAGGGGTGCAGTGTATAAATGCCCGTCTGTCCCTCCCTCACGTGTGACGGCTGGAGGCAGATGAAGGGGCACTGGCGCTTGCGGTGTGTTCTGTAGGTGGAGATGTTTAACTGCTTGCTCACTTCTTTACATCTGTTCCCCACCCAGGGAACTTTTCCTTCACAAAACTGCTGGTTGTTGCAACAGAAGCCTGTAAAAGTTCATTGGGGAAATGAAGTTCTGCGTTTACAGTAGATTGTAATTTGAAAGGTAGCCAAATGCTGAGTGTATCCAATACGTTTCCCAAAGTTACTTTAGTCTGAATATAATTAACTTCAGTGTCTATAACTTACTCTGCCAGTACTAGCATCACTGCCAATATTAACAGTTTTTATTTTACAGGTCAGAGTAATTATAGACAGCGTATCAGTTTCAAATGAGCTAATAAGGATAGCAAAGCATTATAGCAAAATCTAAATACAATTTAGATTCTCAGGTAACCTTCTCTGTGTTACAGGAATACTTTAACAGTATTTACATTATAGCAAGCAAATCATTACTTTTTAGAGCAAGGATCCTTTATTTTTTCTTTCTCTTTTTTTTTTTTCCTTTCAATACTTCCTTATGGATAGATTCTGACTGAATATCCTGGCATTTGTACTAGTTCATTAAAACACTTCTCATGGTACAAAGCTTTATGAAATGCCTCATCTTGAGAGGCTCTGAGGATTTATAGGTGTCATCAAAACAGAAAGTCCCCCACCCCCATGATGTCCATAAATAAGAAAAAGATGTATCGTTTTCAAGTCAAGCGAAAAAAAAGCCTGTAGCTAAGTAAAGGAAACATCTTCCTAGTGAGAGACAGGTAAGAATTGTTAGTAGGCAAGTCACATTGACAGTCTGCTCAAGTGTTTGTCCTGGCGTGACCATGCAGATGCCTATGAACTTGTGAGCATTTCAAACCTTATCAAGAACCTCCAAACCTGACCTGGGAGCATGCAGGCTCTGCAGGTTGGCAAGGCTCCCGTGCTGCTAATAGAGAGCACTTTGCTTTGTCATGTGTTCATGACTTTTTTTAACCTTTGAAAGATGGCTTCTGGGTTTTAGGCTTTTCATCGCATTTTCTGCAGCTGACTCTCTGGAAGGTTGATGTGAGTGGGAGTAGGATTTTAACTGTAACCTTCTGCCATGGGCCGTTCATGCAGCTTTATTTCTATAATATAGTGAATACAATTCTATAATATGATAACTATATAAAAAACTTTTGGATATAGTTATGATACAGGATTGCATTCACAATATTATAGGGTTACAACTTTTGGATGTAGAATCCATAAACTTCCTGGAAACTATGAGGCACCGACTGTACTTGGAGAGTTTTCCTCAGACCCGCGAAAACTCCATAGAAATTCTCATCTTCAAACTTGGCTGCTTTGTAATTCATTTACCCTGCGGAAACATGCTAATACAAATTACCTTCAGGAGGTTTGTTTTTTAACAAAGTCAATGGTCAAGATGGAATTTTAGAAGTCTCAGAATAGAAATTTGGAAGACTCAATCTTGTGTCCTATTTGTGCTGTTGGAAGATTTGGGAAAGTGCTGCTCAGTGTATTAGAACTGGGAAGGCTCTTCAGACTACCGAGGAGGCTGGTGCCTGGATTTTCACCTCTTGCTTCATAAGCGCTGGGAGCAGGAATCTGTTGGAGTGAGGCGAATGGAGCGAATGTGGTTCCCGCGGGTGAGGTGGGAGACTTTCCTGGGGAGGTGGGTCACAAGTCTTGTGTCCTTGTGAAGATGTTGCATTTTGCAGCAGAATAAGAGTAGGAAAGACAGATGGGGAAAACAGTGATACGAAACATTACAGTGAATCAATTTTGCATGTTGTCATTCTTGTGGAATTGTTAACCCGGGAAGACAGGTGAGCATTATTTATTTATTTATAAATATGAAACAAAATCTGATGATGTTAACCGCAGGTTAATGAAATTACTAACCAAACATTTTCACTCTTAATTTGACAGTTGTTTCCTTTCCCATTGTCACCTTTATAATATCTACCAACTAAAATCTATGCATGTGCGATAGGACCTGGTTCTGCCTTCATTTGTCCTCCTTCACAGGTTGATAGAAGAGGTAACTGTGTTGCAACCTCTTCACCTCAGTTCAAAGTTAGAGTTAAAAAGTGAGGTGATGTGGAGTGAGGGTGCATGCGTCACATTAAGGCTGGCAGGTCTTTGATGCTATTTCTATAGTGGCTTCCAATAAAATGTGTTTGCTCTGTCAGATGGAAAGTAAACTTGACGTTTTGTTGAGTCTGAAGCAAACTCTTCCAAGCATCATATTGTCTGCTGAGGTTTATACGTCTGCAGTGTACTGCTACCAGATGCTGTTGCACCATTTCTGAGAGCTCTGAGAACAAGAGGTACACTTCTATAATTAATAATAGAAAACAATTTCCAGTTTAATTTTAACGATGTCAGAAAAGATCCAGTCCATTATGCTTTGTGAACCAGCTCCTGGCAGCTGCTGAATAACAGCAAGAAAACTCCAGCTTGCTTGCTCTCCAGTGGATATACCATGTTGCTTGTTATTCAGTAGTCCCTGTTTTCATGCAAGTTCATAAAATAGAATTGGTGGGTGGTAGGTACCTTACTACCTGCAGGCCACTTAGATTCCTGTGTTCTAGTGTTACCCTTCTGCCACTGTGTATTTCAAAGTATTTGAAGAAGAAACAATTACAGTGCAGATAAACTTGCTGGATTTTCTGACGTTTTTAATGATCCCTACGAAACTGGCTTCCACATTTGCATTCACATGCTTTTAAAGTAGTACTATCACTCGTTACCCTGCCAGAAGAAGGAATACAAAGTTCCAGAATTTGGGATCTGGGCTCAAAAATGGTGCATTGCTGAACTGAGGGAAAGCAGACTACTGACCACGTTAAAACTAAAAGAGTATTTCATCCTTCCAGCTTAGATTTGAACTTAACATTCATTTTGGTGTTTGTATTGTTATCTGGGACCCGTTGACCCATGGGTGATGTGCTCTGCTGACACCCACCTAAAATTTCTGGGGATACAAGAGGACTTTCTAAGACAGGGGCTTTCTGTTGGAGACAGGACAAGGGAATATTTGCTTTTGTATACATGTCTACACACAAGAGTTTATTCTCAGTCTGTTAAAATAAGAATGCTTCTTATAGGTCTATATGAAAGCTGGTGTTATACCATGAGCTTCAGAGAACATCATTATAATGGGTGGCTTTTGTACTATCAAACTGAGGCTGGCCGTAGCTTTGTGTAGAAGAAGAGTTCAGCTCGCACAGGAAACAGCAGTCAAGCAGAACAGGGAAAAGTGGTTTATGATCAGTGGGGCACAGGAATAGCCTAGTTGGATTAAGTGCAAACCTCAGGGAAAAATAATGATGGGCGGAGAGAAGTGTCATTAAATATCAAAAGTGATAATTTAGAGGCAGCCTTCCAAGGAATTTACAATCGTGGCCAAACTCTCCAGCTCCAGAAGGCAATGGAGGAGTGAGATATGAGTCATCAAGGCTGCATTGGCTTTGGGTGAAAAGTATGAATCTGGATTTGAGATAAAGGGAAGCAGAAGAACAGAGGAAAGATTTTCATGTTGTCTGTCTAGAATACGATGGCTCTCTATAGGGAGGTGAATCACCAGCCCCCTGACCCTAGACCTTGAAGTGAGGGCTTAACTATAGGACAGTTACTACTCAGAATTGGGGCATTTTTTGCTCAAGGCTGATAGAGGTTGCAAGAAGCGGCGAATGTTCAGAGCAAAAAACAGGCGTACCCTCATTGCTGATCTCTTTTTGGTATCCTACATGAGAAGCAGTAAGCAACTAGACAGGTTTTAATTTATTAAGTGTATTGATGTTTTGTATTTGTTTTAGTTATAACCTTTTGTTTCTGATTTATTATCCAAAAAGTGTAACTGTTATGTTTCCTTATAGGCCTTTAGAAGAAAATGTGAATAACCAACTGTGAAAACTTGGTTAAAAAAATAAACATCAATAAGTAATACAAAATATTTGTTTGTTTGTTTTTTAATACGTTGCAAAATTCTGCTAGTTTGTTAATTGTTCAGGGAAATGTGTATAGGTGGGAAGAGTGCTCCACTACTCACAACTACACCCTCCATGGGGATGAGGAACAGATCCAGCTTTTCTCTTCACCAAATGTTTTTGGAAATGCCTTATATTCTTGCAGGTTTTGGCAAGTTTTCTGAATCCCCTGGCTTACTGTGTGGCTCATTTTCCAGGCAAACTTTTGCAACACTTGCTGCCACGTCAGAAATAAATGCAGAAGTAGTTGGCAGAACCAGGCGTCCAGAGGTAAAAGACCTGTGGGTATTTCGGCATATTCCTTGACAGCTTTTGGAAGGTCGTCTGCAGATAATGTTTGGTATTTCCAGTATTGCACATGTGTAAAGCACAAAATTACCCTAGTGACAGGAAAAAAAGGGTAGAGATGCGGTATGAAGAGAATTCCCTTTGATATAGGTAAGACACTAAGGAAGTTAATTAGACTTTGCTCTAAATGCAGTTTAACCTGTGCTAATAGTAAAGAATGTTTTACTTTATGCTCAAAGCCAAGAACATCTGGCCCTGAGAAAGTGCCCTCAAATTAATCGCACTGCATTATTTAATGGCTATAAAATTATCAGTCCCTTTGGTGTCTGTTAACAGGTTCCCCTGTAATTGCTGAGAGAAGTAATTGTAATTTTGTTGTTTAGCACGTTAATCAGAAGTGAAGTTTACTCTGTTCTAAAATGATATTCAGGTTACCGATGACAATTCCACTCTGCCATACAAAGATATTTTTTTTAAGTAGCCTGATTGTAGTCTGCACAGTAATGAAAAATGTGTTTTAAATACTGTCGTTGCTGAGAACCTTTGAGTGTCCAAGCTACTCATCCTCTGAAGATTTCTGTAATAATCATCAGCTGACCTTGGACTCCCCAGATGTGTGACAACAGCTGATGATGAGTTCCCACCCCGCTTTCCCAGTAACCTGCTTTCAAATCCTGCAAAAATCGCCTTTCTTCCTCTCTCTCAGTCTTCTAAGCAAATACTGTGATTTGTATATATTTCTGATCTCCTCTTTTCCATTTCTTTGCAAAAAGCACCATTTCCACAAATTTATTTATTTTTTCGCTAGCACTCGAATTTTTGTTGCGTTTGTGCCGTAACATGCTGATAATGTTGGTATCTTGGGAGCGATGGAGATCCAGAAGGGAACCTTTTAGGGTTCCTCAGACATACAGCTGGGGAACTGAAATGGTTCACATTGCAAAAGGGTTAATTAGAAGTTAAAGACTCTGCAATCTCTTACATTTAATGAACGTTGTCCTGCTGGAACTGGAATGATTTGACATTAACTTTTTTGCTTGTGATTTGTCAGCAGTAACAAACATCCTAACAAAAAAACAAAACGTTAATAACTTGTTTCGTTTTCTGAGTGTTTTGACTGAGATTAATAAAAATTAAGATATTTTAACTTTAACAGTCACATGTAGCTTTTAATTATCCGTGTGAATGAGCTGAGACTCCTTACCATCAGTATTTACTCTGGTCCCACGGCTTAACAAGACCAGCATAATGAAAAATCACATTAAAAAGCAGTGGTGAGTTTTTAGCAAAGCTTCAAACTATTGGGACAAATATTTTCCTGACAACTACCTTTGTTCTGAGCCGAATCAGATCAGCTGTTGCTGTGCTTTGTTGGACTCAAAATTTAAACAATTCAGTGTCATTGTAACTACATTAGTGTTGGAAAAAACATTTTAAAATAGAATTTAAACAAGAATCCACTCCACCGATGCACTTGGGAGGAGAAAAGCTACAGGGGCCTACCTGGTAACCCTGCAGTGTAAATTACGGAGTGGCCAGCCCTGTCTTGTCCTTTTGGAAGAAAATGTTTTATTTGAAGAGAAGCAGCTTATGAGTAGTAGTGACTTATGAGTAGTACTTATGAGTAGCTTATGAGGCTCGCTGCCTCCCAAGCTGCCGGGTGATGCACCAGGACCCTGGATATGTGGATGTGCCCACTGTTCGCTTCTGAGGCTGCAAACAACATGTAATGAGAAAATATGACAGGTAGAAAACCTTTTCAGTGACAGAGCTGTCATTGACTTCAGCAGGCAGAATCTTAACTCTGACTTTTATCTTCTTCCATTTACAGGGTGTTTCAGAAAGATGGACCCAATTTGAAATCACACTGCTTTGAAATCGGGTCCATCTTTTTGGAACGCCCTGTGTTTTTGTGGGTGAGTGTGCTTGACAACATTATCAACAGGACCAGAAAGGAGCTCTCGGGGTCTTGCAGGACACCAGCCTGCTCCAGCTGCCATCATGTGCCAGGCACAAAATAACTCTTCTGTATGTAGCATTTTCTATAAATTCCCTACATGCTTCCAGAAACCAGAGCAAAGAAACGTGGGCTTATTTGTATTATTTTTGCTATGTTTTTTCTCTTTGACGTTGTTCTTATTCCAGGTGATTTTAGCCAAGGGAAATGTCCCCATTGCTCTCTGCATGCAGAAATACAGATTTTGAAAGAAGCTCTTTGGATAACTTGAAAGTCTGACTGCATTTTTGGTCCTTTTTATTTTCTTTTTTAATTCTAGAAATACTGTTTTAACCCCTCTGCTCCAGAATGCCATGTGCCAGATTTATTTGGTGGTTTATCTAAATTTCTAAATTGCGTGTTGGACACGATGCCACATGCTTTCTCTTTTAAACTACTAGATCCTTTTTGCCTTGTTCTTCCCTTCTGTTTTCTGGTGTGGATGTAACACTAGCCTTGTGTTTCTGCTGAATACTTGGTCGCTTTATTTCTGGCTAATCAGATCTGAGGAAGGGCTTTGCTTCTCTTATGCCAGGAGATTTGGCTCAGACTTCCAAAACAATTGCACAGGCTATTTGAAGGATTTCTTTTCTTCCCAACAGATCACAGAATCACAGAATCGACTGGGTTGGAAAAGACCTCAGAGATCATCGAGTCCAACCCTTGGTCCAACTCTAGTCCGTTTACTAGATCATGGCACTAAGTGCCATGTCCAATCTCAGTTTAAAAACCTCCAGGGAAAGCGAGTCCACCACCTCCCTGGGCAGCCATTCCAATGCCTGACCACTCTCTCTGTAAAGAATTTCTTTTTAATATCCAGCCTAAATTTCCCCTGGCAGAGTTTAAGCCCATGCCCCGTTGTCCTATTGCTGACTGCCTGGGAGAAGAGACCAATCCCCACCTGGCTAGAACTTCCCTTCAGGTAGTTATAGAGAGTGATGAGGTCACCTCTAAGCCTCCTCTTCTCTAGACTAAACAGCCCCAGCTCCCTCAGCCTCTCCCCATAGGTCTTATGTTCAAGTCCCTTCACCAGTCGTGTTGCTCTTCTCTGGACCCGCTCCAGCACTTCAATGTCTTTCCTGAACTGAGGGGCCCAGAACTGAACACAATACTCCAGGTGTGGCCTCACCAATGCAGAGTACAGGGGAAGGATCACTTCCCTTGTCCTGCTGACCATGCTGTTTTTGATACAGGACAGGATACCGTTTGCCTTCTTGGCCACCTGGGCACACTGTTGGCTCATGTTGAGCTTCCTGTCAGTTAGTACCCCCAGGTCCCTTTCTGTCTGACTGCTCTCCAGCCACTCTATGCCCAGCCTGTAGCGCTGCAGGGGGTTGTTGTGACCAAAGTGCAGCAACCGGCACTTGGCCTTATTGAACTTCATCCCATTGGAATCAGCCCATTTTTCCAGTCTATCCAGATCCCTCTGCAGAGCCCTCCTGCCTTCCAGCAGGTCGACACTCCCTCCCAACTTGGTGTCATCAGCAAATTTGCTGATGATGGTCTCAATCCCCTCATCTAAATCATCAATAAAGATGTTAAACAGGACTGGACCCAACACTGACCCCTGGGGAACACCACTAGTGACTGGCCGCCAGCTGGATGCAGCCCCATTCACCAGCACTCTCTGGGCCCGGCCGTCCAGCCAGTTCTTAACCCAGCGTAGAGTGCACTTGTCCAAGCCATGGGCTACCAGCTTTTGCAGATATATTCTTTATCACAATAGATTTTGCCAAATTTATCCTTTACAACAAGCGTCATAAAAATTAAATCAATGCAATGTTTTTTAACTGGTTTAGATGATGTATCTGTGTTTATTCAGGACCTGTTTATTTAGAAATAATGTCAAGATAAATATTAATTTAATATCTTATTTTTTGAGCTGACTGCATAATTTTAAATATATTATGTTAAACTTGGGAGTCACTACATTATACAAATATTGTGAAGCTGAAAGTATAAACTTGCAAACCAGGGAACAAACAGCTGGAATAAATGTGCTGTGTGAATTATACAGACGCAAAGATTATGATAGAGCTGTTCCAAATGGTAAACAAGCCATCTATAAGTACTAATGGCTGGAAGTTAAAGCAGTGCAAATTCCGTTTAGGAGTGTGATGTCTGGAAGGGCACATCAGAGGAAGGCTCACCCCATGGCCATCCGCAGCTTCCACTGTTTGCCTCGACACTTGCCACTGGGCGCATAAGAGACGTGATACAAGCATAAATGGAGCTTCTGGTCTAACCTAAGGTAGCTGCTCATTCACAGCATGACTTTTAAAAAGCTGATGGCCCCTAATGAAGAAAAAATACTCAGGAATATGGTGGTTTTATTCACACAGCTTTGCTTTCACATTTATAATGAAATCTGAAAGCAGGTCAGTTTTATCCTTACTTTTTTTTTTTTGCTTATGAGGAGGTGGATATTTTTCACACATCTACTTTTTTTTTCAGTGCTAAGTTCTATATGGATCAAATCTTAAGTAACTCGGCAGCAGATTAATATTTTACTGGCTGTGTCTACACAGTCTGTTGAGGGACCCCGCTCTCTGCTCGTGGCCGCTCTGTGGGCTCCCGCGGCTGAGCCGGGGCAGCTTTGCCGGGCTGGCTCAGGCTCTGGGGTGCCACTGGGGGCACTGGAACCAGGGGCCACTTGCCAAGGCAAGGACAAAAGTGGCTTGTGTGTGCCCACCCTGTGTTGTGCGGATTCACCCACCGGCAGCCAGGAAAAGTCTGTGTCTGATAAAATAAACTTGATGAGATAAATCTGGACTTTGCTAAACTCCTTCTGTACATCAGCGAACTCTTACTCTGTTTATTTATTACCTTTTGTGCCATGATATTTACCACTGTTGATTAATGTAATATTAACTGTTAAATTATTTGTAAGAATAAAGGAATGTTTTCTTTCCAGCAAAAGTGTTTTCTCTGGTTTTGACCACATGATATTTAGTGTTCTTCCCTGCCTCACTACTGCAATTTCTTGAAAAAAGTCAGGCTGTAAATAGTTCTGTTTCCATGCATTGTTGAGCAGAGTGGAATTTCAGAGTTTGAAACTGCGTCTAGAGGGATCTAGGCCTGCTTTGTCTCCTCTCCTTCCTTCCTTTCAATGTGGGATTATGTGGACTGCAAGAAACAGAATTCAACAGATGGTTTGTAAGGTGTGCATTACAGCTGCCAAAGGCTGGAAACAAGGATAATATCCTAGACCAAGGAAAGATAACAGTGTTTGAAAAATTTTGTTCACTTTCAATTTCTAGACTCATCAGCAATAATAAAATAAAATTTACAGACTTTTATTTGGTGTGAATATTGATTGTATGGGAAAGGATCATCAGTAAAGGATTTATTTTAATGCAGTATAGATTTCATGAGCCTGTGGCACATTTTGTATGAAGAATTTTTTCAGTGAGAATGGGCTATGGATATGGTACTGGTGGTACTGAGGTGTTTGCGGATTTCGGTAGAAGCTACTTCTTTTCTTCCTTGCCTTCAAAAATAAAATGTGGTCTCTATAGCAGCACCTACTATCCCATTACAAAGCAAGAAGCCAGAAAGGCAGAAGAGAATTTTCCCCTGAAAGGTTCTTTTTACTACTTTATCTACTTTTCTGTGCTTGGCTAAAGACGTTTTGCTGTCATTGGACTTGCACACACACATCCCACTTCGATTTCTTCCGTCCTCCACTTTGTCACCAGTCACGTTTCTGTAGGGTGAAGATGAAGTGTGAAGAAAAATGACTTGTGCCTTCTCTTTCCTGTTTTTTCTTGCTTTCATGTTTATACAAAGGCTGAATGAATTTTCCTTGCATGCCACTTTCCTGCTTATTAGTTGTTTTCCAATAGCACTTGCAGACCTGCCCTGCATGCACAGACATCAGATTGGCAAAGGGCGTGAGAAAAGACGATGCCATTTGGGGCACTGAGGCAGAGAAAAGCAAAATGGCATTCCCAACATCAGGCAGAATTATGTCACAAAGCTGAAATTTGAAATTAAAAAATTGAGTTTTTCTGAAGTGTCAGTGCAGACTGTCCTTTCTTGGCTTGCATTTGATTTTTTAAGATCTTTTTTACTAAACCCTGTCCTTTGCATCTTCCTCCCAGTCACAGGCAGTTAGAGACTGAAGCACGTTCTAAAGTCAGACAGTCACAAGCAAGTGAAATGTAAGGAAGTGAGAGAACAGAAGGTATTTTAGTTAAATCATTCTGTTGCTCAGTGAGGAACTACTGGTGTCTAATTCCTGTTCCTGGAGGCATGTTGCGATAGGTACACCTTTACTGATGGGAAAGGCATCTAGTACAGTAGCCTGCTTTGATCTGATAAAGTAAAATAAGCTATGCTGGGGGAAAATCCTTTTACTGGTGTTTCTACCTTTATATTGCCCCACTGTTTCTTCCCTCTGTACTAGGCAGAATCTATTTGTTGTACAGAAATGGACTGACAGGAGGTGTTCTGTCACTATATTAAATTTGCTGTGGCTATCCTGATGTCAAAATTGAGCAAAAGTGAAGTTGAGTTAAAACAAAACCTTTTCACGTGTTACTTCCCCAAAAAGGAACAAGAGAGCTTAGAAGTATGGGGATCCCATTGGTTCAGGTTTGCTCTCTTTCGCCTAAGTCAGACTTAGTTCTGCAGCCGTTTTCTCTAACCAGTTGTTGCCTCTGTTTTGGCTGGGTCAATCTCTACTCCATGGTTGGCAGAGCGGCAGCAAAGGTTGGTGGCTTGGCTGCAGGTGTCCATGTTCTCCCTCATACAGCGTGAGCTGCAGCCATCTGAACCCACCTGCTCTGCTGGGGAAGAGTGCTGGAAACTCCCCAGGAAGAAACGCATCCAAACACAGCCGTCCGATGTCCCACCTGTGGCCGGAGTATAACAATCAGATTTGGCACTTGGTCGGTTTTAAGTGGGACAGACTTGATTGTAGCTGCAAGGCAAAACAAGGCAAAAAATGGAGTGATATATGACTATGGGAAAAGTCGCTGAGAAAATGCTGTCAGGCTGCAAGGGATGCCTGTTTATTCTCAGAAGTTTGCTCACAATGTCTTGTTTTTGTGCTTGAATGTACTTCTGACTTTCTCATTGTATGATCATCTGCATGACTTTTCTTTTTTTCCTTTCTCACAGTGCATGCCAATTAAAGGCCTTGGATTTGTGCTCGGAGCCTACAAATGTATTTGCAAGGCTGGATTCTATCATCCCAGCATCTTCTCAGTGAACAGCTTTCAGAGTAAGTGCCTTCGCTTGAGTTCAAAAAAAAGAAAAAACAGCTAGCATTAATAATGCAGGGCTTCTTTTTATCCTTGTCAGGGCTATACAGTAAAATTGCGGTGGTTTGCAACTCTTGGATTATATAATCACTTAAGGAGTTCTAGCCCTTTGGTTTGTCATTCATGATACTCTTGAGGATCCTGTAAAACATACCCACTTGAAGAATATTTGATTTATAAATAAATTTTAAAAACATGAAGTCTTGCTGTGAGGAAACAGAGATTTCTGGCATCTGTGCTTGAGCACAAGTACTGAGAAAATTAATCTAATGATTTTCTCTATGGTCAGGGCAAACTAGAATGTCCTAGCCTCTGGCTTTCCTGCAAGTTGTAATTGCTTTCATTTTAATTCATTTGCAAAGGAGAATCCAAAGGAGCATCCAAACCCTTATACTTGCTGAGATATTAAAATCTTTGATCTATGTCATGGGTTGATCTGTTTTTTATTGATTTGATCTGTTTTGGATATAGATTGGCCAAGGTATCTCACCCCTAACTCAGTATATCTCATATATATGTATATATGAGGGATGTCTATATATATGTATCATGTCTCCTTTATATGTATGTAGCATAAGTAGCACAGTGTGTTTGTTCCACAGTTTACCCAGTGAGTATTTGTTTCCCTTCTCTTTTCATATTGTAGAGTGTGTCACAGAAGGCAGCCTTGTGATTGTGCTTTTTTCTCTGGGCTCTGTGAATTTTTTGATAAAGTAAGGATGGTGTTTGGGTTTTCTTACAGTGCAATGAGTTAAGGTGCAGTCAGGATTTAACTCTTTGAATGAGCATATAAAAAAAAATTCTTAGATTTTTGTCATACCAAATGCCACAGAACACACAAAAATAATATGGCTAGAGATCATAACAGCATTGATCATTAGGGATGAGATTCATTTTATCTCATGTCAACTGTCTAAACTGTATATGCTTGGTATGTATATAGGTTTCAACTGTAGTCAGCAGCGAGAGCTTGGCTCCCCTGGAGGGTAATTCTGCTCCTTTAGAAAGGCAGAATTTGTCCTTGGATGGCAAATAACCTCCTGTAGAAGGAGCGGCCTATGTAGCTACCTTAGATGGGATATTTAGCTTCTAAATAGCTAACATAGAGTGAAATTGATCTCATGAAAGGGTTTGCAATGCTGATATTTTAGGGCGTGTAATTACATGATTTGGGGCCACTTTGATTTGAGCATGTGTTACTGTGAGCCAACATAAACATGAGTTTTGAAACAGGCAGTAATAAAGAACTGCTTTGATTCATCCAGATGCAGCTCGATCTGCAAAGTTTTATAGGTGGTTTCAAAAAGTGAACAGTGAGGCAGCTACTGTGAGGCTGGAAATGACTGTGAAGTAGTGGGAGGAAAACCAGTGGTTCAAGGGAATTTGGCCCTGTCACCCAGCTGCATTCCTTGAAAAGAATAAAGGAAAAGATGACGTGGTTAAAATGGCTGTAGTATGTATTTGGAGGTTTAAAATGATGCTAATTCTAGACGTGAATCCTGCAAGCAGTTTTGACAGAAACGACATGACCTGAAGATTTCTTTCTGGAGATAAGTTGGTGAAGTTTGATCATAAAAGAGATGAAACTGAGTAAAATGTTAATAATTTAGAAAGTAATCCTAGTGGAAGAAACTAAAGAGGCAGAAAAGATTTACAGGTTTCAAGATGAGATGTAAGTAAGCAGATAGATAGAAAAACATGACCAGTTTTGTACTTCTGTGGATTGAAAAATTGGATCGAGTTTGTTGTGTCTTGAAATGGGAGCATTTCTCAATGCTACTGGGATTCTGCCCCACAGCAATATATGGTTAACTACAGTTGCATGGCTGACATTTCGGCTGTTCCCTTACAGAATAGGAAGCCAGGTAGGAGAACGTTTACCTCCCAAGGCTGAGTTTGTTCTTCAGAACTGATAGTGCCAAAATATGTAAAATCTTACTATTTTTTCTGCATTATTGAGGACTCTGGGTACTAGTGGGACACAGAGTTATTGCCACACTTCAAGGGTCTTTTTTGACGACAGAAATTGATTTCAGAAAAAAGATGTATTTCATGTATGCAAATTACATTCAGCTCTAAGTGTTTGAATACATGATTATGCACTTTCTCCTAATGGCTCATTTTTAGTTAGCACTGTTTGTATAGGTAGAATAGACTAACTGCTGACTACATACATTTTAACATTTTTGTAATGCCCTTTTCCAAAGCACGTATGTTCTCTGCCTCATGGGGTAAGCAGGTTTGCCCTGAAAGATCCTTAGTAGAACAGTGGTGATTTGTTCAACCTAAAAGTTCATTCTTTACAAATGCATCATCCATGTATTGCAGAGATTCTGCTCAGCTATTGCTGTTTGGATGTGGAACCTGCCCTAAGAAAAAGGTACATGTGCCAGAGGTGTCTCTTGTGTCTGGATATGGGACTTCACTGTCTCTGATCTTGCTTTGATCGCATACATCTGAAGAGGGGTTTCCAGTTCAAAAGGAACTCCATTTTTTTCACACCTGCCCTTCAGCTTTGGTTCTTCAACAGAACTCACACATCCAGTTATTTGTACATATGAAGACTGTCAGGGACTTCAGTGATCCCTTGCTGGGATGAGGGGTGTGACCATGGCTGATCACCAGGTATCAAAGCTGGCAGGTCCACTTACATTCACACACACTGAGTTACTGCAGCATCACTGATGCTACTGGCGTTGTTCCTAATTTATACTATAACAGAACAGGAGCAGAATAAGTCTTTTGTTCTGCTCAGCACTCAGTATGCTCTGTGCTCTCTGTGTTCATCTGCTGAGTTTTGACTGAGGTCTGGGATGAATTTCTTAGGGATGGCAGTGATCCCTGCCCTGGCGCTTGGCAGTGTGTGGTGCCGTTCTCTGCAGCTGCCAGGACACCCCTCGTGTAGCAGAGTGTGCTCAGGAGATCCAAAGCTGGTGAAGAGTTACCCTCAGGAGACCATTTCAAAAACAGATGGGCCGGTAGACAGAAAAATAACACTGGGATAGAAGAGGAAAGACATAGGAAAAAATAATATAGTGAAGTGGACAGAGCTGAAGCATTTAAGCTTTTTGTTGTATTTTTTAGCAGTCAGGCGTTTTCCTTATTATACTTCATATTAGTTCCACCAATTCTTTGTTCTTTTCTCATTCCATTTTATCCTTTGTTTTGTTTTGTTTTGTTGCATTTTTTTTCTTTTCTTTTTTTCCTTGAGGACAGTACATTTTTACACCTTCTTCACCCTCAGTTTGAACTCCTGCAGCACAGTCAGTCTTTCAGCGTTTGCTTCCATCTCATTTGTGTCAGTGCTAAAACCACAGCTGCCTTACATGGAGCAGAATTGGTTTCTTCTCCATCTATCTTACCAGTGTCGAAGTCTTTTGGGGAGGAAAACCGTAATTTTTTCAGTGGAGGAAGTAATCCAAAGAACTGCTGAGATGGGAGAAGGCACGGCTCAGTGCTGTAAGGGGCAGTAACCTCGTGCTTGGCTTGGACCGTCTGTGGTTTGAATTGATGTTACATTGTGGTGAGGGGACAGGGCCAGACATAAAGGACAGAAATGTTCACCTGTACAGGGGGCAGCAGTGCCCTGAGACATGTAGTCAGGGGTGGACAAACAAGCTCCCAGTCAGTGATCATGATACCGTGATCAATTCTGTCCCAATAACTTCTTTACAAGGTCTGGAAAAAGTTATTTCTTTTTGTCAAGGAGAAAAAAAAAATGGGGATTGTAAATAATTCTTTATTATCCTGTGTAAAATCTCAAGCAGATCCATTTTTTTTTAATCTTTCTTGTATTGGCTGTAATGGAGAATCATTTCAAAGCCAGAAGATATTCACCAGATAATCAGCTAGCAGTGGAAGTTGATGGTCATCTTTTTTATACAGCAGACAGCATGACACCAGACACATCTAAGCAAAGGCCTGCTGTTGTGTTATGAACTCATATCCTTGGGATGTTCACTGCATCATGCAACCATTTATCGGTTATTATCCCTGTAGTATGTGACAGGCACACACATGAAGAAACTTCTGTGCATGACTCAGATAAGAAAATGCTTGATAAAATGGATTATATTTGCAACACCTTTCAAGGTTGAGCATTTCAGAAATAAGGTAAGAATATCAAGTTTAGGACATGCAAAATTGTGAAGCCATATTCATGCAATATTTATGACTTAAGTAAACTCATAATTTTAGGGTTTAAATTATGTTTTTTACACTGAAATAATTTATTTAGTTACCACAATAAAAACGTATTAACAAATGTCTCATGTGTGACTCACAAATGTGAAGTTTTAAAGAGATTAAATAATTTTTGTTGGAGATGGGCTAATTGAAGCGTGACTCTTTCCAGAAATGATAAAGGAACAGGTGGGTGGTGGAAAAGCAGGTTGACATGAGCGCAAATGTTGAGGAAATGGAGTGGGAAACTCGGTCAGTAGATAGTGCACTCTTGATTTGGAGATGGAGTTGGGAGATGGGAGACTGTGACTTCTGTCTCTGACAGAGGACAGTCTGGGTCCATTGCTTTAGCAGTAATTTAGAAAACAGAGATCTAATGTTAGATATGGAGAAAGTGCTTTCTGGCAAAGCTCTTGGAATGATAATGGCCTGAGGTCCATGGGTGTTTGCTCTGATAATAAGTTCCAGTCCTAGGATATTTTCGAGATCAGTGTTCCTTAGAGATTTTCCGCCTTCTTGGGGTGCCCAAGCATGGTCATTTTCCACCATTTCCATTCATGCCTCCCATAGTCTGGGTCAAAAAGGCGCAAGATCTGTTCTTGCTGTCTGCTTGTGTCTAAGAAAATCTGGCTACCGCATGAGTCAGCACCACACTACTATATTCAGGTTTCCAACATCTTTGCTTGGAATAAAGCACCAAAGAGAAATCCACAATTTTCTTGAGAAATACCAGCCTGTTCTCTGCTCACTGAGATGCGGGAGTGAAGGATCCTGCACTGAGGATGAGGAGCCCAGGGCTGCTGGAATGGCATGCCAAATTAACAGACTTGGGTGTACAGTCTCTTTGTCCCTTTCCCAGGCTTTGCCTGTCAGCAGATGTGTGCTCAGGCACATCTGTACATAGATTTGAGAAAGCAAGAAATAATTCCCCTTGCAGATAACCTAGCTTCAAATGTTTCAAGCTAGAAGTCTGAAGAGAGTTTCATAAGCCAATCTGCATGTGCAACATTGGTGGAATAGGCTGTCTCTTGAATTAAGACTAAACAATGTGTGATTTACTGCTTTCGTTGGTAGAGGAGGAGCATTTTGATCAAAGACGTTGGAGCAAATCTCTAGTCTTGTGAAAAGTGAGAGAACATACCGTACGTTTTAAGACACCATTGATGTGGCTGCAGCCACATTCTCTTATTTCTGGAAGCTCCTAAGCCTGTCTTGCTTATATTAAACATATTCAGCAAAGTCAGTTTTCCTTCTTATTTAACCATATTCTTCTTTTCCCGCTTTTTCTTTCATATTTTTATTCCATTAATTACCTGTAGAGTAAGCAGTGTTAGAGGAGGTTGTGGGCAAGTGTTCATAGATCAGAAAAAGTAGGAATCTTCCTGTGTGCTCTGTTTGTGGGTTCACTTTGATGGACAAGATGTCAGCTCAAGAATCATTGGTTTTCATAGACAAAATATGAACTTGCCAGTAAGTTTTCCGGATTTCCTAGTGTGATTGTGTGAATAATGGAAAATTATACTTGGTGTAAGTGCCCTGGTTTTGCTTTGGGGACAGAGTAGTGCAATCACGCAACAACATGCCAAACAAATGTTAATTAAGAGGGGTTTTATCTAATTAGAAGCTAATTAATTCACTAGATAGCATCTTTATGAAATTGAGGAACAATCTGAAATAGGATCAGAGCTTGTACTGTGAACATTAAGTAGTTAATGGGTCTGCTCTTCATGTGTCTGTAAAATCCTTTCCTTATTCCCACATCTTTGATGTAATTTTACCGATTCAAAAGTCTCCTTTCAAGAATTTCCTGTGCAGATTTAGCCCACTTAAATACAATGGGAAGGTGTCTGGGGTTCAATAAGCCCACTTGCCCTCACGTGTAGATTGGTCCGTGTTTTCTGAACGTGACAAGGGGACGGTGAAATGAGAAAAGCAGCCCTGGCAAGTCATTTTGTAGCCTAACGAGGGAGGCCAACGGGGTGGGAAAGGGGGTCAGCAGAGGGCTGGTTTGCTCCCGTGTGGATGAACTCCCCATCCTGTGCAGCTAAAGGTGTCTCCCCTCACCCTTCTGATACTTTCAGGAAAGGATGCAGAAAGTCGCTTATCTGGCGGTGAGTTGTCGGAGGAGATCTACAGCTGCCTGCCCTGCCGGGAAGGATGTTCTTCCTGCACGGACGACACTCCCTGCTATGCGCAGGAGGACAAGTATTTACGGCTGGCTATCATCTCCTTCCAAACGCTCTGTATGCTGCTGGACTTCATAAGCATGCTGGTAGTCTACCATTTTCGCAAGGCAAAGGTAAGCACAGGTTTTACTTGAATATTCCTGCTCATTGTGTGGTACAGACTCATTTATATTAGGTGGATAGCTTCTCGTTTTGACAGTTGGTGTCTCAGGTAAGGAGCTCAGCTCAAGGAGAGGATGGGATTTCCAAACAGCGATGCTTTGCTTTAGGCTTGGAGGTACCTAAATTGTTTATGTAGCTTTTGAAAAACAATGCCAAGGAAATTGTGTCTCCCAGTGCCATCTGGTTATGTTTCTAGATGGTCAGCAAAAATCAAGGAAATCTATTATGTTTGAAGTAATTTTGGAAAATCAGACCAATTACACAGGTGTCTGAGGAGCCATGTGGGTGTTTATAGTCTTGAGATCTTCAAAGTCTCTGTTTTACTACTGTTGGGAATGATGTTTGGTTTCAATGTATTTGAGAGACTAGCTGGAAAATAATTATGTCAAAGAGAAATAATTCAAGATAATTCTAGTTTTAGAGAGTTTAAAATTCGTTTTATGATTAGGGATTTTTTTTTCCCTCTAAAGTATGAATATATTGAGGAGTATCTCTAAATTGCAGGTGCACGCTACGGTTATGTTTTATGTACTAACTTAATGAACTTTCTGCTTTTACCTCACTCAAAATCGTTTAACATGTAAGATCTCATGGAATCTCACTGTTGGCTTAGTGAATGCAGAATATTCTCTAAAACCTCCAATTTACTTAAAAAAAATGAATTGAAGCTGGCACGTATTCACTACCTACATTTGGGAGACGTAGGTGTGCACACAGGATGCTACATTGTTGAAATTAATAGCTTCATCCACTTTCCATAAGTAGATAAGCATTTCCATTTTGGTTTTTGGAACACTTGATCCCACAGTCTCCCTGATCCTACAGTGTCTGTGTGACAAATGCGTGGCTCGTTTTGAAAGACTTTTAATATCCTGGCAGGAAATCACAGAATGAACAGTAACAGTCTGTTTTTTTGTTTTTTGTTTTTTTTTTTTTTAATTTTCTGTTTCTGACAGAGTCTTTATATTTAATGATATTGCATAAAATGATTCAAATTACAGATCTAATTGTATTTATAAAGCTTTTCATTATGAAAAGTCTGGTTTAGGCATCTGTTTATCTGCCTAACATTAACTTAGCAGAACTTCATTCCAATTTTGTGAGGTTTTGGTCTGTATGGTAGTGTTAGTTGCCTTTAATGTCATAGAAAACATCATGAAAGAAGCATTCCTTGTGAGAAAAAGCTTTACTCTCTAGACTTACAAAGTGAACAGAGTAGATTACTTCATATGCTGCTATTGCAAGTTTGGCTTGATTTTTTCTCATATTGAAATATTGATTGTTTTGTAAGAAATGTCTGTATTTTCCCATAAATAGTTTGAGATCAGAGATGAGTACATTTGCATACACTCTTGCACTTGTACACTTACATAGGTTCTGATATACGTATCCACCGCAGTTAAAAAAAGATAGCTCTTTATTAAACATACTACAGAAGCCTTGCGAGTATCTGCTAGTAACAAAAGGTCCATTTTTACTTTTGTGATGATTAACCATTTCTTGAAAGTAGGCAATGAATAAAGAACAAGGTGGAATTTTAATATTTAATATCAAAGCAATACCAAAGAGGCATATGCACATCTTGCCTTGTTTCTAAAGAACTTTTCAGTCTTTATAAAAAAATTTTGAGCTTATTTTTTCCCAGATTACCTCTTACCATTAGAGATTGATCATGACATCTGAATGAGTGAGAACCTAGTATAAAACAAAACATTATTTTTTTCCTGAAAGAAAAGTGGTGCCTTTGAGACATTGCATTTCATTGAGTTGGACAGAGATGGATGAAATGATAATTTTGCTACCTTAGAAAAGAGGTGACTTGCTCTAAATTTGTGTCTCACAAGGAAAAGAGGAGAAAAAAGGAGACCAAAAAAGCTGATATGGTGATTAACAATCCTTTCCTGTATGATCAATGTTTTCAAGGAAGAGAAACTGATAAATAGATGTTCCATTGCTTTTCATGTCAATCAGAAGAGGGGTTTTTTTCCATTCCTTCTATGCTCTTTATCTTGTTGGTACAGTATGATTTTGAAAAGAAACAGATTTTGTGTGATAACCATGAAATGAGAAGCTGTATAAGGACAAACATCCTGAGAACAATGAGTATGTGCATAAGAAAACTGCTGGTTACATTGGATAATGGCAGAAATTTGGAGTGAATGAAGGAAACCAGTAAGTGACTGTGTACTCTCCGCTAAGGGGTGAAAGTAGTGAATATGAAAGAACAGCTATTGAAATACGTTCAATGTATCTACATTTTCAGAATTTCAAACTGTTAGTGAAACAAACCTCAGTTAGGTTAGTGTATCTGTCTGTGATTAAAGTTACTATGTTAAACAGCCTATTTCCATTGCTCTGGGTGGGTGTCAGAGAAGAGCATTTTTTTTTTGTTGCCTTCTGTATGGCACTGCAATATTCAAATAGTTTAAAAAAGTAATTTTAGATATAGCATTTTAACAGAAAGACCTATGTACTGCTACCATATCAAGAAACAATCTTCAAAGACTTTAAAAGAGCAAAAATGCTAAATTAAACCCCAGTACTGAAAAGAATGAAGATTAGATTTGTAATGTTTTGGTACATTTGTTGATCAATAAAATGAGCTCAGTAAAATTGGAAGGCAAATGGGATCAGGTTACCGCTCTACTAAAAGTGTCTAAGGAAATAGGCTACTGGTAAATATTAACCAAAAAGCTAAGGTCCTGGAAAGTTTAAGTCTGCCAACAGAAAGTGCCTTGAGAATACACCCCTGGCACCTTGATTGTCATATTATGAGTGTAATAATTGAGACAAAAAATGATAAAGTCCATAAGGACCTTTTAGATTGTGATGGAGGTGACAACCTTGGTCTCAAAAAAATCAGAATATCAGTAAGAGCAGATGCAGATCAGAAGTATTTTAGAGAAGAAATATCTCAGCTATTCAGATCGTAGTGGTTACACGTATGATGGCTAAGCAGCACGTACAATGGAAACTGCTGTGGAAGAGTCGCTTATTGGCTTAGAGACATCAACAGTGCAGAATACATGCTAGGTCCAAGCCAGGTAATAAAAGAACCACTGCTGGTGAAAGATCTCCTACTCCGCTCCCAAAGAACATAGCAATGAGAACAGAGATCTTTCCAACAGTGACTGCCAGAGTGTTGTTGATAGAATGTGACGATCTGTTTTTTGTTTTGACATTACCTTTATTACTGACCTAGGATGTAAAAATAATGATCTACAGGGAAACCTGGTAAATATCAACCAAAGCGGTTCCACAAGTGAAAGATCGTGACAAATTGAATGGTAATAAATAGGCAGAGCCTATAGCAAAGCCAGATGACTGGCTTCTAAAAGCCACGCTTCTTTTTAGAGGAACCTTTGCAAGTCTCTGAAGCTTTAAGTCTATTTTTTTAGAACTTCTAAAGGTCCCTCTGAAGAGTCCTCTTCAGACTTCCGAAAGAACTCCTCTACAAAACCACTGAATTATTTACTGTGGAGTAAGCTACTGCTTACATTAATAGCAGTAGAGGGGGAATGGAAGATCGGAAATGGGACATCTGTGTTTATAATGGTGACAAGAACTGAAGATCAGTAGGTCCAACTTACATACTTGCAAATTCATAGAAATGGTAATAAAAATGGGACTACTGGGTCTATGTTTAAATGTGGGAAGTGGGCTTTTGTGAGAACATGATGACCTACAAATGTATTTGTAGTTCTGCGAAGGTGGATTATGAGCATGTGGATATGAAAGTACTTTTTCCAAGGTCCGCCACTAGAAGCTCTTAAAAGTGATGATCTCAAGGGGCTAGGTGAGCTACACTTCTTGTAGGAAACAAAGAGATTACAGATGAAAAGACAGTGCAGGAAATATGGTATAAGATCATGGAAGGCAGAGCGATGTTGACATGTTCAAAAATTTTTGCTCATTCCTCTTAAGACATTACTAGGAGGCATTCAGGGGATCTCTCAAGTGGTTAAAAAAATCAAATAGGTGTTTTATACAACTTCTAGTTGCTTTATATCACTCAATGGGAAAAAAAAATATTGTGGATCCCAAAGTACAAATCAATTCAAATAGAGACTAGAATGCATCATGAAGGATATTTCCATTATTAGGTGTTTAAACACAGTGGTTGTGGTGAAGCATCTGGTGCAAGAAGTCCATGATTTTTATTGTTGGAAACTGGGAGGATAGACCAGGAAGGATCACTCTCTGCTGTTCTTCAACAATGCAGCACAGGCCATGACCTGAGATAGGACACTAGTCTGAATCAGAAAGCCGTTCTTTTGTTCTCTTGGCAGAGAGTCATTCAGTTAGATTTCGTGCCTCTTGAAAGCATTGTAGTTACTCATACAGACTTGCACATTTTATAGGTGGCAAAACAGAATTGAGCTCATTTGCCCAAGACACAGTTAATCCAAACTACCCCTGGTACCGCTGACCAAAATCTTGGCATTGCCAACCTGTAAATGAAACTGCAAATAGTGACTTCAAGCAGTAGTCAGCATTGGCAAACGGTACAGAATGGAACTGCAGAAAGATACTGTGAGAAACTCAGATCAATGTGGAGGAATTGATTTGAGGCTTTGTCAAACACGAGTGAAAGTGACTCAGCAGCCCCGAGATCAGCTCAGCAGCAATGTTATTGAGCTGCAAGAGACAGAACTGGAGAAAATCACAGGCAAAAAAATGTGGCCCTTTGCTGAGAGAAGGGAGAACTCCAAAATGCTAAGAATAAAATAGATTTGGAAGAAGGCACAGAATAAGTAGCAGAAGCTAAACCACTAGTGAAAACCATTGTAGGGAAAGATGGAAAAAGATGAAAAATGTAACAGATAATGCAGATGCTACTGCTATAATGGGAAAAGACAAAGTATTTCAGGAGAGTAAATGGAGGAAATGTGCCAAACAAAGAAAAAAGGAAAAAATATTCACAGCTAATACCAAAGGGAAAGCAGATGTGCAGATCACTTCAAAGAAATCTGTAACTGCTCTAGACAGCCCTCATGCCAAGCAGTAGTGAAAGCCAAAAACCCTGAGCCTGGCGTTAACACAAGCTGCAAGAGGCTGAAAATCTCCTGGGAGATGGAAATGGATGAAATCCCATCAGAAAAGCTGACGGCACCTGACAGCACCAGTTTAATAACAGTGAGGGAGTTGTGCAATGAAGCCCGGGAAAAAGAGATTTTTCCTCAGTAGTGGAAATGTTGGAGTTTTATTAGGCTGCCCTGACAGGGTGATGGTGCTGAGTAGTGCAGCTGGGGACATGCTGAGGTTCCTGCAGTGAACGAGAGAGAAAGGGGACTCTGGGTGCAAAGCAAGGAACAGGCTCAGCTGAGGCTATCGGCACTTTGGATGGACTAGATATGCGTCCTAGCAATTGTAGAGCAGTGTCTAGAGGAATAAGCTCCTTTTATTTCTTTGGTTTTCCGAAGGCTTTGACAGACTATGAGAGGATCTTGCAGAACAATTTTCAGCCCTATGGATTCAGATCTTCAAGGCTGTGTACAGTTGTGCAAAACATTCTCTTAAGTTGAACAACTAAGAAAGACATCAGCTCAAGGTGAACACTAGCAAACATCCTTGCATGCTGTGGGATTGTTATTGATTTGATAATGCAAACATTACTGCTAAAAACATGTCCAAAAAGTATGAGGCTAAGCTAGCAAAAGTAGCTGGCTAGGCAAGCATGGATGCTAAAACAAATATTCTCGAAAATGAGAAGCTGAACAGTGATTTTGTAAGAAAAAACATCAACAAAACAGAAGAATTCATTCATGTGTTACGTGAACCAAAGGAGAGCTTTAAGAGGGAGTGACCAACTGCGGTATTGATAACATGCAGTGTAAAGGTAGCAAAGCTACCAGAAAAAAGCAGAATGTTTGAATAAAAAATAAATAAACCCCAGATTTTTTTTAAAAAACGAAGTTAACGTGGGGTTTGAAGGGCTTAAGATCTCTGAGAGCCTTAGCGAGGAAACCAGCTGCATTGTAAACAATTTCTTATAAAAGTACCATACTGTGGAACATCACCTGCAAAGAACCTCAAGAGCTCATCAGTTATCAGGCTGCCTTTTCAAATGAATCAGAAGGAAGAGCTGAAAAGATCTGACCCAAAGCAGCATAACAGCTCAAACATGGAGAATACAACTGCTGTGGGGAATTGTAAGTGTCCTTAGGGGCTGCTAAGAACCACCACTGGCAAAGACACCAGAGATGCTGATCTCAGCCGTAGCGTGGAAGAAATTAATTGCTACTTCGGTGATGAAGGAGGGATGTAAATGTGACACCAGCCTTGACTCACACCAGACCTATTCAGAAGGGTCTTGTTTGCTGTGAATTCTCATTCAAATCAACACTAAAGGCCTCAGAGTCGTTGCACCGAAGCCAAGGTACTTTCCCATCATCTTCCCTTGTCAAGCACTGTGGTGCTGACAGGTCCTGAGTGGGCAGGGGAACTGCAGGGCAAGAAACCTCTGGGGGATCTGGTCTTTCTGTTTTCCTAAGGTATCTGTGGCCAGCATCTCTGCATGTAAATCCAGCACATCAAGGGAAAATTGACAGTAGCCAGCACGCTTGGAAAAGGTTGCTTTCGGCTCTGAAAAATAATGGAAAAATGTCTAGAGGAGTGTCTTCAAAATGGGAGTTCAGAACAGTGTTGTCATGGTGTTAACAATAATGAAGGCCTATAATAGAGCCCTTTAAAATTATGGGTTTTGCCTCATTCAAGACCATTTACAATACCAAATTTTAGAAATTTGTAACTAAATGACCTTTTAATGTACCATGTTTTTTTTCCCCCTCATTTATGAACACTCCAGAACTGTTGGAAATACAGAAATACAAATACTTTTAAGGAGAGGAGAGAAATATATATCTGGAATACTGATCAAGGGAAAAAATGCAAAGTTAATAAGACCACGTGGCTAATCATCAACAAGAATAAATCACTTTTCCTCTCTCAAGGGAACTGTGTCAAATAACAACATCCAAATGTTTTTATATGGTTTTTATGCTTTGTTGAATACAGGCTTTCAGTGTTTTTAGTTCAGGGTGCTACGTATTCTATGCCACCACTTTCCTATTTTTCTATTTAGTGTATATACACTTAAGTTTTCCTCTAAATATGATTGCAAAACTGTGAAGTTGGTCCCTAAACAATGCAGTTTTAAACACCTCACAAAACTGCACATACATGGAAAGGCAACACGCAAATTAATGCTGCAGTTGCCCTTTCTAATATTGAGAAATCAAGAACGTCTTTTCTCCCTTAGTGCAGCCATGATAGGATGCAGTAATTCAGAGTGAGGTAATCACAGGCAGTTGCTGTGTGATACATCTTTAAATATTAAAGCATGCTGGCTTTGCAAACATACCTTTTTTGCTAATGTAAATCAGCCAATCCTTTTTTCGTTTTTTTAAACTCTACAGTGGCATCTTGATGTGCTCGCGCCTGGATGCCTTTCAGCTTTGGGGCACATTCTGCCTTTTTCTCCCTAGACACCAATTTCTGACATTTCAGCTGAAGTGGGAACTTGACAGAGGGAAGAGATCTTGTGCAGATGGAGCAGCTGCCTTTCCATGCTGTGCTGGTGGGCATACCTGACAGTTCACTCAGCACATACACGTTCTGTGCAGTGCTTTATGCACCCTTTCTTCATCATATCCTAGAGTGACAACCTAGTTTCTTGTGATTTCTCAGGGAAGTTTATTGTAGTTTTGAGGTTTGCAGCTTTAAAGGCATTGGCTATGTTGTTTTCAAAACTGTTGTTGTTTTTAGTGGAATTCTCATTTCCTGTATAGAACAGAACTCATGAAATGTCCTTCCCGTTTTTCTGTGTAGTTGAGATTTGCCTTTAGGAATGCTGTACTTTTTCAACTCTCACGTACATAATTGCAGAGTGCCATATTGAACAGGTAAGAAGTGCAGGGGCTGTTGGTCCCCCTGCAGCAGCAGCTGGGAGTCACAGCTCCCAAATACAGTGGGCACTGGTAGGCATGGCCACAAGGGTGGTCGTGCTCTGTGTCTGCAGGGTGTTGTGGCATTCACTTCATAAGCCCAAAGGTTTCACATCTGTATATATTTGCATTCTAATAAATGGTTTAGAGGAATTAAGTACTTGTGAATAGAAAAATAAGCCTAGTTCTACTACAGATACTTAGGGCCTAAGGAAAAACTGAAGTGTGAAGGAAATAAAGCTCTAGGTATAAAATAGGTTGGTTGATTTCAATTCAGTCTCTTGAAAAAGAGATAATGAGAAGAACAGGACAGTAGGAAGCATAAAAAGGCTGTATAACAGTGTTCACTAGAGAGAGTCTATCCTTAATGGTCAAGGTAGGTCTTAAAACATGCTTTTTGCCAGTACTTAACTGTAGCTCTAAGGATCCAAAAGATACAGTCTTCTCATTATATCTTTATATTAAACCAACATTTGTCTCCACAAGGTTGAATTACACGGCACCTTAGCGCCCACCTAGAAAACACACATAGTTTGCTGGAGAGTGGAGTGTCTTCAAAGTGATGTAAATCGGTTGTGGACTATGACACGTTTGTTCCACTTTGGAGTTCAGGCTGATTCCTGGCCTTTATTTTCTTAACCTTAATGTCCTGCTATTTAAGACCTTGCAGTCTATGAATTGTTGTCATTTTGCGTTCACCAATAGTCCACAAAACTCCACAACTCGGAGCCCCAGTGTTCAAATTAATGGAGCTAATAGCAGTGCACTTTCAGAGCAGGGTGCTGGCCAGGAAGACAGCTGCCACCAGAGACAAGGCTGCAGTAGTCTTGAAGGCATATATAAGTTCAATTGTATTACACTATTATTTCACTTTTAAAATAAATTATGTAAAATAAAGGTAATTGAGTCCTTGAATTTCAGGATATATTTTCCAACAAGTACTATTACATAGAATATTTTTTCCAAAGCTGTTGCAGAGCTTGAAATTAAACTGAGTAAACTGCTAAGATTTTTGGTTGTTCATTACTCTCTGTCTTTGATTCTTGATGAGTCTCGTATTTGTGGCCCTCGTAGCAAAGCTGAGTAAACCAAATGATCTGTCACATGATAATAAGCTTTCCCCATGGATTCTTTGATGCAGTAGCTTGAGGACAGTTGAGTTTACCTGACGTTTCGTTTGGGTTTGTGAATGGGCATTTACAGATTTGCTAGGAAGGGTCTTCCTGTCACGTCAGCAGAATAACAGCAACATTATTTATTTATCCTGCTATTTGTCTTGGAGTTGTATGTTGCTGTGAACCTTCCTTGTACAATCAATAGCAATAACAAAGTCCCTGGTGGCTTGCACAAGGTTTTTGGCATGCCTCCCTTTCCAAGAGCAGACTCCTGTCTGAAGCAGGCCTTTCTTGTCGTTTTAAGGATCTAAGTGTAGGCTCAGTAAAAAAACTATGTGGGAGCCCAGTTTGTAGTGGAGAGACTTTCTCAACCAGGAAGGCTTGCAGAATTTCATAGTGACATTCATTTGTTTGATGAGCTCTTTGTCTCTGGGAGAAGCGTTTCGCCAATAGACGGGGCCAAGGTTTGGAGACTGAAACATGGTTTTTGATGCAGCTCAGATTTCCATTCCAGTGTGCCAGTGTCTGGACCCCATTTCAACACCAAAACCCAGCATAATTACTGAGAAGCACATTTGAAGATGAGCAAATGAAATTTTTAAGAAGTTCTACTCAAAGAGAAGGAAGAAATAGCTTAAAGGAAAAAACTGGGAATACCGGAAAAACAAATGAAAACTTATTCTAGGATTTTTTTTTTATCGTAAAAATTTATTTAATGGTAGTATTCTCAGAGAAACTGTATATGCTGCTTTTTATCTGGGGTTCCTTTTGGCTGAACACAGATCTTTCAGACTAAAACATATGCCTGTTCTTCATTCTTTCCTTCATTTCTTTGGGCAAAAGTTGAAGGTTTATAGCTCACAAGCAGGAGCCTTATGCTGTCAGCTTCTCTTTAGGACTTCATGCTGTGAACACAGTCAGATGGCTTTCTGCCTTCCCTGTCCCAGCCATGCCTCCCTCATGTCTGGAATAAAATCTTGACATTTTTCCCTGACATCTTCTTATCAATATCAACATAGCTGAAAAGAAACCTTGATCTCCTCCTGCTTCCCTCTAAGACATCCCAGATAGTGCTTTCGGAGTTACTGTAGCAACCTCCTTGTTATCTCACTTCGTTTTGGACTCTGGAGCTCATTTTGCCTCTGGCTATGTCTAAGCCTTACTGAACTCTTTCTGAGTTCCATTTCAATACATGTTTTCTGCCAGTCCACAGACCTGAAATCCTTATCTCAGCTTGTTATCTTGTGTCTTGACTACAGCAACGTGCCTTCAGCTGGCCTTGGCAAGTGCAGTCATGGCCTGCTCCTATCTGTTCAAAATGATGCTGCAAACAATCTGTCTTGCCCCTTTGTGTTGTCCTCATTGCATCTCCCTGTTGACATCACACATGAGCTGTACCTCTTGGTTTTTGAACTCCCACATGAGCTTTTCTCTCTCTCTCCTGATGCCATTTCTTGGATGCAGAAGTGTCAACACCAGCCTCCATCATCATTATCATCTTGTTATATTTTTTGTAAAATGCCCCTAGTTCAGATCATGCTTTCCTCAGGCTTGGTAGAGGCTTTTTGAGAGCATTACCTGCTCTCCGTATCATGTCTTCAGATTCAAGTCCTGACAAAGTTTGTGAGTATGGGTGAGATACTGACAGGCTGGCACTTCTGGTTGCTTGTTACAATATGTGATATTGCCTTGTTGTTTTGTTGTCCTTCCCATCTGCCCTTATCTGTCTGTTTTCTGTTATCTTAGACTCTTAACTGTGTGGAGTAAGGAGAGTCTTTTTTACTTTCTCTTTATGCAGGGTCCGTGATAACCTGAGGCTGATCTGGGGCTTTCAGCGATATGGTGGTAGGAAGAGCAATTAAGTTACACATAGCAGTATTTCCTTCAAAGGCAAATGTGCTTTAATTTCCAGTGAAACATACAATCCACGATCGAAACTTAATAAGAGAGTACTTAGTGTAATAAATTCTAAAGAGCTGAAAAATCTCATAATTTTTGGGATCAGCATTTCTCAGATCCAACCATAAGCTATTTGTTTGGAGTGGTTTAGCCACTTGGCTGTTGTAAAAGTGAATAAAATAAATGGCAGTTGGATTTAGATCTTCAGAGTTATCAGGTTTTGTTTGATTTGAAATTAGTATAATGATCTTAATCTATAGCTTATTTGCCTTCTCATTCATGTGAACAATGAGATTTTTTAAATTTTTATCCGATTTATTCTAACCCTCTTTTCTTACTTTATTCTCAGTTTGTTTCTCTGGAGATATTACGAATCTTGAGCTTTGCAGTCAGGTTGGTTTTTTTCCTCCTGTAATTTACCATAAACTATTTCTTTCCAAATGACTGAACTACTATTTATGCAGACTGTTTTAGTGAACTGTGGTGTTTTCTTCTGTAATAGGTGATGCCATGTTGAATAAGAAAGTTGAAATTCAGTTCAGGTGTTCTGAAGCTGTTTGTAAGCTAAATCAGGGGAACATGGCGAGCAACACCTCCTGCTCACGATATTTGGGGTTGTATTCCATCAAATTTTTCTATATTCTGTTTGATCTCTTACTGATTAACAACTATAGATATTAAACTGCATTTTATTCTTGAAGATCACAACGCCTTTGTGCCTTTCTTCTACTTAATTTGTGCATTAATTGAATGCATATCCTAGTGAAACAGGCGCTTCAGGTGATCCAGAATTTTGATGATCATAATTTTACATATTCAGCTCTTAAATTGACCATAAGGGTGTGAATAGACTGAAACTGAACTTAGACATTACATACCTCATTAGTGATTTTCCTTCATCTACATATTCACCACTACTTGGTGAGAACAGGTATGTTGATCTAAGCAGTATGGCCTCAAGGAAGGAATTCCTGCTCTTGAGAGGAAAGATGTCCCTGGGACATTAACTGGTGCCACTGTGAGGGTTCTTCACCAACAATTTTCAAGTATCTGTCTCGTAGGTGATGTAGTGCAACTTATAGGCAGCAGGATCTGTGTTGCAAAATGCAGAACACCTTATTTTCACTGTGATGTATCATAAGGGGTTTCATTACTTGCATAACAGAAAGGATCGAGGGCCACATGAATTGAAAAAGAGTATTTGGGGGTTTCTTAGATCCTTGACATCTTGTGTACTTTAAATGAAATCGATTTATGATTGATGGCTGCTTGACCTTTGCTTTTCCTCATTTTTTTTCAAGTAAAAAGTAAATGTAATAATTGCATTCTATTTGAGCTCAGCTATTACTAGTAACAGAAAAAAAAATGACCTTTGTGTAAGTATTCTTTAAAGGGAAATGAAAAAACATGAGGATTGCGTTTATTTGGTTTAGGAATACTGCACAAAACCTGCAAATGCCAGAGAATTCTGACAATTTGCCAATATGGCTTAAGTGGCAGGATATAACTGTAGGCCTATCTTTGGAAAATTGGCCTTTGCTATGAAGTTTACTGTATTTGCAATCCATATTCTATTAGGCTATTATTCAAATAGATCAATTATCATTAAAAGTACTTGTCAGTGTGGTAAGAGGTTGAACAGGGCACAGAATTTCCTCTGGAATATTTAACAAAGATATTTTCAAAACAGCACAACCATTTCTCTCTTGAAGTGAAGAGTGTTTCCTGCAGTTAGATGGGAGTGAGTTACTTCATTTTCTACGTCAACCACCAACAATAAAATGAAAGCATAGCCTTGTGATGGTATTTCAATTCCCCTTTTCCTAGTTAGCAGTCCTAATCAGTCTCTGAATTTATTAAGGAGAAAATAAAAAAATGAAGACAGCACCATTCCAAGGTACTGAACTGAGGCTTCAGGAGACTCCTTCCAGTTGCCTTTGTGCCAGTTCCTTAGTCCCTAGTACTCCTCGTCCAGGTACAAACAATATTAAGATAACCACAGCAGTTAAATGCAGTTCTACTCTTTTTCTGCTCTTCTTAATGTCAGCGTCTGTCTGGGAGCTGACAGGTTCAGCTTTTGTCTCTTAACAGAGGAGCCAACCATCTTGCTCATTGTAGCTCAGCCCCAGGGACAGAAAGAAGAATCTGTGTCTTCTATTGCTTAAAGGTAAATTTCAAGTGAAATAAATTTTCTGAAAATTAGCACTTTAGTTTTTCCACACAGCTTCTGCACTAGAAAAGGTAACAATGTGTTTGTAATTGGGAAAAGTGTTATGGGGTAAGAGCCGGAAAAAAGGTTCAATGGGCTTTAGAAAAAACAACGCATGGAAATCAAACCAAAAATATAGCCATACTAAAAAAAAATGCTGGGAAGGAGTATTTAGGTAAGAAAAGGAACTGGTAATAAAATATTTTAACCAGCTCTAATTCAGACCAAATATTTTCAGCTTGACAAAATCTTCTCTCCCTTCTGTCATTTGATAGAAGAACTGCCTATACCAGGAGACAAGAATTTGCACAGGAAGGGTTTTCAGAGAAGTTAGAGATAGATTTGGGAATACAGTCCAATAATTTCTCCTCACATCCCCCGTGTCCTGGCCTGCGGAGCAGAGTCCAGACCTGTGCCACCAGCTCACACCAGAGCAGAGCGAGCGCTCTGCCGTCACACGTGCCTTTAGCCACGCTTTTGGTGTCACTTATTTTGAGATGGTTTTACATAGTAATTTATCTGGTCACTTCAAATACATCAGCTTAGCAAGCAGAGCAAACCTGTATCCATTCTTTGTTCCCTTGCTTCTGTACTATTCTGTCATATATCCATTTGTGCTTTCCAGCTGTATGTTGAGTGGTAGAGAGATACTCTTTACAGTTTAGTAAGTATGAATGTGTCATACTGTTGATATCAAAGATGAAATCTGTCATCACTTTTTTCTTAATAATTTCTTTTAGGCCTCCTTTATCTGTAAGGCAAGCTCATATTCTGGTGGTAACCCACCTTTGTGAAAGGAAATTTTCTTTAAATCTCAGCTCCACTTAGTCATTCTTTATATTGTAAAAGTGGCAGAACTGTTTAATGAAAGTGGGAAAAAAAATCAAAATATGCCAGCCTTTTCCCCTCACTACGTTTCCATGGTGCCGCGCTCATATAATACACGGTGACATGTGGCCCTGGAGAAATCTGCAGTCTTCCTGGACTGACACCAAAACCGTACACTTCTGTTAATTCAGTAATATACAATGTAGCAGATACAGAATGTCTTTAATTTTATTTTAGCTTTTGATTTCTTATTTTGCATCCTGTCTGAAAATACTTTGACACTCAAACTTTGTGTGATGATATTCAGAAATTCAGTGCTAATTAATGCCGCTGTATTTCCTGGATTGCTTAGGACCGCAGAGAATTGAAATGCAGTATCTTCTGTGCTTGTTTATCCATCATTTTAGCTTTTTGTTTTGTTACACTTGATGCAATTTGGCCAGCTACATTTTTTTTTTTTTTAATTTCCCCCATGCAAATAATTGTTAAGCATTTATTTATGACCCTTTAGCAGTGCCCAAGGAGGCACGTATGACTTTCCTTTCCTAATGTGATTTGCCACAGGAAGGGTGTTACTTTCTGAGATCCAGGGGTAAGGAATGACTGTTTATCTCAAAGGCTGCTAGTGTGGTCTAGATAGTATGGGTAGACTCAAGTCTGAGCAAATACCAACGCATAAAGCAGCCCTACACAAATTATGTTTTTTGCAGGCCTAGTCAAGCAAATGTGCTCCACTAAGGCAATGGGCAGGGGAAACAGAAGGTAGGATGGGGATACGTGACCTGTGCTACCTCGGAACCCCCCACTCCCTCATTATTTTCACAGACCATCAACAGTGAAGCTCTGTGGTGAGAGGTGGACTGGCAATAGCATTCATGGAGCTGATGAATAGTTCCTTACTGCCATGGAGGAAGCCTCAGGAGCAAACAAATGGTGCAGTACCACTGAAATCCCGCTTTCAAAGTGTTGTGACATGAGAGTGATCTGGCTTTGCCTGTTCTTCTCCAGTGACATCTGAGAGTTAGACTGTATGCTTGATCCTCACCTCTTGTAGTCACCATTTCAGTTTTTCTCCAGAATTGCCCCCTTGTTTTGGTCAGTTTCCTTATGAAGTATGTAAGGGTAAGACCAAGAGTAGATAATGGAATTCCAGTTTCATGATCCACACACGTACAGTTCCAGCTACCTCAGATACAAAACGAACCACTAGTCAGATAAATTAAAAACTCTGGCTGAAACACAAGTCTTGGAATGAGATGGATTAGGAAGCTCTGTGAAAACCCCTTGCCTTGATACCATCATCTTAACAAAGGCATCTGTTTATATGTTGGATGTCTAAGTCTTTATGTTATCCCTATCTTTTAATTAGTCAAACGTACTGAGTAGAAGCCTGGCTGAAAAAGATGAGGAAGCTGTAGCAGAATCAGGCTCAATAGGAGCCAAGAGTGAGCTCTCGCCACTATCCCGGGAAACCGTTTACTGGGCAACACAGCACGATGTCCAGCAGACAAGGGAACGCTGGTATTCCTCTTTACTCAGTGCTAGTGAGGCTGCTCCTGAAATGCTGGGACCAGGTTTGAGCTCTGTGGTTCAAGAAGGCTGTGGAGAAACTGGAGAGAGTTCAGTGGATGATTATTAGTGGGGACCAGAGCATATAAGGTGCAGGTGGAGCTCGAGGGAATTAAGCTTTGATAGGATGGCAAAGAGGAAGCCAAGGGGCAACCTAGTAGCAGCTTGCTTGAGGGGTGGTTGTGAAGACAGATCCAAACTCTCCTTAGTACTGGCAAGTGATGGAATAACAAGGGACAACAGCCACAAATTATGACTGGGGAGGTTTAAGCTGGGCATTAGGAAAAACTTTCTCACTAAAAGTGCCAAACCAGAGCCAGCTGGGTAACACACCAGTTACCCAGCTCCATCTTGGAGTTTTTAAGACCTTGACAGGCAAAGCTGTGGCTGACTTGATCTGGTGTTGGCAATACTCCTGCTTTGACCAGGGGGTGGGACTAGAGGACCTGCAGAAGGCCCTTCCAACAAATATTCCGACGAGTCAGTGATTCTGTGAGACCAGTTAGATTTTATTATGCACATTGTGACATATTAGACTGCTTATCAATTAGATAAGCTACAGACATCAAACAGAATCAGGATGATATACATGTTAAGCACCTGCATGGTATTGAAGCAGCTGCACCTTAGTCATGTTACTTTTGTTCAAACGCTTTCGTAGTTTGCGGTGCTATGTTAGAGGCTTTATCCCTTTTCCAGTGACAGTATACAAAAAGAATCTAACATATTCTCCTTGGGCATGCACTGTCTTTCATTGTTCTTTCTTCTGTTCAGGTCTTCAGTTTTCAAAGCAGGCATTAGCCTCGGTCCTGCTGGTTTAGATGAGTCCAGTGGGTTACTCTGTGTTGAAAGGCTGCTTCTGTCTCAGCTGGACAGCCTTTCACAGACCTATGGTAAATGGCTTCCCTCCTGTAGTAGTGGTTGGTTGGTTTGTTTTTGTTGTGGGGGTTTTTGGTTGTTTTGTTTTTTTTTTTTTTTAAATGAGAAAAGATATATCAGAAAGTTAGAAAACATCCATATTTCTTTGATAAACAGTCAATGAACCTTTCTGTAAAGGAATTACTCTGGAGAGACTACTGTGTTTGTTTCACAGGAGAGCAGAAGTAATGAAACAGCCTCTACTTCCTTGTCTTCCTAATTCAGAATATTTGTATGTGCTGAACTGAGATTTTGGTATTGAAAACACAGTTCATGAGGAAGAATGCCTCTGACTGTGTATCTGGACCACACCAAGGTCTGGCAAGGACCCCAGCACTCTGATTTTGCTTTCCCCGCCCTTACCCCAAGGCTCTGTCTCCTCTCCATCAGTGCATCTTGCCTGACTGACCAAAAGAATCTGCCATGGGGTTACCATACCCACTATTATGTGTTTTGTTCCAAGGGGAAGCCTACAAAGGCAATTGCAGTGTAGCTGCTCCTCAACTTGTTTATGGACTGAACATGCCACATCATGTGCCATGACTCTGACCCTATACCTGGATGTAGAGTTACGGGCAATTCCTGAATCACACACAGAAGTGATATCTAACCTCTGAGCCTGTAATGACTGTATCTCTTGACTTCATGAATAGTTTTCACAGTTTACTTTAGATCACCAACACTTACTTAACTGGGTAGCCACTGAAATGCATCAGTAGCATCTCACAGCTGTTGGTAGCTACATCCCAGCTAAGAGGAGTTGCTGTGAGTATTTCTAGGGTCTTCCTCCTTGAGTCAGAGTCCTGGTCTAGGCTGTCGTGGCTGTTTAATAGGAGGGTACGTGCTCAGCTCTGAGTCCAGTGCCACTGCCTAAGTCACACTGGTTTACTTGAACTCACTTTTTTCCATAAACACCTCTCAAAATACATTATATACAGAAACAAGACAGCTTACTGTATTAGTGTGCTGAGTTTTCTGTGTAGGTGTAGCATTACAGACTCAGAAATTCAGAAGTTACTGAACTCACCAAACAGGGGCCTTTATGCCCTGTGTCTTCATGCTACTTCATTATTTGCATTTGCTACCGTGTACCTAAACATATCTTGCATTTTGCCAACTGGCCCTTTCGATTGCTTCCCATGAAACACCTGATTGCAGTTCACTTGATTTTCTTTTGTGACTTACGACCTGCTTCAGATTTGTGGGAATTGTTTTAGTGGACTTTATTGTTCACTGCAGAACTGCATGTTGGTAGCTAGTCGCTAAAAAACCTGACTCAGAATGAAGAACATGGTAGAGACCAGCACATACATAAAGATTTTGACCTTTAATGTAATACACGCTATACAGTTCTAATTGCTTCCTTTGTGGTTTGCTTCCAGTATTTCTGAATGGAAGCTGGATTGAAGATGGTGCCTAGTTCAGTCGTTATTTTTCCTCTTTTGACTTGTCCATAATAATAATAATAATTATTATTATTATTATTTTTTAACCAAGGTCTCAGTTAATTAAAAAGCAAACAAACGCAGACAATATGGAAAATGTATGGTGGAGGTAGCTAAGCTAAGTATGAAAGTTAGTATGGAGCTAGAAGCAAAAGAAATTGCAGTACTGCTTTGGTGTCAGCAATATGTAACCATTAAGTGAGACTGGGAAAGCCAGAAAGGAGAGTTTTACTGACACAAATAAGTAAACACAGAAATAAAACCCTGAAAGGAAAATGAGCACACAGACCAAGCAGCAATAAACAAACTGTACACAAGATGAACAGCCAGAGAAATAAATAAGCAAAACCCAAAATAAATGCCAACAAGCAAGGCAGATGCAAAAAACCAAGCAGCTGTTAAGAGAAAAAGAGACTGAGCAAATGTTACATACAAGTGGAAGAAAATCCCACTGCATGGAATTTCAGGGCTATATGCTAAAATGTCCCGATTTCTGTGAATTCCATGGGAGAATTTTAATTGTGCAGACAGTATAGCTGGACACCAGTTGGTGGAGGCTTTGAGTTATTAGTTGCTGCGATTCTTTTGTTTATTTTCTTGAAAGAGCAAAGGCTTTTTTCCTGATGTATGTGGCGTTTGTGATGCTGCCCACATGCCTTAGGGGCCTGTACTTGTGAAGTCTGAACAGTGAAGGATTCAGCTTTTGGTAGAAAAACTGGTGCTGAAAAACTGGTGCTCAAAGACTGGTGGAAATACTGTCTATCAAATACAGAAGATTTTTATCTAATAAATTATTTTTAAAATATCCTGCTTTGGTTTTGGTTTTCCCCTCTTCAGCTATTCCATGTTATTAAAACTTCAATGCTGAATGAAGACTTTACTTCCTGAATCTTACCTCCTGCGCTATAATGGGTGCTACTGGAAGAAAAAAGTCATATATATTTTTAAAATCAATGTATGTCTTTTTTCTAAACAAAAATCTTTCATGTTACTTTTTATTTGTTATTAAAGTACTGTTTTTCTTTGCAGTAGAGAAAATAATCCAACTTTCAAATGTGCAGTTCAGGAGAATTCTGATGCTTCCACTTCCATCCCATTTTTTTTTCTACACCCATGCAAAAATAGTTATTTAGTTGTACTAATTTGCATTTGAAATTTTGTGTTTTTCTACATCACCTTGGATGGCATTCATCTCTACCAGAATGTCTACACTGTTTGCTGAAGAATCCTATTCAAAAGAGCTGTGGTATCTGTAAATGTTGGGTTAAAACCCCCATTATCCAGGTATCAAAGGCTGAGATAAAAGCACAGATAAAAACCCAGATTCAAGCTCATTTTGATTTCCCGTGTTCCTCTGTAAACCACATTTCTTTTAGGGCAGGAAACAGAAGTATACAGACAGAATTCACGGAGGGTGGTTCCTGCTGGAACACGGGTGAGAAGAAAATCATGGGTTAATTCAGTGTTTTGGAAGAACAGCTGGAAACACTGAAGTTCTTTGCCCCTGCAGGTTATTATGGCACCCAGAAAAAAGCTCAGTAAGATTGATTGGGCTATGAAAGACTTGTTTAGAACAGGATGTTCACACAGAAACTGGTTGAACACCAGCTTTTTTTAGATCATTTCCATCTTCCCTGTATGACACCCATTTCAGCTACTTCCTTGGCCATGCCATCATATACACATTGTACAAAATACGAAAAAACACAACTTCTTAGGTGGTTTGAGTATTGATCGATTGTGAGAGATGTGAGTTTACTGACCTCTGCCAGTGTCTTGTATGGCAAGACACCTCGGCATTAATTCCCAATGAGTAAAGTGCCATTGTCTTATGAAGATGTTGTGAAGAAAAGCTCTATGAAAACATGTGGAGCTCCCAGCTTCAGTAGAGTCAGGGCCGCATAACGAGTCTTGTGGATATGGTCCTACAGTGCTTTTTGAAAATGTGTAATGTGCTGGGAGCTTTACATCACAAAGTGTGAAACCCATGTTATCAAAGGCAGATGTTTTCTAAGCTTTCTGAGCTATTCTTTTTCATCTGTTGCACACAAGATTTACATCTCATTCAAGCTAAATTTATGTGTTCATTAGAAATGTGAACTAACTCATACTGCCATTTGTAGTTTGTAAAAATATTTGCACTTTCTATTACACATGTCAAAGTAGTGTACATGATCCATAGCTTCAAACATTTAAGCTATGAAATAATTGGGAGTCTAGTCACTTCTTAATCAAAATAACCTGGAAGTATTCCATTTAATGACTTCACAACTGGCATCTAAACATTTGCTTACAGCTTTTTGGTGTTACGTTAGATCAGAACAGAAATGTCTGCAGAAGGCAATCTTGAAAAGTTGTCTATATGTATTGATTTTCGTAGTGCTATTTGAAAAAGCTGGATGTATCTGAATATAGAAATATGGGTACATAAACAATTTTATTACAGCAGCAATAAAAGATAGTATCATCTCTTTGCTAGTGTTTTTCAGTTTTTTGTGTGTTTTGTTGTTGTTTGTTTGTTTGTTTAAGGATTCTTATGACAAATGAGTGTCTCACAAATACAGAATCAATGTGTTTTGGGCAATTTTTTCTTGGTAGATATATATGTTTTGTGAGTGTCTCTCTGGAGGATCCTTCTAGATGGATTGAGGCAGGGCTGCTACAAGGGGAAATGCAGTATGGGAGTGCTGGTCCATCTTTACATTAGCAGACTGGGTGAGGCCGCCCATCCGTCCAAGTGACAGAAATATATTAAAGTACTGACTCAGTTGAATTTGATATGTCATTGAACAGTGGGATCACGTGAGCTTAAAAAACCTGGCCCTGGCATTTTAGTTACCAGTTTCTTAGCTTTTTTCCATTTTGGATTATGTTTATGCTTTACTCAACGTAATAATAGAGATAAAAAATGTTTTGGCTTCTTGAAACAAATGCCTCGCATTACGGGATCTTGATGTAAATATAAGCTGTACTTGTGGGCTTATATTTGAGTTTCAGCAGTTGCTGAGGCAAGCATTGCATTCTGTTCAGAAAGATCGTTACAGTATTTTAGCCATTGGTTAGTGTTTTGGTTTGCTTTCTTTTTCAAGAAACATTTCATGGAAGAATACCAGTTCCATGAAAAATGTGCTAGAAATATTTACATCTCAGTTTCAAGGTGCACTTTTAGAGAGGTAGCAGAACAGTTTTGCAATCCTTAACCTGAAAGTCTAAGGTTAAGATCCACAAGGAAAAGTGAATAATTGGAAACACTTAGAAAAGAGGAGCCCTCCAATACATGAAAAATTCTGGCCAAAAAAAAATTAAAATAAGGTGTGTTCCCAAGATTTTCCTGGGAAAATCTTGCAGTGGTCGAACAAAATAGCCACCGTTATTATCTTAAGACCAGTAGAAGAATAATTTACAAGCCTTACTCCAGGCTTTAACTATGGCTAAGACAGCATCAGTAGCACAGAGCTACAAACTTGGAGCTTAGTTATATTTTGTTTTCCTTAAAATGGAAGCTTTGATGTGAATACCCAATGGAAGTAACTTCTCGTGAAAATTTTGAGGTGGACACTTGTGTAGGATGTTGATGACATCTCCACTGGTAGACGCGCTTTAGACAACCTTTGATGCAAAATTTCACCATTGCTAGAATGTAAGTAGCTCTGTAATTGTCTCATATTAAAAAGCCTTCCTGAGATTTTCTCCATGTCTTTCAACCTGTGTTCAGTACATGAGATGTTGTAAAAGTGACTCATTGAAAAAATGAATGATGAAATAGGAAATCTGAGTAAGATTATAGATTCACTGAAAAGCTGAATTTTCATGTAGAAAATTCTACCAGTCTTTTGCAAGCAGAAACTGGACCCCAGGACACCAGAAATCTGTCTGCAAATCCATTCAGATAGAGGATTTTTTTTAAGGATTGCCTTACTTCCGAAAGATAAACTTTTCCCATCCAAAACCATTAGAGAGATTACCAGGAACCATTGATTCCAGCCCACAAGGGGATTGCATAACGCAAAAGAGGGGATTTTTCAAAGGATTTTTGGCAAAGCCTTTTCTGCTATCGTGTCTGACTGTATTGCTTGCAGTTGGGAAAACACCATGTTCTTCCACAGTGGTGTGTGCAACATTATGTCAGCGGAGGGAGATAGCTAAAGGAATGGGAGGCAGTGTTGATGTTTTGCCTTTAAAATAAGGCGAGGATGCACTATACATAAATCATCTAACTTGTTGGAATACTTCATATTAGGAAAAATAAGTGTTGTGGGGTTTTTTTAATTTTTAAAATGTAAGAAAACTATGATGGATTAGTGAGGAAATAGAATAATATTTTACAGTCCTGACAAGTTAATGTCTGAACCCACATCTTTGTACAAAATTTCAGGAAAAATAAAGGCGCTTTCAATCTAAGAGCACACTCTATATTCAGTAAAATCGTAGATTATTCATGTATATTATAGAAGCCAGGTCATTAATATTGAATAAGTCAAAATGTTCAAAGGACTTCTTGAAATTTAAATAGTACAGAACACATTCTTCAGTTAAATTCATCTCTGTAATTCCCATGATCCATAATTATTCACAATTGAGCACAATTTTAGCAGTTTCAAAACGTATCCAGGTAATGTGTGTTGAAAAGTATTTAACATAGGAAAGAGTAATTTTTTTAAAAAATTGGATTTCATAAAACACAACCATTGTAATAGGCCTGTGAATTAAACAATGTGGAGCGTGCCAGTCAGACAGACTTTAATAGGCATTACTGTGGAAGCGTTACGCTGGCAGAAGTGAAGGTGCCTTCTGCAGAGAACCCAGCATCTAAATGGCACACAGAGAGAATTTTCTGATATTTATATTGTTTTTGTCTTCTAGAGTATCAGGGCTTCAGGCCTGGTGCTGTTGGAGACCATTCTTTTTGGATCACTTCTTCTGTACTTCCCGGTAAGTCAAACTGTGATTTTTATTATTTTTTTTTTAAATTATCTCCTTGCTGACATTTTAAAATATTGCATGAGTCACCTTGGTGAAAATATAAATGTCAAAACTATTTATGTCATGATTAGTTTAATCTGACTATAGAATCAGCTGTGTTCTGTAAATATTCTTAAGAACACTTGAATGTTTTACTGTATTTGTAATAATTCTTCATTTTCAGTTTGGGGAACTTTCCAGTGTTTTTTACTCGGTAATTTTTATGTGCTCTGGGTTAAGCTCAGTTTTTGCTTTGGAAGATGACACCTCTCTAAACTGTGCTATGGCAAAAATATGCAAGGTGTGTAAAAGGAAGACACTGATTATACCAAGTATTTATTTGGAACGTAGTAAAAAGGAGAGTGATTATTTCAGTGTATTACTGGCATATATATTGATGTTTTTGAAGCTAGGTGACATCTGTAATAATTTGAGAAAATGAGATGGTATTATCCTTATGCTGTAAGTGGAAAAAAAAAAGTTATTTGAGTCACATGAGGAATGTATCACAAAACTCATAGAAATATAGATTGTTTCTCTTTTCAGAAATCGCAGAAAACCTGAGTTTTTTAATTGCTACATAAACCCAATATAATGACTAGTTAAACAGGACATTGAAGTGTAAATTGAATGAAGCTGATAGAAATTAGGCCGATCGGGAGTTAGAAACAAAGACGAGATTGTGAATTATTTTAAAATATGTTTGTGTTCACTTTTTCTTAGTAGTCAGAATCTTCGGTGCTTCTATAGACCATCATGTAGTTACTTAGAGACTAGCTGGAAAGCAAAACTCCTCAGCAGTTGCAGAACAGATACCAAACTGTAGTAGAATGAGGTGAGAAGAGTACTATAATGAACACAATTCCTGATGGAGTTTTTATACATAATTTTTTTGAATCATGTGGGCCTTTCGCGTTCTAAAGAAAAGGTTTGTGCATTTCTGTGGTAGTTTTATGTTTTCATCTTTCACTTTGCAGATGTCAGGAAGAAAGAAGTTTTGGGATTTTTTGGATATTGTACTTGTACTTACAAGTTTTTGTAACTTGCAATACCTCTGTCCAGGGTTTTCCGAGCTTCTTTCATATTGTTTTCCAGTGAGCAGAACAGAAAGTCCATGCACTGCGTCCTCATCTGGTGTAGAAAGCTGTGAAGCATTTGCAGAAATTCACAGCATAAAGCATAACATGAGGGTTTTCCTTTCCATGGCTGTCCCCTCTTTGCTTTCCCAGAGAGCCCTGGAGCCAGGTAGTGGCTTCTCCAGGCAGAGACTCCATAAGAACCAGTCAGTGTTTGTGCAACCTCAACTCCACAGTGCGCCAGAAGCCCCATCCATAGCTCTTGCTGTGTTGGCAGTCTGCTCACCTGTCACTGATTCTTTGGTTTCTTTCCCAGTTCTTGTCTTGATCCTCTAATTGTTGTATTTCAGAAAGGATCAATGTACTTTGGTTGCTGTCTGTCTTCAGCCTTCAGGTGCTCAGCGTCAGGGATACTGAGATACTGCCTGTTGACTTGGACCCTGCTGTTAGATGCAAGAGATGGCCATCCATGACCTTTAAATGCTGAGGGAGAAGAGACGAAAGGAAGCGGAGCTGGGAGGGAGGGGTTCGATAACCGAAGCATCCCCTTAACTTTTTGCTGATAGTTAAACATTCTCCCTTTTCTTTTTTTCACTGACAATAACTATGTTAAATGTATAGCAAGTACAAATGACAATTTGTCTTATTCTGAGGAAGAATCTTTTGCTGAAAATTCCTGATCAGCCTGTCTCCTAGATGGGATGTAGATGCTTGGCAAGAGCTTGCCCTTCTCTGCATATCTCATTCTCATACTATGTAAAACTGTCTGCTGAGAACCCATTCTGTTAGAAACTAATATGCAAAGTGTATGACCTGACTTCTCTCTTACAGTTTTATGCTCCCACACTCTTTGCTGGGGCTCTCTTTCTTTCTTAGACATGTAATTACTAATCAGGCTGTTATTCCTACAGGCTGAAACAAAAAAGAGAGAAACATTATAGTTTCTATTTTCAGGGTCTTAGGGGAGGATGTAGAAAGTGTGGTAGTGGGGGGTCATACTAGTGTTCAGACAATTAATCCTGATTTCACTAACTGCAAGAATGGTTTTGTAAATAACAAAGAAGATTGAGACTGATACAGAAATATCAGGATTTCAATATCCCTGTCCCTCAGTTCACTGCAAGGAAGATTTCATCCATTTCTGACCCAGGGCAGGAGAGTGGAATATACACTATAAAGCCTAGCCAGAGAGGTCTATATATAATCTTTAAGAAAGAAAAGCCTGTATTTCTGCAACGTGTGATTTATGGAGTGTGAGTCCTTGGAATGGGAACTCTTGACATTTTGCTGTACATGGACAGTATCTAAATGTGCCAACCTGCTTATTGTCTGGAAAAGCAGCACAAAGCAGAGCAGGATGGTGTGAGAAAGGAGGAAAACCCAAGCTCTGAATGGAGAGTCTCATTTGCACCAGCTGACGCTCACACACATGTTCATTCAAAGCAAGGTGTAGAGCATAGATTATTAATTATCATATTGGTTCTAAGTCACATAACTGCAAACCAGATCTTCTCCTGGGTTATATTCATATGCTATGTACTTCTTCCTGGTATTTACTGGATTTGTTTCTGAGAAGAACTGGGAATATTCTGTAACTCAGTGATGTAGTTAAAAACTTGGTAACGTGTGCACAGAGGTAGAGTTGTTTCAGCGCTTTGATTTGATTCTTATTGTACATCAGAGGAGTACATTAGAGCTTTAAGACTAAGATACATCTCATCTCTTACACACCCAAATTAGGCTATGTTTTCCACAGCTAGCATGAAATGCATGTTAAAATACAAATGGAGTTCACCAGTTTGGGCCAGACAAGCGACACTGGAGTAAGGTGTTCTTTAACATAAGGCTGTTTTCCTTTTTGTGTTATCTCTTCTTCTATTGTGATTTGGAAGGTAAAACTGAAAAGCTTTACTTTCACACTCAACTAAGTGCAGAATTGCACTGCTTGCCTTAGAGCATGTACAATGTATAGAGATAAAATGACAGCGTTTCAGTTCTAAGTAACTCAAATCTCTGTTCATTTAAGGATTCAGTGCAAAATTGCATTCTTATTTAAAAATCAAAATCCCCTTAGATTTTCTCAACGCTGCTTTAAGTCTTTTTGCATCTTTACTCTCTGCTCCTCTATACTTTCCTAATTCTTGCTTTTTCTAGATCCATTCACCCAGTCTGTCTTGGATTGTTTTGAGAGCTTTCTGCATACAGATTTCACGGTGTCCAGAAGGGCTTTATTGCATCTCTGACTTTCACCACCCTCCAATTAAATGGAAACCAAAACCTACTTTGTTACATTGCTTAATTTCTTTCACTAATTGTCATTGTTTTTATGTCTACATGTAGTAATCTATCCATAGTGTAGCATCATTTATTGAAAAATAATATCAGCAGCCAGCTGCTTTTGGTGAGAAAAACAGCTGTTACAATGCCCTTCTAACCAAATGGGAAGTGAAAATGATGGTGTCCACCAAAATTTATTATTCAAATTCTGCTGTATTGATAACAACACACTGATCTTTCATGAATTATAAGCAGGCAGATGAGCTTTCTCAATTACAAATGCATAGGCTTTACCCAGCAACATGCTGGGCAGCTCTCATTTCTGAGGCTCTCATTTCTTATAGTTTCTTTAGTTATTTAGTAACATCTCTGATTTCCCTTTACTTAACCTTTCCAATTACTGATCAACCTCCTCCAAATGAATGCTGGGCTTTCTAATTGACTGTCCTACAGAGGAGTCTCTTAACTTCTATACTTGGCATGTGAGGGGAGGATTCTCATTACTTTCCCTTTCCAGAAATACTGACTATTCTGGAGCGTTTAGACCTTTCTTAACTCCCTGTCTTGCTAATGCTTGGAGCGCATCTTGCATTAACACAAGTTTGAAAATTCCTCGGATGCTGCAAAGACCTTCAAATAAAGTGAGCACAAGCACAATATTGTACAAGAGTCACCTCTTAGTTGTGTTATGGGTCAGATCTCAGCTGATTTTAGACATCTCTAATGGACATGAGTTGGAAAATAGGAAATTCTGGTTAGATACCAGGAAACGTGTTTTGCCATGAGGGTGGTCAAATACTGGAACAGAATGCCCAGAGTTTGTGCAACATCCATCCTTGGAGGTATCAAGACTTGACTGGACACAGCTCTGAGCAACCTGACCTGATTAGATGTGATTTGAGCAGGGCCAGACTAGATGACCTCTGCAACTCCCTTGCAAATTAAATTATTCTGTGAGTCTTTGTTTCTTATATATGTATCCATAGTGGAAACAGTCATCTTACACTCACCAAATAGTGAAGAAAAACTGGGCCTTTTAGGACTCATTTTAGACTTGGAACTGTAAGGCGAGGTGGATCCTGGACAAGGCTTCATTGACTTTAAAGGAAGCCTGGCCTACTTGCCTCAACTGGTGATGCATTCCACCCTAGGCAACTGTGGGTTATGATATATTAAACATATTCCATACTGCTAGTCTACTTTAACTGAAACTTCAAAGTGCACACTGATATCCATACAATATTATGAGCCAGTGACAAAAGTGAGTGAGTATCATGATGCAAAGAGGAAGGGAATACTTTCTTATCTGCATTGTTGATATAGCAGGTAACAAGTACTGGGTTTAAATTCCAGCAAGTGAAAGTTATGTTAGACAGTGAGCGGGAATCTTTATAGCAGTGAGGTCAGTTGGACCATAAGTTAAACTAGCTTAGAAGGCTCTGGAGTATCTTTTTAAAGACTGTTAGGATTTTTCCATTCTATCTTCTATTCTTTTGGCTAAAGCATCCAGATTCTTTATTTTTACTGCTATCCCTTCTTTTTCCAAACCTCTAATTGTAGTGAGGCAACATTGCTCTCAGTTTAGAGAAATAGAGCTTGTGGCTGACAGTGCATTGACTTCTAATGTTCAAGAAGCAGTTCAGTAGTGAAGCCTGGAATAAACTTTGTGCTCAGACATCTTCTCACATGTAGCATTAGGATCTGTTTCTGAGACTGATGTTACTCCCTCTTTCACACTCAAGCCGGAATGAGCTACCCTTTTGTAGTATGAGAAGGAATAGAAAGTGGGGAGTAGTGGAGCTTAGATACAGATGCGGGCTTTTTTCCCCTCAAATGATCTGTATGTACATTATCAAGGAAGAAGTGAGCCATGAGTGTTGGGAGGATTAGGCTGCAGTAGCTCCATTAGTCACAGCCCTGAGCAGAGCAAGAAGGTCACTGGAAGGCTCTGATTTTGGCATTACTGAATGTGAAAATGGAATAGTGCATCATACTGTTATGCATTTATCCCTCAAGTAAGGGTGCATTACAAGAGCTCAGTCACTGTTTATTTCTTACCTGTTGATGTTCACTGAGGCCAACTGAAAGATTTTACTTTTTTCCAACACTTTCAGTGCTGCAAGCCTGCTTTGATATCCCAGATGTTTAGCTTGATTATTTTTCAGGGTATAACTACATCTTCTTTATAAAGTAATTTTTAAAGCTTTTACAGTGAACGGTCATCCTTTTATTGTTCTTGTTTCACAGTAGCTAAATAACATGTCTTTCTTCAGCATAGCGTTCATGTCACTGAAGTCCAAGGACACAGTGTAACTATCTACTTGGAGATAAGCACTATAGATTTCCCTAGTACTCTAGGAAAGGGTCTTTCCATTTTATTTGGATCATAGTGGAAAGGGTAGATACCATGTTGCCAGGATTTTATATGTACATTGTCCTGCTTCGCCAGAGAAGTGAGAGGATCAGACCAAAGATTATGCAATAGTTTATCTCTTCAGGCAATGTCCTTGTCAGGTGAACGTACTTTTTGAGGTTAACATGCAACCAGTAAACCAATAGCTTTTTTTGAGAGTCGGCTTGCTTTGAATGCAAAAGCCAAAACTAAGCTGGTGTAGCCCCTGCATTACAAGTTTGTGCTTCAAAGTACAGCAACCTCATCGACGCTGGGAACACATGTCCTTGCCCTAGACCACACTAAGAAAAATGTTTATGACTGTTTTTATTAACAGGAAGCAGGCACTGAAGAATTTCTGCTTTATTAATAATTGTATTTGAAATAGAAGAAAAACAAGATGCACAGTGTGATAGTTCTTCCTGAGTCTGTTGTTAATCTACATAGCCATCCTAAAAAATCTAGTAGCTACTATAAAGGAGATAAGTAGGAGCTGTTGTATATATGATTATCCACATCCAGAGCTGTCATTAGCACAGCTATACATCTCCTGACCTTGAGCAGATATTAATATCTCTGTGTATATGAAAAACGTTTGAGATATTGGAGACTCAGTAGAGCTATGACAACATAAATTCTAAGAAGTTACACAGATGGAATTTGGTGAGAGGATTGTTGGGTGTGTTTGTGCATGTCCGTGTGCTTCGTTCACAGGAACCCTCAAGCTAGAAGGGCCCTGGGGAGACCTCTAGTCCAACCTCCTGCACAAAGAATAGTCAGCTATACGACATGGTTACCAGGAGCCTTATCCAGATAGGTCTTAAAAACCTGCAAGGGTAGAGACTACCCAACTGGGCAGTGTGCAGGCACGTAATAAAGTCACATGGATGTATTCCACGCTCATACTTGTGACACTACTTGCGATACCAAGACATAAACCAAATCTTCTCCTTTCATGAATCCTGTGGTGCCATAAAGGGTCGTCGGAGGGCAGTGTTATTTTTGCTACTCTGAAAGCTTTTTTGAGAACTGAGTTTGAAGGACACATTTGTCAGAATCTGGGTTCACTGAATAGCCACGTATGTGTGTGTGCAGGGCTTGAGAGCTGGAGAGAAAAGGACAGCAGTCAGTGACCAGAACCAACTGCCACATTTGGTTTTCGTTGACCTTTTTATTTTAAATAACTGTCTTGCGCAGCTGGCTTGCAGGGACTTATGTGGTGCAGTCTTGTCAGTCCTTCATTCCGTTAAATTAATGTTGCAGTCAGGGGACCAGGTAAGATCTTGTGGTCTTTCATCTTTACTCATAATTCCACTGAAGTAACTCGCATGAATACATTTAATTGCATATATAAGAATTTGTAGATAAAGACCCCCCCCACATTAACATCTTCTTTTCAAAGTAGTGCTATAAAACCAAACCACAATCCTGAAAAACAATGCGCAATATTTAGCCAGGACTTTTAAACTTTTTTGGTGCAGTGTAAACAGTAACATGTGCACAAGTTAAAAATATGCTACATTTGAAAAGCAGAAGTTGCGGGGAGCTCTTTTTCTGATCATAGAAAGCGTTGGCACACAAAAACTATCAAAACGTAAAATGAGGGTAAATTAATATGGGGGGAAAAAGTTCTGGAAATATTCATGGTGTACTCCTTACTAATGCCTTGAACCATGCTATAATAATCCGTTCTCTTTGCTCTGCTCTCTAAAGCTAAACCATTAGGGCTTGGCTAGCACTTGGGCAGGAGATGACAGCAGTGCCATAGGCAAGCCAAGGAATTACTGAAGAACACCTGGTAGAAAAACAGTCTAATTAGTGGAAGTCTGCACTTTCCACCCCTGTTTCTGATGAATTAAAGTAAGGAAACTTGAAAAAAGTCTTCCTGAATGAATGTGTCTTTATTTTATATAACCCTTGTTGGATCTCAGTGGCATATAAGCTAGAAAAGATACGAGTATTTGAGCACTGGGCAAGTGAACTGAGTCAATATGCACAATGTTTTAGAACATGTTCGAATTTTACTGTAGTGACTTAAGTTTATGCAAAAATCAACACATGAAAAAAGGCTCTCTCGTGTATTAGTTCAAAATATAAAAGTGATAGAACTTTTACAGGAAAGATAATGAAAAATGATATACAACATTTTCATTAAGCTGCAAGCTTAAAGGCAAGAGTTTTTGATGGTATAGATGAGCCAGGATTGAACTGTGCCAGAAAATATTAAAACTTGTAGCCAACATTTGACAAATTCTCAGTAGGGCATAGTCCTGACATCAGTGATTTATCTTCACTAATTATTTTAGCACCTGAGCGCTTGCACGTTGGTGGGAGATAAGTTTAAGTAATTTTTTTTCACTGACCCAGGTTTCTTTCAGTCAAAGGTAGGGAAATGTTCGTATTTTTCCACCAAATGTCTTTTCTCACTGTTTATTCATGCTTTCATACCTGAGACCCAAGGAGCAACAACTAGAGTTGTTTCTTGATAAATCTTGCTGAACTTGCTAGACTCATCTGTTGCCCACTTTCTTAGTTCAGAGTTGTGATCTATATCAACAAGTATCTGAAGCAAAATGAAAGCAGAAGTAGTTCATGCCCAAGGAAGACTTGACTTAAATAATCAGATACTACCAAGCTGTTTCTGATACGAAATTGAGTGCAACTGTAAGCCCCTGCTGCCAGGGCAAAACAGACGGTATGATAACTCACTGTGCCTTGAAATATGAGATTGAGATATGAAAGATAAGACACAAGCTGGTATAATATGTACATCTGAGTGACAAAACATGGTGTCTTACCTATCAACTTCCATGTCACTTGGCAGAGTGCTGTGCATCAACACAGAAGAAAAGGGAAAGGCAGAATCTCCATCTCAAAGCCTGTTCACTGTGAATAATACAAGAGCTGAAATATGCTTTTTTCTCGCTCAGTTTTTCTTCTCAGTCCTTCTTCTTTTATGTATGAATGCATTAAGTACTTCCTAACCATCTCCTTAGAGTTTAAGTGTTATACCACGGAGGATTATTAATCGTTAATGATTAGGAGAGATAGGAAATTCAAAGCATCACAAAGGAGAAAGAAAAGTTGTTGTTTTCGGAAGAGATCCTTAAAAAGGGAGATTTCATCCATCAGAGATGAGACTGCCCTTATTCAGTCATTCTACATGGTGAGAACCAAGAAGATGCAGACAATGACATCTTTATGTTTTTCAGTACCAACTGCTAGACGTTATTAAGCAGTTTTCATTTTACAGGCAAAATGATCTGATAACTAGTGAAATCTTTGCACTGGAAAAATCTTACAGAATGATAATAGTGATGGCAGAAAATTTTAATTACTGTGTAGCACTTTTAAACTTTTCATTCCTAAGCTCTGGGATAAGAGATTAGTGGGATTTAAATGCTTTTACTCCAAAAGAGTGAGGCCTGGGTCTGAATCTACACCACATCAAATAGGGAGAGATGAGATTTCTGTTCTTAGAAGTAACAGCAGTACTAGGGGTGGAACAAGCAATTAGTCTTTACGAAAAGCAGCTTATTCCTATGTGATAGAAACCTTCTGATTTATTGCATACAAGTCTTTATATTAGGAGCACATAGAAAAAGAGACGGTATTTTCAGCAAACAGTGCTTTCTCTACAAAGTGTTTGTTTTCTAGTTCCTCTGTGTTTGTGGGACTAAGCATGGCTCTGAAAATATATGCAAGTTTTGAGAAAGCTATTAAGAAATACCGTGTCCTTCACAGCCAGTACATAGCATTCTTGTGCCCATCTCTTTGAAATCTGAATCCAAAGTAGATTTCTTGTAGTGGCATGATACATTTCAGTAAGTTCTGCACAGTCTTGAAAAAGAATAAAGGAGCAAAGAAAGAAATATATCAGTTCGGTCATAGCTCTTACCAGGAATGGATGGGAGGATTTCAAAGCTTAAAAATAAAATTAAAAAAAAATAAGCAATTTGAAGATAATATATATGGACAAAACACAGAAAATAAGAGGGTAAAATAAGACTTTCATGATACAAGAAGTGGCAAGTGGAAGAAAATAATGTTTTTCACAATTCTCTTGCAGTGTTTCATTTATCAAACTTGTATTATCATCCACAATTCTCATTATTCTTTGATGTTAATCTTTTAAATAAGGTGGGTGCTAAAGCCTTATTACATATTGTTTAGTTAATAAAGGCAATGTGAAAAGAAAAAGGAAAGGATGGCGGAATAAAAGAATAGAAAACTTTGCTTCTGAGAATTAAAACACATCAAAAACTCTGATTTAGCAATAGGATAATTAATCTAAAATTGAGCAACCAAACAGTATAGAAATGAAAGCAAGACAGAATTGTTGTGTTGTACCTTGACATAGTTCTGGCTTTTCTGTTATTGTCATGATTACATGTTATAGAATATATCTGTAAAATCTCGGGTTGTACATTCATTGCTGTTCTTTCCCTGCATACACCTATTTCTCACTACTCCTTGCAATCTTTTTTCTCCTTTCCTAAAGCACCACTTACATAATTGTAGAGATAAATCTTTTATTCTTTCCTTATGCTTCCTCTGTATTGACGTGTGGTTTCTCATCTCATATTTAAATTATGAACTCTTTGGTACAGGGATGTTTGGCATAGATGTACCATGCATAGTAGGGTCCTGATCAATGAGTAGGAATCACATTACAAATGGCTGTTACTAATAATAACAATGAAAGTGTTTAAAAATATTTTATTAAAGGTGTGAGCAAGGACATGTTTGATGGTGGATTTTTCATCTTCTCAAAGGTCTGGTAGCATGCAACTGTTTTTATACTGCTAGAGATGGTAGGTACTCTACGGGAATGACCTGAGGATATTTGATTTAGGCTTGAAAAGATTAAGCCATAGAAATACTAACAGAAAAAAGCCTTATTCCAGTCCCATGTGGACTGCATTTCACAAGTACTCTCCTAATTTCTCGAGCTGCACCCAACTTGCATGACAAGACATTAGATGATTACCGAAGCAGCAGGGAATAGTAAGGAGAAAATCCATTGCTCCCACTAGAAAGCCTCAATCTGCAGGATTTAAGATAAGGTGGGGAACAGTGGGGACACTTGCAGTGTCAAGGGGCAACAGTAAGAAGAGGTCCCAGGTTTGCCGAAATGGATGTTTCAGTGACTGAAATACTCAAGAAACCATGAATTTGTAACTCAGATTCATGCATTTTTAGGAGAGTGACCTGAGCCCATAAGCTACAGACTGTCCCATGAACGCGTTCAAGCGTTCCATGTAAATAGAGCAGCTCTGCCGGCCTGGGCTGAGGATACACCAGTGGGTGTATTTTGTATAGCATATGCTGGTACTTATACAGACTATAACGACTTTCAGGTAGAAAACTAAAGGAAGTTTTATTATCATAAAGAAGATCTTTCCACTTTTTCTTCAAGTACTGTATCTTGTTCAGTTTTATCTTCCTTATAAATTTGGGAATTTTCTATAGGAAATAGTTGAAATGGCCACTGTTTTTAAACCTTGGAGCTATGATTTAATATTCAGATCTCTTCTTCCATGTCAATCCAAGTGTGCAAGCTGTCAGATCAGTCAGTCCAAAATAATTTTATATATTCTAGTAATTTGTTGTTAAATCTACTAATCTTGCTTAATTTGTTAACTAGTTAACTAATCCTCTTAAATGTAACATGTTTTGGGGTACGGAATGAGCGTTCTCAATGCTCAGCTCACTCTTTTAAACTCTTAATCCAAAACCTGAACTGTGTGCTGAACCATTGAAATGTTGATTTTGAACCTCTGGCAGAGCTGCCTGGCCCATGGAGTCAGCTCGTCCTTTTTTCTGTCTTTATTGATGGCAGTGCCTTGAAATCTGTGAAGAGCTAATCTGCAAAAGTCTGTGTGCAGGGTTATCTAGTCAGCTATTTATACCCATATTTATTAAACTTCTATCTACTTTTGAAGCCTCAAAACATATTTATTTATCTTTGAAATCATAATCCAAATAAGTTGCTTTTCAAGTAATCACCAGTTGTTGCTACGAGAAGGCAAAATGCTGTGGTAGCAAGCTTTTTAAACCCCTGAGGAACATCTGTATTAACATTAATTAAATGTAAGGCTCTGTTAGACAATCACATGCTCCATTTTTTTAAGACCCAGGAATTCTGGAAAATAACCGAATCAGAACATGCCCTAAATACCTACAGTGGAAGTCTTAAGCAAGATTAATATTTAGTAACATTAAGTTATTTGCCAATTATATTGGTAACAATAAGGTATCTGCCAATTTCTGATGCCACCAAGAATATGAAAAAAAAAATAATCTAAATTTAATTTTTCACTGCTCTTTATGTAACTTTTTTGGAACCAAATGAGATGCCACACTACTACAGGAAAAGAAACTTGATCTGTTTTGACCTCAAGCTGAGAAGACTTTGTATGGGCTATAGTTACTGCTGTTCATTGTGGGAGTAACAAATAATAAGGAGCACGGATTTTATCAGGCAGGTTATCTTCTCTCTTTTGGGGTAAATGCCTTCAGTGCTTACTACATTTGGAAAAGAAACCTCTAGTATACTAGGCTTTCCTCAAGTGTCTATAAACTGGGCTGACCTGATAACATCAAGAGCTTTTCATATCAGATGATGTAGTTGTAAAAGGCACTTATTTCTGTTTCGACTCTCTAGTGTGTATAGCAGACATCAGAGGTGATCAACAAATTGTAGGCATGAAATTAATTTAATAATAGATATCTAATAATATTTTATACCATAATTAGTATGTGCTACTGTTTATATTCATGACAAGGCCCCAGATATGGATAAGATGAAACAAACCAGCAAGTTGATAGAGAATGAATTGTTGAGAAGACAGTAAAGTTGGGAAAAGTCATTCTCTGTTATTTTCAACAAATTAAAAAAAAGTTTGGAACCTTGATCTAACTTCAAGTAATGTTTAGTCATAACTGTTTAATAAATAAGCTAGAGAAGAGGGGAAAAAAAAGAAAGCTGAAACCACTCAGAGTGAAGGAGAGAAATAAAGAGCAGAGGAGCCCCTGCTGCTAAGCACCGAGTACTCTGTTGGTCTAGAAAGCATGGCAGACATTCTTGAGATTTCGTAGTTACCTAAGCAAGTTCAAAGAAATGTTGTTTTTTCCCTCCATGTGTGTCTTTCATAAAGTGGATGAAATTTTGTAGCATGGCACAGTGAATCTGCTAGGTCCATTTCCTTAGACCATCTGAAGTAATGCATTTTTCTCAGACATGTCACAAGCAATCCTGTCAAAGTTTGCCTGAATGGGTTTGTTTTAAATCATAAATAGTTTGGATATATATAGTAAGTGTTCAAGAACCTTGGAAGAAAAAGAAGGCCATGGCCTTGTGAGCACTCTCAGCTCCTCATCTGACTGTGGGTCCTGAAGTATTTGTTTTGGGCAGTCTCAGATATGGGGTCTCACTGCTTGGGTGTTTTATGTTATTGCTCTCCATCCTTCTATCTTACCAGCCTGACTTCTCCTTTAAAAAAATGCTGTGTTTCTCCCTGGTCGCCTGGAGTATGGTTATTTCAGTTTTTGTTTACCATTTCGTTCTTAGTTCTGGTGACAACTGTTCATTTTGCTCTTAAATATCTTGTCCTTCTGCTTTTATGCTGTTTTTATTGTACCGTTGTTTATCCAACACCACAAGCAGCTTGATAGGGAGGATGGAAAAGGAAGTTCATAAAAACAAATAATTATTAAATCCAAAGAACTGCCTAGCAATAAAACACAGTAGAGTATGTCCCTCCTGGTAGAGGGTGGGCCTTTTCTTTGATAAACTGGTGAAATATTTGGAGGACTCCCCCTGTGCTCAGAAAGGAGTGGAACATGTGAAGAAAGCCTCCTTCTGCTGTTTTGCTGATCTGTTAATGAACACATTTAGTGGACCGTGTAAGTAAGATGTGCCAGAACTGCAAACGGGAGATCTGGCCCTAGAAGTCTGGTGTTTCTAATGCTTTATTTTTACAGCTGCAGCAGAAGGGAACCTACAGGTACTGGTTATAGCTCTTTTGGTCAGTGTTTCCAAAAGGAGGAGACCAAAGATGGTTGAAAAGTTCAGCCATTAGCAGGGAATGCGTTTCCTAACATAGCTTTCATTTTTGCTCATGGCAAGTCTGTTAAGGACTCGGCATAGGGGTGGGCATTGCCACTCCAGGCTGCAGTGCCAGTTGTGGTGCCTGCAGGTCAGCTCAGGCGCTCTGCATTGGGGAGCTGTGGGCTCGCACTCAGACACAGAAGCCAGCACACCTGCACTGGCTGCCTTAGAGAGCTAAATGTGCTGAAAAGAGAGCGATTTGTGGTTTATGATCTGCCTCATTTTTGTGCATGGCCAAATGCCTTCCTTCGTGAAGGGTTGCAGATTTGAACCCTGTCTTCAGATGAACCATGCAAAGCTCACCTTTCTTACCAAGCATGAGTGGTAAAAAAACCCAGCCTATAATATATAGGTTTTTTATCTGATATCCTACTTGTTAATGTTTTCATTCTGAATGTGACACTCAGGTCCAGTTCCTCTCTCTGGCTCAGAAGAGACAAAGTTGTACTACCTTGAAGAAAGTTTTAGCACTTTGGCTCTAAGATGCTGTAGCTTGAGAAGTGTTCGGCCTCCTTTGCTGGTATTGTTCCATTTCACACTGCTTCGTTGAGCAGTACTAAATGGGTATAAGCACAAATATTAACCTAACTATACAGTGTAGTATGGAAGGTATTTTACTTACTGGTTAGGTTATGTATTGGTTAGGAGGGGGAGACCTGGCTTTCTGTACCTGCTGCAATGAATGTTTAAGTTATTTTTAGGTATGAGCATATGGACCTCAACTGTTATCACTGCAAAAACATAGCTTGAAGTTGGTTGTGTTCCAGGTTAAAGCATTAACTGTCAAGAACTTTCCTCAGAAACCTGCTAATTGTGGCACTGAGGACAGGTGTGTCCAATCCAACTAAACTTTCAGTTTTCAATTTATCTTGAAAAAGAAATTGCCCGTGTCAGACAATTAAGAATTTATCAATATGTTTACTTGTGCATCTGCCAATGCAGTTTTATGGAAAACCAGAATGTATGCAAAGGTTAGTAAATGTGATATTTGGAAGATGAGATGTGCCTGTTATCCTTTAGGGGTTTTACTGTTGCTGATTTTTTCAGGTGATAAGCAGCAATACAAATCACTGAGGGGTCATGAAATTTTGTTTTCCAGAGGAAAATTTATCACCCTCAGTTTCCCTCAGTCAATGATTTCACATTTTGCAACTCCCCTCTCCCACTTCTCACCCATAGCTCAGTGGCTGCCACAGACTCTTTAAAGTTTTTCCAGTCCACACTCAGTTTCCTGAAGATGTGCCCCAAGATCCATCCCTCCTACTTTCTGCTTCCACACAGCATTTCCAAGGGGAGATTTCTGTTCTAATTTGTTATTCTGTTTAGTTGGTTGCCGCCTACACGTGTTGGAGCTTTTGAAGACTGCTTTTTCAGATTGAGTATGTTGTTCTTGTACTATTAAAAAAATATTCCCCCCGAAGTCTGTAAAGAATTCTTCTTCTCAGGCTTCTCTGAGTTCATCCAGCTATGTTGCTGATATATTGCTCGAGATTGTTTCTGAACAGTTTGTGTTCAACATGGTTAATCTGATGGCTTTTCAATTTAAGACTTTAGCATTTTTCTTCTGTAACAGAATTGACACGTCCATTCAGAACATAGCTCTCAATGGGCTAACGTCTGTGTTACTTTCATTGCCATCTTATTTCTGTGTTTCTCCATTCCTTGATGGTTACCTTAAAATTACCTTGTGTTCTAGGCCCATTTCTTTCCTCAGCTGGATTCTCCTATAGTTTGTGTGTGTATTTTTTTTTCCTTTGAGATTCCCAGTTTAAAATATTAAATTAGGCTAAGTAGTTCTGAAGCCTTTTTCAGCTTGTTCTCCCGTAGAGTATTTCAGAGTTGAAGGATGGGCTTTTCCTGCTCTGCCAGGTTACCAGCTGCATGTGAACTGCAGATAGTCTTTCTCATTTGAGAAGGAGAGAGTGCTGAGAAACTGTGAGTAAAACTTTGGAGGGGTAATTTACAGTGCAGGGGGGTTTTTTAATTGATTTTAACTTTGCACATCACGTTTTACACATGGACTCCCTTCCTATAGAATTATAGGAATTATAATATAAAAGCACACTAGTTGAATGTGGTGGAGGAGAGTGAATATAGAGAATGACTTTCTCACATACCGTGTGGAGGAGTATTTTGTAGCTCATGGAGATGCCATGTGAAGCCTTTTTCACTAAAAGTCTATTTCAGCATTGCTTAGCGTTGCAGGAGGCTGAACTTGATGAAGTTCTGTGTTGCTTTACATAAAGAAAAAAACGTCAGCACAGATACACTTAAATTGAATTATGCTGCTATTTTGGAATAAATGGGCTGTAGAATTGATATGAAAAGTAGCTGTCTTTTGAAAGACAATAATGATTTTGCAGGCAAAAAAAAATCACAAGGAAAACACCATATTTATTTCCGTATATAAATGTGTAGATATATAAATATTCCTACAAGCAAGTGGTTAATTGTATATGTACAAACATACACATACATGCACATCAACTGGAGAAGGGATTAGAAAATGTCTGTGTATGTAGAACTTAGGCTCAAAAAAGGGTTTGATGTTTTATTTACAACTATCCCCTCAAGTGCATGGGCATACCCATAAACACAGAATCAAATTCTGCAGCACCATAGTATCAAAATATATATATATATAGTCTATGGGGTCTCAAAGTTTGCAAAAGCATTAATTTTTGCACCATCCAGGTATCTACTCTGTACTATTTTTATTTATTTAAGAATATTTTCCTCCTCTGAAGCTCAATGACAGGTGGAGAACTAAAGAAGAACTTGAAAGGCTGGTGAGTCAGACTTCTCCAGTTAAGGGTTAAGTGTGCTGGTTAAACTCCATGAGAGGTAGGAAATCCTATCTCTAAAAGACTGAAAATGTTACTGATGAATTCATCTGGCAGTTTCTGCACGTGTGTGGCAAGGAATGTAAGTGTCCAACTACCTCTGGATTCAAATTCAGATGCCAAGAGCTGGGAGCTTCTACTGGAGAGAGATGCTTTTCTAAAGAGTCTTCAACTCCCAGCACTTCTTACAGCAAGAGCAGTGGTCAGAAACATGCCAAATCCCTTACAAACTTAAACAAATGGAAGCTCTAGTGACAATGAATGTGCAGTATCAGAATTTATTTCCAAGTATGTTGTCAATGGCTGGCTGACAATGAATATAGGAAGACAAGAACTGGCCTGTCATCTTCATTTTGTGTGCACCTTGGAGCCTAAACACAGCGAGGAAATAAGAAGCAAGTTTCCTTGAAAATGCTCTGTCTGTAGTAGTTCCAGTAATCTCAGCTGTTCTCTAGTTATAGAGGTGATTGAGCTTTTTCTTTTCCATCCATGCTTAAGAATCAGAATGGCAGAAATACACCACAGAATATAAGTTATGTGAAGAAAAGGTTGCTACGAAAACTAGACACGAAGGGTTGTAGTGAGAACATACAAGAAGAAAGGTCTCCTCCTTCACTGAGATCAGTCCTCTGCTCTTCCAGGCAACTGTGAGAGTAGTCCCACTCACACATTTATCACATTGACTTCGCCTTTATTATGCCGTTATTGAACTAGTGCTTTGCAGCCTCCCTGAGCCACCCGTAGTAGGTAAGTAGTGACTTTCCTACGGATGAGTTTCACTTCCAGGGAAGAGGACCTGTGGTGCACAGGCCGATGCTCTGCAGAGGGGAGGGCCGGTTCTGCAGGCTGCTCTGCTCCAGCACTGCAGTGAGGAGTGGGGCCCATCTGTGCTGTTCTTTAAAAATCACCTAGAGATCATATGTGACTGAGAGAAAGTCTCCGAAGAGCTTGATCGCTTTGAATCTAGAAATTTATTTTTCTAAATTTCTTTTCATTTCTCAGTCATCATCATTTTTTAATATCTGTTCAACACTGGATAAATATTTTTCTTGTCTGGATTTATATTAAAAACCAATTTTCTTTTGACTAGAACCAAAGAGTAAGAAAACTCTGGTCCTCTTAGTCAAGAAACTGTTCATAGTCTTTTGAAAAGGAGCAACTTGCATATCTGTGTTATATGAGAACTATAAGAATGTCAGTAGGAAGAGAGATAATGTTTCTTTATTATTTCTATAGTTTCCACTATGGAGTGAATTTTGAGTTTGCAGCTGTGGCTGGTTTCTTCTGGACTTTGTTAATTACCCATAATTAATTATTTGTATTAATTAATGATTTGTTTAGTATAGTTAATATAGATTTAAAACCATAGATGATCAAAACATGATCATAGATCATGTCATCAGAGTATGTCACTCATTTTCACAGTTCACCCAATTACATCCCTACTGAAGCTGATAGCTTCACTTTACCTAAAGCAGATTGCCCAAACAGGCGTGCATTCTGGATTTGGGAAAGTTAAGAGGTGGAGTGTTCCCACCACTGCCTCTGGAAGTTTGTCACACCGTGACCTTTGCCTTTTCCCCACTGCTGTTCTTGCTACAGGTAAATAAGCTGAAAATGAGAAGTCCATAGTTCCAGCAGCGATGTCTGCAGTAAACTGATCAGCACTGGCTGGACTGAGATGTCCGGCTGGTGTTCTGTGGAGAGAGGTTTTCCAAGTTACTGGTTGTCAATTAAATACTGATGAAAGCTTTCCTGTGGAGAGTGACAGCCAGTTCTGTGTCCTACACTTTACTGTGGTTGAACAGGGTGTTTCAAAGACTGCTTCTGTCCCTGTTGTTTTTCCAAGGAACCAGCTTAAAAGTTGGTATCAATAAAATTCCTACCTTGGCTCGTGAACCTGCCCAATATGTAGTTCAGAGAGAGCAGGCAGGAGGGAGGTATTCCTGAAGAACCTAAAACACCAGGTAGTTTTTTCTCACAAACTTGGCGCTAAATACTTCACCAGCTTTGTTAGATTAAGACCGTAATATAAGGTATTTTTGGAACTCTAAATAACTGCACATTTTCTTTTTCCCAGGTGGAGGTCACTATTTGAAAATACATAAAATCCTCTCTGCACGGTATATTTTTAGAGATTTCAGCCATATCGTAATGAAATGCAAAAGTCTATGTGAGGGTTTTATGGCCTGTGTCTTGCATTAAGTATACTTGGCAAGTTGTTCTGAATAATTTAGTAGATAATGTCTTGATTTAGCTGAAGCTCTTGCAAGATTTATTTTAATATAGACTGCTTTACCATTATTTTTTTTAAAGGTTCCCTTTTCTTAAAATCACAGGCATAGTCTTAAAATGAATTGGTAGATTTTCCTGTTTTTAATAAAATATTGTATTGCATAATGCCCTTCTTTATTCATAAAATGAAACTAGCATTTTCTTAACCCTGATGTTAAAATGTGTCAAGTATTTGGCAAATGACTGGCTGAATCAATTGCTATCTTTTTCTTTTGAGATATTTCAGCTCCTTAAAATTATTATTTTTCTGCTTCTTGGGTGACCACATGTTTGTTAAGGAAAGATGATAACAGTGCATCCAATAAGAAATGTTTGAGGGTTTTTTTTTTCACATACAGAGTAGGTAGACTAGGACATTAAGTGGACTGCTGTTACCTACACAAGTGGCATGTCACACTGAAGAAAATGTATTTGAATAGATGAAAGAAACAGTTGGGTTATAAAAGCTAACTGGTGGAGGAAGCAAATATTTTAGAAGATATTTTGACTTTATAACTTTCTTTGATTTTCCACTTTCATAATTTGGCGTTGGTGTGAACAATTTTTGAAATGTGTCTATGGATATGTACCTGCTACCTAGATAAAATGTTCTGATTAAATTGATTAATCTTGAATTATGCTTTTTGGGTGAAACCATGAAAACAGAAGCATTGAATGGCTAAGGAGCTCAGCTTCTGCTCTACACTTGGCCTGTACTTCTTTCCTCATCCTTAACATGCGTGTGGCTGGAGTCCGGAATGTCCCACGTGCTCATCTTTGCTTTTGTGTTGCTGCTGGCAGAGCATGTCTAATAGTCTCCACTCAAAACCTGATGATTTGCTTGATCAGGAAAACCACATTTTCACAGATATTTCAATATTTAACGGGAAAGTAGTTCAAGGCCTTTATGTTTAGGAAGAAGAAACATCAAGTGAAAGAGTGCAGAGCGTCAATGTGATCTACACTGCTCTTACACTTAGAGCTGTTTTTGAAGACAGGGAGACAGATTTTTTAAAATATTTGTGTAGTTGCCTTTTAGTGTAGTCAAAGGCTCCAAACTCCCTGGCTAGCTCCTGAGTATCTTTGAAGTCTCATCAATGACTATACATTAACTTGTGCTTCAAGGCTGTGGCTGGTGACCTACATGAGTCAGGAAACTTTTTTTCTCTGCACAGTTACTACATGGCTTTACATTTTCAGACACGACAGTTGCTTCTGTTTTTAAAAATCTTGTTTAAACACATTTAAAACCTTCTCTGGTAATGTGTTGATTTCAGTGGGACCTCTGATGTCCAGCCAAGTCCACATCTGGCCAGCTTGAAGTCTCTGAACTGCTGACATCAGCCAACTCTCAAGTCCTCAGGGACTGACTTCCGAGTCTGTTCAGGCAGCTGTTAGAAGAACTGAGTTAAAGAATGTGACGATTCAGAAGTGAGACAATACATGTATGAGGGATATATACATACCAAAGACAGAGAAACAACTGGTACATCAAAGTAGGTGGATAATAACATCCACTAGACCAACTGGGCCCGTTTCTGTTTGGATTCCCTGGGAAGTATTTATTTGCTTCTTTTGATTTATGGTGGTAATGGAGCAGAAATACATTTGAATGAGAACAAGGGAAGAGTATGATACAATTCAGACTTTATTTTCTCTTCCCTCTTAGGTTGGGGTGTGACTGGAGCTATTGTGTAGATATTTTTTGTTCAGTTTTGCGTTTTTCAACATTAGGTATTTAATTCATTGTGCTACACCCTGTCATAGTCTCAAGGAAACGTCTGAGCTTCAGACCTCGTCCTGTCTTATACGGGACACTGCAGAAGCATCCAGTAACTCTCAGTGGCCAGGAAGACACCTTTCCAGGGCAAATATTTGCCCCCAAGAAATTTGATTTGCTGTCTCCAGCAGCTCAGTGCCTATAGCCCCTTAGGTTGAGACCAAATACTTCCTGACTAACCTGTTTCACTGTTTCAGGATCACAACTACCTGGGCCAGTGCCATTAAAATATCTCTTTGTATTTGAGAAGTTTACAGTTAAAATTTATTCTATTACAATGAAAAGCTAGGCATTAATTTCTGTGTTTGGAGATAGCTTCAGAAATTGTATATGATAATCCATCTCTTTATTTAGCTTGGTTTCAAGATGATTTCTGTTTCCTCTCAGTTCCCTAGATGATTCCCACAGCTGCCTGGGGTGGGGGACTAGTCCTTTTGGTAATACTAGTTTTTATGCTTTTCTTTCCCCAAAGAGGATACAGACCTAGTGTGTTGGTTTTCTTTGTATCCCCTTGCTCTTGTTGGTTGTGAATTCACCCTTGGGGAACCCTACAGCCCTTAGCATTTATAACTGATTCAGCCAGAACATCAATTTATGTCTCTGATAAGCTAAGGAAGTGTTTTCTGACAAAGTTTTAGCTCCTACCAGGAAAAAAACCTGGAGTGCCCTTCTCTACTGCTTGGGCCTTGTTTGCCATAAGACTTCATTTGCTGTGGACGAATCTGTTTACAGAGTGCAAGCATGTGTCTTTTTAAAGTCATTGTGGATTATATGTTAACTTTTTATTTCTTGACTTTAAAATGAAGCTAATGTAAATAGGAAAAGTGAAGCTGGATCTTTAGTAACTCTGAGTAGAGGCTAGAATTTATGGCAAAATAGATGCATTTTCAGGCCATTAGTTCAGGTCACTTATCAATGAATATTTCCAGAGCTGGTAGGATCTGTGACATATCACTGTATCTCTTGAAATTGGAGTAAAGACATGATGGCATCTTGGAAGTCATGTGGACATTCATTTTCTGCAAAATCTATTCAGAGATGCCCTATCAAGTGTTAGCAGAGATCTGCTTATGAACAGGAAAAAGAAAATAATTGAAGATGTATCAATAAAAAGGCATTCTAAGTATGCAGTCTTGTGTCAAAACAGAATGATCTTGAAAGTTCTGTTTGCTTGATTACCAGATAAATCTCTCAGGAGGCTAAATGAGCTCCACTGTAAAAAACATGTTCCATAAAGAGCTTTAGAGATCTGCTATTACTGCCTGGTGGAGATGAATCCAAATTATAATAAAACTTGGTGATAGCAAAGCATTCTGATGAATCAAGTTCTAGAAGTCTGTCCATGTTTCACAGCAGTGCTGCTGGTTAGGCACTTACACAGCATCCTGGACTTCCAAAAGACTTTACAGGCTGAAATCCAGCCAGAGTTTTAATATATGTTTTAAGATAGGCAATGGAAAAAAAACCTATCTACAGTTGCAAGTGCAGTGGGAGGGAAAAGAAGATTTCAGTAGGCAGAATTTCAAGCTGGACTTTGTGTGGGTGGCTAGGAAGAACTTGTTTTCTTTTATGAAGAAACCCAAAAGATCCTAAATGGCCCTAAGTACTTTGACTTTGACACACATCTCATCTGAAATGCATTGCTGCTGGCAGCAGAGTGCCTCCGATGCTGTGTACAGGGGATTTAATTCAGAGGCAAGAATAAAACCTGTGCTTTCCTGCAGCAACTGTGGGCTCTATAGAGGCATTGAGCTAATGATCCGGCACAGCTCTGCTTTCAGACGGTGAGATTTGCAAGAATAACAGGGTTCGATGGTACCGTGTGTCCAGAGAGTAAAAGGTTATGGCTTAAAAAGCACATGTGGTTTAGAAAAAATGGGATGGAGATGGAAGGGAGTGTTCATATGTAATTAGCCTAAGTTTATATTCAGCTGCTATCATACCTCTGAAATGTTTTGTGTAGTTGCACCGGAAATATTTGTTGGTAGTACAGGATTGGATAATGAGTTGTGTATTCACTAATATTGAAGCAGATGCTCTGAGCTGTGAATTGTGTTTTGAACGGTGGTATGTGGTGCCTGTGGTGTACGTAGGCTCCTGAATGCCTTCATTCATGCCCATCTGTTCAGATGGCAGGGCGCCCACATGCCGGTGGAATGGTCCCTTTTCTAGAAAGAGTAGTGCCAGACTGTTACAAGTTTGGGTGGTGAACTTATCTAACATTGCAAAGGGCATCTCTGTTGTGGGAAAACCCTTCTCAGTATTAGGACTGAAGCATTAATAAGTGACTTGATGTGCTAGGTTTCCCCAGAGGGTATTTTATGTGGTGAAAGGAACTACTGAAACATGGCAGAAGAAAGAATGCCCATCTCAAAGCACAGCAGGATACCGAGGGGAAGTGTTGGATGGCTTGTTCCAGGGCAGAATTGCCTTGGGACAGCCCAAGACAGATATTGCCATCAGGCAAGGCCGAACGGTGTTGGTCAGTGGAACAGATCGGATGGATCTCTTCACAGCATCTCCTAGATGCTTGTTAATGCAATTAGCCCCAAGGGCATAATCTTAAATGGCCACATCATGGCCTGCATTGACCTGTGCACAGTACTTGCAGGAAGTTCTGAAGTTAAACTCAGAAGTAGGTAGTTTTCCTGTAAAGTTTTTTGGGTTAACTGGGCACAATTTTTGAGATAAATTTGGTTATTTGAAAATGAGAAGAAAATTAATACTTTTGCATCACTTTCATCCAAAATAGGGGACTTTCACCTTGGACCCATAATCAGATGATGCTCATGCTCAAATGCTAAGCTCTGTATCTCATTTCCATGTATCTAACATATACAGCGTCCCTGCCCACAGAACTAGGAACTACACGATCTTTCACAGTCCCTTCCAACCCAAACTGTACTATGATTCTATTCTACAACTGAGGGCAAAAATAAGAAGAGTTCAAAAGTGAGCACACTGGGTTTTTTTGAGTTAAGGTCCTGGTCAGTAATTTTCCTGTTTAGGTTTAGGACTTGTAGCACTGACAATTCAATGTATTTTTTTAAATATTGGTTCTTTGACCTCTAATCTGTTGAGTCATTATAGCATTACCTGTTCCCTCTCAAAAAATTTGATGCTTGAAAAGGAAAATGCATTTTTGATCTATTCATATGTTTTTTATGGCTTAAGAATCAAAGTAAAAAACAACTTGTCTTAAATACATTACAAGATTGTTAGAGCTGGCTACAAAGTATTTGGCTTGGTCCTCCTAGTGCAGCTCGTTAATTGACACATAGTGAAGCCGCTTCCCTAAAATAAATACTGAAGTACCTTTCTAGTCAGTGGAGACGCATCTATGAAGCCTTTAGGCTACGAGTCTGTCCAAGTAGCTGAAGTTCTGAACTTCTTCAAGGTTCTTCAAGGTACCTGCCTTTATCCGTGGGCTATCTATGGAACACGTATTACTAGGGCTGATTTACTAGACCACTACAATGTAGGTAGAAATTATATGCCTGATTTAGGCAGACTGAATCCCAGTCAATGCACCTTGGGGAACTGCACATTATTAAATAATATATTTTCACCTGAATCTAGTGCCCGAGGTGAAGGGCAAAACTAATCATCTTATAATGCACACAGTAAAGTCAATCTGAAAAACAAAAGAGTTTTTGTGTTGCATGGAAGTATTGCTCACTATTAACAATACAGAGCTCTGATAAGGTGTTGGGTTTTTTCTTCATGTAAAGAATCTTTCTAAATGCTGTATATCTCTTAAGAAGCAATGACACTGAGGCTATAAAACTCATGTGCTTATTTTTAATGAGAACAATGCCTGTTTGCTTCTGAACGTTAAATTGTTCAATGTTAGTTCTCTTTGCACTTTTACTGTCCTGCCTGTCCTGATAATAAAAGTTTAGTGGTGTGGGCAAGGTGCCGGTATCGACTTCAGCCCTTGTCTGCCCTCATCAGGGCAGCCGAGCGCCCGAGCTGCCTGGCGCTGTGACAGCAGCTGCTCTCTCGTCCCTGGCCCTAATTCCCCAGCTCTAAACGTGCTTGACCGTCAGCTGGTGACCTTAGAAAGTCTTTTCATCTCTGACTCCACAAGTGGTAGCGTGACTACTGGGATGGTGTTTTGGCAAGGGTAATAATGGCTTAAAACACCTTGAGGTTAAAAGCAAACATCTAAATGCATTTGTCCAAATGACAAAGATGAGCCACAGTTTATGAAGTGTCACACGCAGCTGCAGTAACTGATACATGAACAGGCACTGTCTGACTTCTCCTCTTCTGGTTTCCAAATATTTTATCCCCAGATCTTTGTTGTGTAAGGAACAGAAACTGATGTCTGGTATTTAAGTGGATTTCAGGAGCTGGCAAAACAGAGGATATCACATTTCCTTGCCTACAGTAAATAGGTTTTGTGACATCCATCAGCAAAACCACTAAGCATTTTAAATGAGATTTATGCTGCTGTCATGGTCTAATGCATTATAAGAGCAAAAAGAGAAAATGAATTCTTGTCAGATCTTTGGTGGGCAGAGTAGTCTTTTAGAACTGCAGGGGGATTTCCTTGTTCTCTTGAGAGCAGCCTGGCTATGTGGGTGAATCCTGTGCTCATCCTACACTTGGAGCTCAGCAACCCTTCGCTGCATATTGTTTGTCACATTCAGCAAGGCTTATCTCTGGGAATAACAGTAGGGAATGAGGGTTTTGGTAACCAGGAGGTAGAAGAGGCTGATATGAAACAAAACCAAGACTTCTCTGTGCTATGTTCCTGTTTGTTTGTTTTTTAGCTAGGGAAAGTGCGGGATGGAGTGCAGCAGTCATGCTTTTCACCAGATATCTATTTTTTGCAATAATGTGATTCCACTAAGATGAAAAACTTGAGCATGGCTTTTAGTGTACTGAGCTTCCTGGGCACCGTTTCTGTAGTCCCTTGGATCCAATCCATTAAAGATTATTCCATTTAAAAATTGTGCCACTAAAATTCACTGTCCTTATAAGAGACTTGATGGTGACAAGAGCTTAGAGAGGGCAGTCACCTGGCCATCACAGTGAGCCCTAATGGGAATGGGAATGACATTAGAATAACCTTCTGGAAAGCCTAAGAAGCAAGCAAAACATTAAGTACAGCAATTCTTGCTGTTCAAACCCTTGGTCCATGCCAGACCACATGCAAGTTACAGAAGAATAGGTAGAAATGCCCTTGGGAGGGCTTTGTAACCATTCTCCACCATGTAACACAGGAAGACAGAAGAGGGAGGCAAACTTGGATCAGGTCTTACTTCTGCCATGTACTTGCCCACAGGGCGAAGAAGTAGTTAAAATGTGTCTACGTTCAAATAGGAAAATGAGAACAGTTTTTGCCAACAGAGCCTTGCTTCTGCAGCCTTCACGGTGAGCTGCCAAATGCCACCACACTGCATTTGAAATGGTGTGTTCTTGGTTGATAGCTGGCCAAGTGCCTCAGCTGCTCATACAAATGGTTCAATGCAAATCAGTGTGATTTTTTAGACACAAGCAGTTAATATTTCAACAAGCAACTGCAGACAAAATTGCTGTGTCAGATTGCGTGGCAAAGAGAGCTGTTGCCCTTGTCCAGAAAATTCTGTACCTGGAAAGTTTTCAGACCTTCCCATTTCGATAATCTAAAAATTCTGCTTTCTGATCGACTTTGAAATGTTTGGAGTCTCTGTATGTCAGTCTTTTTTCTTTTTACAGTGTTTTTCTAGTTTGGAAGAATCAAAGTTGAAACGGTATTTTCTAGCGCTTAGCAAACCTCAGGAGGCAGGTTACTGCTACAGACACTGCTCTGGTTCTGCAACTATCATAATGAGTATAATTGTGTAGTAGGATAAGAGGTCATTACTATCATTGAGGTCTTTCTGAGAAACTTCTTGCTGGATGCACGAGCATGTTAATGCATGTGTCGATGCATTTTGTTTTTCCAGCTAATTTTCCAAGGAGATGTGGGCCTTTTGCTGCACGCTGTTCCCTTCCCTACAGGCAGAATTTGTCAGATTCCCAGAAAATGTCTACCTTGAAACATGTCAGTCCAATAACAGCAAAAATAGCAGATTAAATTTCACACCATGGTTTGATTCAACAAACTATATTTTTGAAAGAAATAGCTTGATTCTGCTGTAAAAAATCATGCCAGCGAAGCATAGCAGTTTCTTCTATGTGTCTCAGCCCACACGTCTGCCATTTTTGCCCCCACTCTCCTTAATCTGTCTATGTCACCCAAAGGACGTAGTCCTGGGCTTTTGGCCAAAACCCTGGGCTTGAATTCCCACATAGAAAAGCATTTACTTAGGAAAATAATATCATGTGGCAGCCAGTAGGCACAATACTACCTCTGCTGCCAGAATGTACTGACTATAAATGAAGCTGTGGCAGATGGCCTGGAATGTTTCAGTGCTTTCTTTCTCTAGACCAGGATTACCCAATTAATTTGTACTATGGTGCACTGGGTCATTTTACCAGGTTCTGGTCAGACGGGTGGAATGCACTGGGTTTAGCTTTGCTGGACCAAGCAGGATCTGGGGTGGGATAAGGGCAGCGTACAGCGAAGCCCTGGGACAGCCAGCTCCTGGTGGGGCCAGACAAGTGGGAAGGAATATGGGATCATCCTTCAGGACACCAGGAACAAAATCTGTTGGAATGAGAAGAAATGGACTCCTGGTTCAGATCATGACTGAGTCCACCATTTGAGCAGCCCTGTTTTAGATAAGATTGGCATTTTACTTGGTAATGATGCTTTTATACACACTATACCTGCAGAAGTAGCTTTATGTTACTGCTTATTGCATGTTGTCTTCATGCGTGGTACTTGGTAGACAGCATAAAAGGCCAGTAGGACCTTTTTGTTGTTGTGATTAGAGAAATCCATAAGTGAACAAAAAGGTTAGTTTCATTGAGAAAGTGGTGAGGCACAGGGAGATTTGGTATAGCTTAGGGAAAATATATGGGGAAGAATAGGAAAGAGTCAAAGACGGCATCAAGATTTTGGGATTTTAGAGAGAGGCTCATGCAATCACTTTTAGTGTGACAGAATAGTTGGGAGAAAAAAATGAACAGTTACCATTTTGCTAGGTTTATTAGAAGGAGTGACTTGGAAGTGTAACCTGGTAAATACAGTCAATCAAACCACAATTAGGCCAGCTGCATATTATTGGAAGAGCTCAAGGAAAATGTCCTTGTCTGTTCTCTCTTCTTCTCTGGGTATGTGTTTTCACTCAGTTATGAAAAGTCAGTGCAATTGCATTTAAAAGTGTTGTCACTTCGCAGTCTGTCACAGGGCTTTTGCCAGCTCCCTTCAAAAGGAGCTGGTGCCTAGAACGGTGCCAGCTGGTTGATCTGATCATCCCGTCACTTTACTAGAAAATCTAAATATACAGCAGTACGAGCTGAAATATGTCTGCTGTCCTGTTTTGCAACTATTCTGCATTTGAATGAAGAACTACTTTCACATTGTAAGCGGTACTGAAGCTCTCTCTGTCTTTCTGTTCTATAGGTTGTCATTTTGTATTTTGAGCCAAGTGTATTTCGCTGTGTTCTCCTAAGATGGGTTCGTCTTCTGGGCTTTGCTACTGTTTATGGAACTGTGACACTCAAGCTGCACAGGTATTTCACGTATTATTAATTTCCATCTCTGTGGGAGTATGTGCAATCTGTGTGGGTACTTCAATGGAAGAGCTGTAAATATTACCATAAACAAGCACCACTTATAATTTTTAAAACTACTGTGTATTTCTCCTCACTGTTCCTGCTCAAATTGTACGCTACTAAGCCCAGTAGTTGACTATGAATGCAGATAGGATTTAATGAAAAATATATGCATCAGCTGTTGTTGTGCAAGAACCCCTTTTCACAGAAGGTGAATATATGTTACTTGAGTATAGGAAAATACAGAAGTGTTCATAGACTGCTCAAAAGTGCTCAAAAGTTTTCCTGCAAAGTGTTCATGGAGAGATTCTTTATACATATTTAGGTTCAGTAATGGTGAGTGAAACATTATACACTGTGGTGTATACACTTTATTTTCTTATGGCACATAAGTCAAGGGCTGCTTTCTTCAGGCAGTCACAGCAGACAGGCTGCACACTCATGAGCATCAGTGCCTGCCAGGAAAAAAGTGTGGGAAATTCTGGGTTATGCTGGGGAAGTTGCACAGGGTTGGCAGTGCATACACGTGCGATTTGGAGGTTAAGATTCAGAGACCAAATTTCAAATCCCGCTTCTGCAGTCCCCTTAAAAATTGAAGCCTTTTCTGGGTATGCTGGATAAAATCCTAATGCTCTTTCCTATTTAAATTTTAGTGAAAAGAATTACTGATACATTCTGTAGGTATTTTTACTGAGGGAAAGACAAATGCAGTATATGTATGTTGATACTTAGACATCTTAGATGAAGTCAGCTTGCTTATTTTTTTATCTTTGTTTCATTACAGTGTTGACATGTCAGATAAGGGAGGTTTGATATTATGCTTGTAAACTGAATGAGAACTGAGGATATCTCGTGTTTCATGTTGCACTGCTGGCTTGTCACATTTTAGGTGGAAAACCCTGCCTTCCTGTTGAAATAAAGCCTCTTCTTGCAGTGTACACCTTAGCTCGTAAACTCTGGCTGTATAATACTATGTCTGGCCACACCTTTATGTTCAAATTCATCCCACACCTTCATGGTATTTTCTGGGATGAACAAATTCTGATTGCAAAAAGAATAACAACTAGAGCACTATGGAAAAGGTGCAACAGAACTGTTGATTTTGCTTGGATGGTTTATTATCTATAGCTCAGATACATAGAGAAACAGCCTAAGACTATGAAAGACCCACATCATCATTGCAGTTCTGCTACCATGACAGGTTGTTTATACGATTTTACATGGTGTGAGGAAGCAATATCCTGACAGGGGACTTGATCTTCTATTTATATGAAGTGAGGACAGGCTGCAGAATTGGGCAGAAAATCTTGCACTTCTGCTTTGCTCATTCATTTGATCGGTGTTACTTGGCACCTGTGCTGACAGGCTCAGCAAACAGGACAAAAATTGAATAAGAAAGCAAGAATGAACTACATCCTCACAATACAATGAACTACATCAGCACAATACATGAAGACTAGCAGCAGACTGGGCTATATCAACACTACCGCAGCCAGAAAATTGAGGGAAGTGATTATTCTCCTTTACTTGGCACATCTTAGACTGTATCTGCAATCCTGTGTCCAGTTTGGACTCTCCCAAGACATCAGTGAACTTGAATGAGTTTAGTGAAAGGCCATCAAGATGGTCAGGGATCAGAGCACTTGCCGTGCAAGGAGCTGTTGAGGGAACAGGGCTTGTTCAGCCTGGAGAAGAGACAGCACTGGAGGGACCTAACAACAGCAATCTGATGCCTACGAGAAGGTTACTGAGAAGATGGAGCCGCGCTCTTTACAGCGATGTATATTGGGAGCACAAAAGGCAATGATGAATTGAAATGGGGCATTTCAACTTTATATAACATAAATTAGCATCAGGGCCAGTGCTGTACAAGGAAAACATTTTTACTATCAGTGTAACTAAGCAGTGGAACTCGTTGTCCATTTGTGGTTGTGAATTTCCGTACTTGGAGGTTTTTGAGACACAACTGGATAAAGCCATGAGCAACCTGTTCTGGATTCAGTGTTAAACCTGCTTTGGGCACTGGATGACCTTCTGAGGTAATTCCAACCTGAATAATACTGCTTGATGATGTGAAAAATGAAGAGAAAAAAATCCAACCAGCCAACAACCTATTTCGTATGTTAATCTACAATTACTTTCTCTAGGAATCTGTCTTGTTTTCCACCCAGGTTTCCAGACCATTACCTTCCTACATTCCTGATATTGTCATCTTTTTTTTACTACTGATTATTTCAGTCAGGGAATGTACCTTGCAAAAGACTGAGTCGAGTTAGATATATGTTTTATTACATACCTTTGCAACAGTTATGCTAATTAAGAATAAAGTGATGCTGACAGACATTTGACAGACATTTTTGGCAGATCTCATTTAATCCACAGTCATTGCAGTGTTGAAGAATGGCTTACTGCAGACACCACAAATACTCAGGACAAGCACTGCTTCCCTCCTGCAGGTACTGGTGTCTTGCCTGAGGGAAGAACTGTTTGCTAGCTGTCGAGGGTTAAGATTGCGGGGTGACAATAAAACCCTGGCAGATGTATTGTGAACCCCCTCTCCCCGCCCCCACTTCCCCCTCCCTCTCCCCCCTTTCCACTAAGGAGAGGCAATTGGGAGGAAAAGAAGGACAGAGTGAAGAAAGTTGGAAAAAATTAAAGATGTTTTACTAATGCTACTAATAAGAATAGAGAAAATAATACAAAATATACAAAACCAATCTTGAAAGTCTCAGCAACTGCAGAGCAGGCAACCAAAGTCCTGGACTGGACTCTGCAGCCAATCGGAGCTGGATTCAGTCTCTCACTAGGCCTCAGTTCGCAGGGACGACTAGCAAGGTCCTCTCCTAATGTCGGCCATGAGCAGAAGGGAAAAAGCAAAAAGGGACGAGATCCTCGTGATCTCCCACTTTATATGAAGTATTCACGTGAATGGAATGTTATACACAGTTGGTCAGTTTCTTGGTCTCTTGTTTCTCGTCGCCCCTCTCGATGTCCATCCGTGCTTATCAATAAGTTTGCATTCCATTGCTAGGTTTACCAAAACATGTGTCTGGTTCTCCAGGAAAATGCAGTTAATATGAAGGCTTTAGCTGACAGGCAAATTCACTAAAAGAGAAACTTGTTTTTAGCAAAACCAGGACACTAGCAATGAACTTGTGACCTTTGTAAGTTTAATGGGAAAAACAATATTGTGTAAAAGCAGCTATTAATGATAACTAGAAAGTCTAAAGCTGTATTTCTCAACAAATGAGGTCCTTTGAGTAGCACTGGAGCATGAAGGTTATCCAAAGCCAGGTACGAGGCACTGGAAACACTTGTTTTGTTTGTGGCTTTTTTTCCCCTTAGCTGCACACTTCCCGAGGAGGTCTTTGAGGTTTCATGAGGCTCAGGCATCAAGGAGAAATCAGGAAAGTAGCCAAAAGTGGATGCTTAAGGAACAGTAAGAGCACAAGGAAGTCATGTACTGATTCATTCTTTGAACACTCATCACAGGCAATTTCTACAGTGCCTCATCTCAAATTGCCTGTTTCTTATTCATTGTGCATTTTTAAAATAATGAGCTAATGTTTGTGGGGGTGGAAAGATGGGGGTAAGGAAATGAGCTTAATTTAAGAAATCTAGCTGTAGAGCCGTGAACATAAAACTCAGTACTTTCCTCAACAATGAATTCTTCAAAATAATTCTCTCAAGAAATAATGATGTTTCAGATTTAACCTTTTGGGTTTAAAAGAGCTGCTGATGTTGCATATTTTCATGTATTTCTGTGACTGAAGACTCTCTGTGTCCTTTTTCAAGCCCTGTATTTTATGAACAGGTTATCTCATTATTTTTAATATTTTGTGAACTTCTGCCATTTTAGTGTCAGGATTAATTCTTAATTCCGGATTAAAGCATAAGAATGGAAGAAAGCTATAGGTATATACATACAGATATGTGTGTGTATACATAGGATAACTTACAGACATTTTAGGAGAATGAAGCCCAGGAATGGGGTTTCCAGTTTCTGGGAACCTCCATTTCTTAGATTATTAAGAGAAAAAGAAGAGAGTGGAGAAGTGAGGAGAGTGAGATTGTATGGAGAAGGTTGCGGGTATGGAAACAAAGATAATGACGTACAGTGGCTTTTTTGTGTGTTGTAGTGATGGTGGGATGGGAGTGTTAGTGGAGGGACAAGAAAATGTTAACCCTGTGAGGCAATTTGTGTGTTGTAGTGATGGTGGGATGGGAGTGTTAGTGGAGGGACAAGAAAATGTTAACCCTGTGAGGCAATTCTGCACTTCTTCTAACTGCTGTGCTAAAATTACATTGCCATGCATTGCCATCTGGTACCGTCGGAGCAGGTAGTGACCCTTCATACAGAGAGGTGATAAGTATCTCACAGAAGAGGAGACTCATGCTAGCAGAGAAACCGAAGAAGATGTCAGTTTGTTTCCTGAAGCATTTGGGTGGAGGGATGCAGTGATGGTGAGAAGATGAAAGAGGAGGACATGGCATAGCCTCCTGTTGTAGCTAGGGGAGGGAAGGGACGCACAGATGATCCCATCTAGAAGTGGCTGGTGGAAATGTGTTGCAGAAAGGTAGAGAAAGTACCTCAGGAAACGGATCCTGTACAGCAGGGTTGTCCCTAGGCCAGTATTTCACAGTTCGTAGTGCCAACAGATCATAGTTCCATAGTGCCAATATGCCACTGCCTGTGAAAATGGGAACTAGTGATGAAGAACCACGGAGACAAATTTTGTCTTGGAGTGGTGGTAAGCTATTAAACTAGTGATAAAGTAGTATAACCTTAGCTAAGGTGAGCAAAGAAAGTGCGGTGGGCAACGGCTGTAGTGGTGAACTACCTTTTGTTTTTGAAATGAGTCAGGCCCTCATGGTCATTTTGGTTGAATACTCTGGAAAAGTGGGAGTTTCATTTCTATCAAATTACTTGCTTTTTTCTCATGGAAGGCAAACATGAAGTGGCTTCAGGCAGAGGCCTACACTGTTAGATTTTGCCACTGGATGTGGTCTATAATGGTTGTTACTCCATGTGAAACAAATGTGGAAAAATTGTTGCTGTCATGGGAACGCAGTGTCCTGAGCTCTGCTCTGATACTGCCTCGTGCAATCCTTTGGGCTTTTACTCCTTTAACTTGACTGGCAGGATTAGGTGTTTGAGTCTGTTTGCAAGGCAGGAAAAGGGGAGGATTAGTCAAGCTGTAGAGCTGGTTACACCTTAGGGACTTACTAAAACCGTTCTGACCGTTTGTCTTCCTCTTCCCTGGAATTAGTGTATTTTAGCACCTGAGAAGTTTGATCTTTGCTATATTCATGCAGCTCTGTTCATTTTGTAAAACCAGTTCCTGTGATCTTATGATAAATGTTCAGGGGCAGCTATTCCTGTTTATTTTATTCCCATTAAATAAATGACAGCATCAGCTTCAAGAAAGCCAAGTGACCTGTCACTGTGAACTCCTCTCTAAAGACCAACCATCTTGAGACAAACTTGCTGTGAATGTGTATGTTGTAGGGGGTATTCCATGGTTCTGTGTGCTGAAACTTGCTGTATAAATCTCTCCCAGGCCCTGGAAGGAGATTCCGCTACCTCTCCTTCTGATGGATTTGTGGAATTGTCCACAAGTGAGTGGTTTTCCCTTTTCCTCTCCTGAAAGTGAGCAAGCTGAAACTGTGCTAGATTTGACCCCAAGACTCATAAACATCGAAGTACTCCTGTCTTGAGTGAGGTGGCTTTTTGTAGTTATCATGTTTGAATTAAAACAGATAAAAACTCGTGTTAGTTTTGTGCAGTTACGTAACAAAGGTATAATCAATGTTTTCTTATTAACTTTAATTCCTGATAATGCAAATAAAGGTCAGTGACACTATGCTTGTGTATCTTCCATGCAACCTCGTGGAAGGAGGTTTGATGTGCAGTTTCCCTGGTCTCTGACTGCCTTGCCTTAAGCAGAAGGGAAGGGGTCTGTGGTCAGACATGAAACTGCCATCAGTCGTTCCTGCAGAGAAGCAATTAAGTGCTATGTCTGGCACACAAGTCTGTGCAGATCCGTGGAGAGAGGGAGATGAAGACATTTTTCGGGAGAGGGGGGAGACACCCGGTCTGAAGCCTTGGCTGAACATTGCTGAGTGCTGCTTGCTATCGTTCCGGCTTCAGGAAGAAGGGCAGCTGGACTTTCGAAAATAAACATCCTGCGCTGAAAAGATACTTGTTTCGTACTGCCAGTTTCTCTTCTACAAGGAAAACTAACTCAAGAAGGTTCCAGCATTTGCCAGTGCTTGGCAGAGAAGGACTCACAGCCATACACGTTTTGCTGTGGCCTGCAGGAGCTCCAGGCCTCTTTGATGCTCTTGCAGCTGGAGCTCCCTGTTCTGCCTCTTCTCTTCAGTTTGTGGTCATGCAAGAGCTCCATGATGCTGCTTTGAACATCAGAGCCAGCAGCAGTGTAAGGATTTAAAAAGATCCTTCCTGCATTCCTGCCACCTCACTACCATCAGCTTCCTTCACTTGTGGTAGTGACTCAGATGAGAGGGAGGTACCTAGTTTCATTTGAAAGAGACAGTGGGAAAAAAGAAAGGCAGCAGGTACTTTTTGTATTTATTATGAACTTAATTAAGAAAAAATGAATCTTCCGTGAGAGTGGGGCATCTGTCTCCTCTTCCACTGCTTTTTCCACATGTAGCACATTTACCTGTCTTTGTTTAAACAAAAAGTAAAGCCAATCCCTAACATTCTGTGATTCTGTGATGGGAAATGTACCTGGATTCTTATGTCAATTGCTTTATTTGAACCTCACATTGCTGATGCTTCTTTTTTATGAAAAGAGATAGTTCAGTGAAGAAGAGGTTGTACACAGTAAGTCCTGCAAGGCTTTGTGCAAAACAAACACATTCTGAACATTCCTGCAGAGGGAAGGCTGAAACCCACCGCGTCAGCAGAACCCTCTGCCCGCCAGCCCGAGCAGCCAGCGGGGCCGGTGCTGTGGCTGCTCCCGCGGGGACACGGGGACATGGGCACCTGGAGGGCTGGGGCAGAGGCTGGAGGTTCCTCTCAGGGAGGGAGTTGGAGTTGCTGCGAAAGTCTAAGTGCGTACAGTAGGGGTTCATAAGGAATGAAGTTCCACTGATTAGACTGGTCATGGAAAATATCTGTTTTCTTGTTAGCATGTCTTCACCTAATTAATTAATTTTCTGAGCATAATTCATTTCTCTTGCCTGCCACAGACCTTTGCTAGTTTGTTCATTTATTTTTATGGTATAGAAGAACCCAGGGCTTTAGACAATTTGGAGTTTAGTAAATTCCATATAGCATTCCTGCATGATGCACGTTCAAGATGAAATTCTCATTTTCATAGTTTTTCTAGATTAAATAAGAGGCACATTCTGTTTTATTGTGGCTTTTTTTTTTCCCAATAAAACCTGCATTATTAAAATCCTATTTAGCTCTTTTGTATCCCTGCCATTCTCAAGCAATAACTAGCCTTAACTAGGCAGCATAATGGTTCTGTTTCATATTTCTGAATAAAATATCTACTTTCGTATGTATAAACTAATAAAATGTGGCACAACTGTTATAAAGACACTCAGTGCAGAATTAATCTTGATGGAGTACATTGTAGAAGTGGGACTATTAAACATTATCTTTAAGCAAAAAAATCAGTGGCATATAAAGTATGGAAGATTATTAGAGCACTGTGATCCTGGATATATTCTCATCCATATTCCTATTCATATTTAATTTATATTAAAATATTGTAGATACAGCTGTACAGTTCCATGGGCTGCTTTTTAAAATCACCTTAATATAGCACACATTCTGCTTTATCATAGTAGACCGAGTCTGGCTAGGAAAGTTCAAAGAGAAGTAGTATCTGGTGTTTTAATATTAAATAATATTGCTATCATGATTAGAAAAAGAACAAACAACAGTGGGTTGGGAAGCCCTCTGCAATGATCCGCACATATCACAAGACCTTTCAGATGTCCTTGATGGCATGCAAGAGCACCATGGCAGATAATGGGAGAAAGGACTGCTTTTGCACATCAGATTATGTGATAGCAGAAGGGCTTCAGAACTGGAGCTGGAACCCATCCTCTCAGAGACCTTAACCAAGCCCAGGACCCCTGCGGGTAGCAAAACTTTGTGCTGTGGTACAATACAGCAGCATCTTCCTTCAGGTAGACGTGCATTTGCACAGGCATTTGAGATGCAAGTAGTGTAGCTCTACAGACTGCTTTTTTTCTCGTTGCATAGAAAGAACTGGTCGATGGAGGAAGGTGTCTGCCATCCAGCTGTCTGCTGGGTGGGATTATGGCACGAAAGAGAAACCAGGCATTGCACTGCAATACATGAGTTCCAGGCTATTTGTGGAGGAGTGTGAAAGGGAGTTAAGTGTGTGACTCACACTCCACGCACAGGGGCTGATCACAGTCAAGGGGAAGCAGAGATTTGCAGATCACATATGCTGATTGTCAGTGAGAAGTGTCTGGAGGGGAGGCTTCTGGTGGGCTCCTGTGAGGGATCGGGAGTAAGCCTGACACTATTTAGCATTTTCAGTTGCAATGAAGAACCAAGCACAAAATGATTACTCATAAAATTTGTGGATAGCACAAAGCTTGGTGACATGCTAAATTTTGTTTCAGAAAGTATAGTAATGAAAAGTAATCTTTATTGCTTGGTAACTTGGGCTTAGTCCAAGAGATACACTTGAATACAGCCAAAAGGCGAATTACAGTTAGGAACTAGTTAAACACACAAAATTGAGGAGGAGTTTTAAAGGTTATCAGTAGAGAATTGATTTTGCAGCAGGCGATGACATCTTTAATATAAATGCATTATGTCCTGTTCCTGAGATGCATTTTTAAAGGAGGTGTGCAATAGATGGATGTGGTTCAGCAAGTATTTGAGGGCTCGGAAAAGTGCTTGATACTGTGAAACTCAATCTGGTTTTTAGCTCAGCAAGAAGCCTTGAGAGATGACTTTTTGTGTGGCATATAAACAAGCAAGGAGGAAAAAAGTAGTCACAAAAGACTCTTTAATCTGTTGGACTGAGGTTTAATAAGATCTGGTAGCTGTAAGCCAAAGCCAGAGAAATTCAAATGGGCAATCTGGCACAAATTCTTCTCAGAGGGCGCTTAGTTATTGAAAAGCCTAACAAGAAAAATGAGGAAACTTTTGTGCTGCTTTCAGGTCAAGACTGAATCCCTTCTTGGAAGATATTCCATAGTTAAATACTACTAAAAATTACAGGAATTTGTGTAGAAAAATGTAATGATCGGTGTAATACAACTGATCAAGCTATATAATTTAGTGGTTAGTCCTATACTGGGCATTTGTTTTATGAACATGCAATAGGAATGATAGCATTCATGTTAGTATGGGTCTATAGAGAAGTTAAGCATATTTGTAAACTGCAATGACATATTTATACTTGTACTGTTTAATGGGACACATCAGCTGTCTTGTAATTAGTCCTGATCACTTACTCTAATGCGGATCTTTAGTACTGGGAAAAATGGTGCCTGGACCAAATATTCTCAGATATTAGTTGCTCTTTTCTGGATTATTGTGAAGGCCATAAATTGCCATTATGTTCTTGAAAAACTGAGTCTTTATCTGACCAGCACTAACCAACTACTGATAATATAAAATGCTGTATTGCCATACTGTAACATACACAAGGGTAAAAATTGTCAGCGTTGTATCAGTCTGCACATTGGTGAGTTATCCTCATGTATGCTTTTCTGACAGATGTCCAAGATGCTCTACAAATTTTAGATGCAATATATTAGATCCATGATCTGAACTGGAAAGGCCAAGGCAACGCTGCCTTGGCTGCTTTAAGTTCAGGAATACATAGACAGTACATCCTGAAGAAAGCTTCAGTATTTATTAGTTCAGTTACAAATATCAAGTTATTCCTCTTAGAGCTAACCTGTAATATTTTCAATTAAAAATTATTACAAAAATGTATTAAAAAGTAAAACTATTTTCCTATTGCAGAGTATTACAGTACAGTGCACTGGCAGGTTTCACATGCAGCAGAGTTTTGAATTTTCTTGGCTTGAATCCTACCTCTTTCGTGTTCATGATGTGAGCCTTTGCACATAATTGCAGTTAGTTGTACACAATTCAAGCTGGAGCCCCTGTTTCTGGGCAAATATAACAATACTAGAGGTTAATAATCAGTGTAAAATTTTGAGTGCCTGTTTCTAAGGTGTGAATTAAGTTAGCTGGCAGTGCTGAGTTCCTCTAGGGCCTCTGGGTCTCTTCCCAGCCGTGACGTCCCTCGTGCTCCGGCTGTTCGCAGCAGCGCAGTCGCTCTGGTGGAGCCATGTTTTGCACTTGGCTTCTGAAAGAGCAATGTCTGTTACTTTTTCTGAGATCTTCTTGAGCAAAACAACCTCTCTCCTCCTTGCTGGGATTTCAGGGAGCTGTCAGCTCTTTGTTCTGCTGTGCCCAGGGGAGGTTACAAGTTGGCGCGAGTGCAGGGCTGCTGGTGGTGAAGCCCCTGCTCTTGGCAGCCTCTGCACAAGCGTTGCCCTGCACAGAGCTGTTGAGAATCATAGAATCATTTTGGTTGGGAAAGACCCTTAAGACCACTGAGTCAAACCGTAACATAACTGGGGCACTAAACCATGTCCCTAAGAACCTCAACTATATGTCTTTTAAACACCTCCAGGGATGGTGACTCAACCACGTCCCTGGGCAGCCTGTTTCAGTGAATAAATTTTTCCTAATATCCAATCAGAACCTTCCCTGGCGCAATTTGAGGCCATTTCCTCTCATACTAAAGTGACAGCCACTCTTGTGACCACAAATCTTTTAAACTTTTTGTTTTTTCTTGCCTATCTTTTTGTATATACATTATGCCCCTCTGACTCTGGCACCAGTTTTCACCAGTACACATGTTCTTGTTTGCAGCTTTGTCTTCCACAAAATAAGCAATCAGGGATTCCTTAGTGCTGCCTTGTTGCTATATGTGAACCAGGATCTTCTCTGATAGGTTTTTCAGCATTACTTTGACATAATTTTCTACTGTTGAGCTGTGAATAATACAAATTGGCATTACCTGTCTGAAATCACACTTCAGTTCAACTACTAAATTCATAGTCTACAGTCAAGCACCGATGTCAGGCTTATGTATAAGAACAGAATTGTTTGGTACCATTGACTGAGTGAAGTAAAGCTAAAAATCTATGGACTTTTTTTTCCAGATGCTGCAAACAAATTATGCCCACATTTTTACAGATTTTCTGCTCTTCTGATTGACTTGCCTTTCTAGTTTTGGCATATGTGACAAGCTTTTAGAATCTTGTTCATACCACTGTTTGTATTTTTTTTTCATAAAGCTCTGTATTGAATTTTATATTTGATACTATTTTTTTATTAAAGCATGTATTTTCTAGCTTTCCTTCAGTCCATAAATGACCATCATATATTCCTGCTGACATATTTCTCTAGCACCTCAGAAATTATTCTCTTGTTGGCTTTGAACAAAACTCCATATAGTGCTGGAGCTTTGAAACTGATAAAAGGGGTGGAATTACACTGTCCCAGCCATCCCTTAGTAACAACCTTAATTACTTTATGCAGGATCTTTTCTCAGCAATAATTCTGCCTTCTGTCGTAGACTGGACTTTTTTTTTTTCATTTTAAATCAGGTTAGCATAATCCAGCTCTGGACTTCACTCCTCTGCACTTTTTCAAATTCTTTGGAGAACATGGCTGCAATGACCAAATCTCTTCCAAGTTTTTATTCAATTTGCAACTCATACTTTGCTATTGAGAGTATAGCCTATGTGTTGCTCTGGGAACCTTATAGGTTGTGACTGTCAAACTTTCTTTCTGCTGTTTGCTCCTCAGTGCTCCTGATTGGATGTGCAGCTTGCCAAGGTTTGAAGGGTTTGCCAGTTCCAACTCTATACACCATGAAACACCTGAACTGCTTGTGGACCATAGACCATTGACCATAGAGAACCAAGGGTTGTCCGGATTTCCGTTGTTTTCCTTCTGTAGTGTTCAGAAAGCACGCAGAGCCATAGTCTGCTTTATCCAGTGATCACAATCTGGTCAGCGTTACAGGAGGACCATGGCCACCGGCTGCAGTCGCTTTCTGCCAGACCTTGTAAAGGCACGATTCCCCACAGCTGGCAAGCATGTGCTTCTGCAGTTACATAGGGGCCAGAATGCAACGTGGCTGTTAAACCAGACAATTTATAAACCAAGTCAGTGAACTTCGTAGTTCTTTTCTGTACCTTGTTACTAGAAGCATAGTGACTGCATTGAAGCCACTGGCAGAGATCACCCTGTGAACCCAAACATTACTATTTATCCCAAATCCCAGAGTGTTTCCTGGGTGTGTTCCCCAACCTCTGGAATGAACACAAGACTGTTGGGAACATCAAAACTCAGTAACCTGAAAGATACTGAAAATCAAAACTCAGGAGACAGGTTTTGTAGCTGTCTCCTCAGGAGGCAATGAGCATTTTAGCTCAGCGGTTTGCCGGCTTGTGTCAGCCTGTCTGCAGCCCGAGCAGGCTGGGAGGTGATGGAGAGCTGGCACTGGGCCCTGCCCTGGAAAGCAGCAGCTCTGTCCTCATGCGTCTGCATGGCCACGCAAAGTCAGAGTTGCAATGTTGTTTGCAAGACTTGTCAGATAGAATACAGAAACCAAATTATGTATCTCGAGACTATTTTCAGTAAAAACAAACCATATTTTCTGTTCCCTTTTTTCTCCACATTCAGTTAGACTGCTGATTTGTTCGATTATTGTCTTCATGCTATATGAAACACCACAGTTAAGCTGCCTGCTATATTCAGGAGTTCAAATCTGTTTCTTGTGTGCTTAGCTCTTGTTCCGTGAGTGTCACCAAGTCTGAATTTGGGTCAATGTCTGACTATTAATAAGAAGGGAATCTTATAAATTCCCCCTTTTTTCCCTGTTTGTTCTCTAGGGTTATTTGGTGGTGAAGCAAGGTCATTGCCACTGCATTTCTTAGCACTATTCAATGTCATTCTGATTGGAGTATTTCTGTTTAAACAACTGTTCTTTAAAAAACCTTCATGGCTATCAACATTTTTCTAATTTGTATGTGAGCTCAGAGTAGAGCTGAGACTCTTACTCCTCACTTCATCTTTGCACATTTTACAGATCTTGGAACTTAATGCATTTTCCTTCCATTCTGTTCAGTCTATTTTGATGTCAGTAGAGTCTTATTGCTGTATGTTGTTAGATTGCCTAGATCTGCATCTTTTACATTTTTTAAGTTTGATTTCAGGTGAGAATCTACAGTGTTTATCTGTTTCATAGCAATAAACCTGACCTCTTTCTTCCTGAAAATTATAGAATTTAGATTAGCTTTCCTGTGTCCTTGCTTAATTTACCTCAGAATGGCAGAATAATTTTAATTCAATTTATCTTTAAATAGACACATTATTCTTGCTTTTCTAGGTTGCCTTAGAATGCTTTACAACTAAACCTTTGACCATAATCTGAATTTTCTTTTTTTTTTTGTCATTATTTTGTAGTCAACACACAAAGCAACACTTTTCAGAATTCAGCTTGTCAGATGATGCTGTTTCTTCCTGTGCATCTTAGAGGAAGCATGGAAGATGAGAGTTAGTGTTTCTTAGATTTGAAGTTGTATGTTGCATTGGTATCTACAACCTTGCAGGGAAACATGCGTATTGCATTACCCTGTTCCTTAGAATGGGTGACAGCGTTGTCTGGCAATAGATCCGGAAAATAAAAGTGAAAAGGTGTACTTCAGTTATTCCCTGAGACCAGAATTTGTGATATTTTGTGCAATATTCAGTTAAAGCTCTCAAGAAATTCATAGAACAAGTTATACGGAAGAGCTTCTAAAGCTAACTATGCTTATAATGCTTTCATACTTCTAACAATTATTAAATCTTAAGATTTAAGTTCTGAATAAAAATATTATTGCAGAAAGCATACTAAGAAAATATTAGTGACTTTTGAGTTTCTTCCATCTATCTGTCTATACATCTCTATACTGGCTACACAAAGAGAATCACAGGAGAGGTGAGGTTGGCAAGGGCCTCTGGAGATCGTGTTGCCCAACCAGCTGCTCAGGGCAGGCTCAGCTGGAGCAGGATGCTCAGAGCCATTTACAGTCAAGTTCTGAATTTCTCCAAGGATGGAGACCCACAGCTTCTCTTGGCAACCTGTTGTAGTGTCTGACCACATTCACAGAAAATAAAAAAGAAGTGTTTTCTTTTGCTTAAATGGAATTTCCTGGATTTCACTTTGTGCCCATTGCCTCTGATCTTGTCACAGGACACCACCAAGAAGAGTCTGGCTCCATCTTCTTTACCCCCTTCCCATCAGGTATTTATATACATTGATAAGATCCCCCTTGAGCTTTCTCTTCTCCAGGCTGAACAGTCCCAGCTCTCTCAACCTCTCTCCTAATGAGAGATGCTCAAGGCCTTTAATCTTTGTTGTTGTTCACTGGGCTTAGCTGCAGTATGTCCATGTCTCTCATGTACTGGATTGCCCAGAACTGGACACAGAACTCCAGGTGTGACCTCAACAATACTGAGTAAAGGGATAGGACCCATAGAAGCTTTTATTGTTACCAGTTGAATCTGCCCACATCAGATTGGACTCCATGTGGGTTTTGACTTCCCTAAACTGATTGCTGTATGCTCAAACAGTGTCTCTGTATCCCTCCTGGGTTACCTGAGCCCTCCTTCCACTTCTTGTACACTTCCTTTTTATGTCTGAGTTTGGTCAGGAGCTCCTTGTTCCTCCATGCAGGCCTCCTGCCACCTTTGCCAGTTTTCTTGCACATTGGTATGGTCCATTCCTGAGCTTGGAGGAGCCTGAAACTTTCTTCCCTTCTCTCAGGATCCTGAACTCTGCCATTCATGATCACTGCAGCCAACGTTGTCCCTGATGTTCACAGCTCCAGCAGCTCTTCCTTCCCTGTAAGCATGAGGCCCAGCAGAGTGTCTCCCTTGTCTCCTCAGACATCTTTGTCAAGAAGTCGTCATCAGTACATTCCAGAAACCTTCTGGACTGCCTGTGCCCTGCTGTGTTGCACTTCCAGCAGATATTGGCATTCCTGAAATTCCTCATGCGGACCAGGACCCTGCGAGCATGAGGCTTCTACCAGTTATCTGAGGAATGCCCAACTCAGGACCTACTGTCTTTGTATTCCTGATCAAGCAATCTGTAGCATACACCTACCGCGGTGTCACCATGAGCTCTCAGCTGCTGTCCCAGTGCAGAGCTCCGTGCATCCCAGCTGCCTGCTCACAAACAGGACAACTTGACCTTCCACTCTGTCCTTCCCGAAGTGCCTGGCTGATCCACTGAGCACTCCAGTCTGTCACCAGCAGTTATTTTTAAGGACACCATTAGTGCTGTCACTTCAGGGGGTACTTGCAGCTGTTGAGGCAGATTCCTAGTAGTGTGGGATTATGTGGTGCAGGGGAGGAAACAGCAAGTATTTGTCAAGACATGCAACTCTAATTATTTTGATGAAATTTGAATTCAGGCAGATATTCAGAAACTAGTTTCCAGGAAACTGTAGCTTCCTCAGAAGCGCTCATGATTAACCTAATTGGCAGTTTTTTCTGATTGCTGCGCATACTTACACATGCTGAGAGTAAACATAGTTGAATGAACGTTTACCTGGCAGTAGAACATGGAAGCTTATGAAAGGATTAATTTTATTCAGATATTGCTGACCTTATACAATGATTGTGGACTAAATTATTTAAATTTCCTTTAATTGTATGTTGTATTTTATATGAAACATTGAAAGAACATGCAGAATGCAATTTATCTCCTCAAGAGTACGAATAACAATAGTCAGTAGCATGCCAGATCCGTGCAGAAGTAGCATACGCAAAAGCCCGGGGCCGGTCGGCACTGCTGTGTACTGTGCTGCTTGCATGAGCCGAGCTGAGGCTAACTAGAGCAGAAGAATCCGTCCCTCTGCAACAGCTTATCAGATATCAATTTTATACTGCTGGGGCTTTTTGGTTGCTGGATTTTTTAGTTATATTTTCTTCTACTATGGTGTTAGAGGAGATGCATTCTTGTCATTCTTCTGTCTTGCCTTTGCTTTGGCAACAATTTGTTTTCTGCTTTAGGTGAGAAACTGCTGTGCTCATACTGATGGTTATTTTCTTACGCAGTCATTACTCTACCTGTTCTTCCATCGGGAGAGGTGTTCGCCATACTGGAGTATGGGTGAGATTGGACGTAAAAAATTCTGGTTTGATCTGTTTACCTTTACTCTAGGATTCCCTTTTTTCTAAAGTTCTCAGTGAACGCTAAGAAGGAAAACTAAGTAAATTGTGACTAGCAGGTTAGGTTACCAATTGATATCTCTGTCCTCTGCATCATGAGCATTCAGAAGAAAAGATAGGGGTTTGAAATAATTAATGCTCAGAATGCTTTTGAGAATGGAAAATTTAAAAATGTAAAATAAGACTACCAAAGCAAAGGAAGGTCTGCAGGGAGTACTGCAAACCTTAATAGCCATATCTGCACCTTTATGTTGATAGAGTACAGGTGTATCTACATGTGATGTTGTTCCTGCATCTTAAGGATCTCCTCTGAGCCCAGAAGTTGCACTGCAAGACATGAAGCTTCTGTGGAAGTATTTGATATTTATCTTGCACATTGGAGTTTTCATTCTATGAGAGGGTCACTGCTCCTCCGTGCCAGTGACTGTCCTCTTCCTTTCCTCATTGTAGGAGATGCTTAACATAGAGCACTAACTCAAAACCCAACTGTACAAGGTCCTGAGTAACCTGCTGTCATTGATCCAGCTTTAATCAGGAGGGTTGGATTAGGTGATTTCTTAATCTGTCCCTTCCAACTTCAGCTATTCTGGCATTCTGTGAATTAATCTGCCAGAGACACAATAACTCCTCAGATGCCTGATGAGCTTTAATACCCTTGCCAGGATTTTCATTCCCTTCAGTGTAATCTACTCCAGGTGCACGTTTGTAGCGGAATATTGTTAATAATAACAATATTTTATCACATGGAAATTATACCCAAAGAAGTTGGCATTGTTTATAGTCTCAATTTCTGTTGGTGGTAACCCTGCTATATCTCATGACAGGTGCAGATGTTCCTGATTTTATCTGTTGTAAAAGTGGTTTGAATCTTATCTTTTGCAGACAAGCTAAAGAATAAACTTTGCTTTCAAATACATGGAGGTCTTAGCCATGATACCCATATACACAACCACAAGATAAAGTTAATATTTCTTCCACAAGTGGAAGGAGAACACAACACTGATAAAGAGCTTCTTTTTCAGTAGAGTTGATATAAAACACTGCTGCTTGTCAATCACATTATAAAGTGGTTAACATTTATTTTATTAAAATGGGCACAAACTCCCAACAAATATGATAACTAAATATTACAGTTAGGTGTCTTTCCACAGCTTTCTGTATCATGTTTCATTAATCACTGTCAGCTTTGCATCATATTATAACGGTGTTGGCAACCTAGCACCTCTTCTTGAGCTCTGCTGACTTACAGAAGTCTGCAGTGTGGGTCTGAGAGAGGGATTGTGCCTTGTGGGTGTGATTACTCTTTCTTATGCCTAAAAGAAATAAAATAGTCAGACAAATGGTTTCTGTTGCATCTGGGCTGTTTGATTATCTGCCATGGTGATGAATACATTTAAATGAGAGCAGAACACATTTTCACCGGGGGCCACATCAGTCTCGCAGTTGCCTTTAAAGGGCCAAATGTCATTTTAGTGTAACTGCATTTATATAGTCCTAAAATGACATTCGGCCCTTTGAAGGCAACCGCGAGGCTGATGTGGCCCCCGGTGAAAATGAGTTTGACACGCCTGGACTAGACCTTTCCGTGTATCCTCCTCAGTGTCCTGGTGATTGAAAAGAAATGCAGATTTGGATTGTTCTTGTTCACGATTACTTAACTCTTATTTTGTTGGTAAAAGGTATGTGATTTTGAGGGCTGATATGTAAGAAATCTGCATGGTTAATTTATATTAACTAGTAGAATAAGAGATTTTTCCACATATTAACTGTATTAATTCGACAGAAAGGTATGAATTTGGGAAAATCCCCTATCTAAGCTTAATCAATGTTAGCTGAAAATCAGGACTTTTTCCAATAAGGTTTCCATATCTGTGTATGATTAGCAATGAAGTGTTAAGATTGGGAGAATGATGTGATTAAAAAGAAAATGTATATGGCTTTATTTGGATATGTAAAGGTGCACATGCTTCTGGTCATCCAGTCTGGAAGCAGCTGTGTGAACCTCTCTTAACCAGCTCACAGTAACTTCCAGCACTGGAACATTCTAACAGAAGGAAAGTGAAAGGAATCTAACACACTCCAAAAGATATGAAAGGAACAGAAGGGCATAAAAGTTATAAAGATGGGTGAGGTTCCTGTCCCTTCAGTTGCTGATGTTTGCTTCCTGCATCTTTAATAATGGATTACCATTGTAAAGTAATGTGTGGGAGTGGCATTTCACAGTAGAAAAGGAAACAAGTGCTTGCAAATAAATTTAGGAGGAAATACTGTTGTGCCAAGAGATTGTGTGTGTAGTGCTTTAGTGACCACTCCACAGATGGAGCACGTCTCACTGGAATTTTTTCAAGGCAATATACTTTAAACCAGTCTATTTTGAAAAATACTTGAGTGCCCTCTGACAACGTGTCTAGACCCACAGTCAGCGACAGCTTTGAGCTGTATGCACCTTCTCCTGCAGGAACCTCCTCCAAAAAGGCAAAGAGAAAACTCAGGAAATTAGGCATCTGTTTGACCAGTCAAGGTGACCAATTTTTAATAGAAAAAACTCAAGGCAACTAGATATATCAGACCAGAAATAGCAGTTTTTGTGCCTAATTCTTGTGTTCTGTGCCCTTGTAGGGCAGGTCTTGATTTGATCCAGCTTAGTGAATTTTGAAGTTATATCAGGCTCTCCACAGTCTTCTTTGGTTCTTGGGAATTTTGTTTCCCAGCTTCTGGACCTGCTCCAGGTCTCCTGCTGTCTCCCAGATGTCTTCCTGAGCTTGCTCAGAGCTCCATTGACAGACAGGGCAATATCTCTTCTGCCACAGAAATCTACTAGGACACCATCTTTTCTTAAGTAATTGTATCTTCAGTGTTTTACAATATAGCTAATACCAGATGTCACATGGAGTTTGAAGATCCTCAAGAAAATCTCATCAGCATGAGAAACTGCAGAAGGAAAATATAATTTGACTCCTAAAGAGAGTTTTCATCTCCTACAAGTGGACTATTCAGAGAAAACATTTGGTCACTGAAGCTCCTTTGATGACAAACCCAAACTCAAACTCTGCTATTAGGTCTTGTAAATCAACGGGTTTGTTACTTTAGAGCAGGGATGGGGAACCTTCTTGTTTCTGGGGCCATGGAGACTGTACAAATACCTGTAGTGGTCTGTGCATTAATGGAGTTCCAGGGATGTCAGCCAGTGAGTACCCAGCCTGGGTGAAATGAAGATCCTGCTCTAGAAAATTCAGTAGCAGAAGTGTATGATATTATTATAAGAGCACCATTAATAGTCTTTAATGTTGTTAAAACAGCCAGTAAGACAAAAGAGATCACTTAACAGCACATTTCATTTTATGGTGCTTTAGTATAGAAACTTGCTATGTGATTAGAGATAAAAAATAACTAAATTAATGAGATCTTTTTACCTTGTTCAATCCACAATGTAGCACACGTGAACTAACAGTTACAATATCGTATTAACCACATGTGTTATGCAATACAAAGGGGAAAACAATGAAGCATCCATTTGTGAACATTAAGACATTTATCTTTGAAATTATAGTTGTGTTGCTGACTACTGTTTAGTGCATTTCTCAAAAAGCAAAGTGTAGTGATCTGTAAATATGCTATGGATATACAGCTTATTCCTCACAATAAACAACTGCTGGCAGAATGAATTGTAATTCGCTCAAGTCCACCCCATTTTTGTTCACTGCTTTTTGATCCAGAGGAGAGCTTTGCATTCTTTTCATGTAGTACCTTAATAAATTAATAACTTAAATTTATACAAGTGAGGAAACATAGTGCAGCTGCTATAGATGACTAAGTCTTATAGTTGTGTTGAAAATTTCATATGCATTGTTTTTCTTAAAGGTGCAACTTTTCACATCATGCAAATGGATCAGAATATCTACTGTCTTTAGCTTAAAAGGAAGGAGATATTTGGGTTTTCTGGCCACATTAAAAATGTTGAAAAGGTACTGTCTTTTTAAGTGGAGTTTATCGTTCTCTGATCGGAAGTACAATGCTTGCCAGTAAATGAAGGAGGAGCAGAAGGAAAGAACCAAATTTACTTTGAACTGGATTTGTGTTTTATCCATGGCAAGGCTTTTCCTGTTTGTAGTGTGACTATTTTAAGAACAAAAATACAAGCTTTGGCATAAGGTTTTGACCAGCTACCTTATTGCTGATCGCTAGAAAGTGCCTCTGACATTCGTAAAGGTTGTTGAAATGTCTGTGAATGTTTTCAGCAGGAGAGGATGCCTGTATGGAGCAGCACTAACAAGGAAGGGAATTTGTGCCATCCCTGCTGGTTTTACTCATCAGCCTTTGTTAAAGGAAACATTGTGAGCCAGGATCAGGAGTTGGCTTTTGTATTAATATGTTCAACTCCACAGCACTCTGTGAAGCAAATTTTGTAATGAGAGCCTTGAAAATGTTCTTGACCTGTTATAGGAAAGGATTACCAGGAGGCAGGCCTTGCATCTATTTTCACAGTGTAAGCTTCCTGATAAATAGTGACCTTGAGATCTTTTGTACTGCCTGTTCTGAATGTCTTTGATAAGGGTAAAGAACTGAATGGCTTTAGATTTACAAAAAGATAATAATCACCTGATGATTTTTAAGAAGCAAATAATTAGCTTAACCAAATCTTGTATAGGCTGGAAGATTTATAATCTTCAGTCTAAACTACTAGCGGCAGGAGTCTTAAGGAGCTGTGAATTAAGGTTTCTGCCACAAAACCACCTCAAATTTGAATGAAGAACTCAGCAAGATTGGTTTGCTTATGGAGAAAAATGTCTGATGAACTGACCTCATTTTTACCTAGTGAGGGGTGTAGTTATTTAAACGTATCTATGAGGATGAAATTCTTGAAATGGCTGTATTAACTATTCGGTAGCAGACTCTGAAAGAGATGGCACTGTGCCTGTTCCCACACTCGGGGATTTTCAGAATTTTAGGAATCTCTCATAGGATTCTGTAGTGGTGAGTTCTCAATTTTGGTGCCACTAAAGCAACCATGTGACATAACCTTAAACATGAATAGTTGACAAACAGGAGACATGTCACTGCTAGTTGTCTGGGGACACATTGATGGGATTTTTGTTTAACAGCTTACATAGTCAGGATGTGCTCTGTACAAGCTCTGCTTGGTCAGAGTTTGACAGCAGAGGGTCAGATGTTTTGCTGACACTCTTCCTAGTTCTGCTAATCTCAGCAGGATTCGTGGGGGTATTAGTGCAGTAAGTGGTTTATTAGAAGAGATAATTAGCGCAAAGCAGATGAGGATTTCATAAATAAGGAGACTTGCTCTGCATCATCACTGAAACCTGCTTATATGACCTGGCAAGTCCCCTTGTTGCACTTTCTTACCTCTCATCTCACTGGTGCTTCATACATCCGTCAGCACACACCCAGGATAGGCAAATTCAGTTGAGGAACAGCCGTGTATGAGGAGACCTACGTGGACGATATGGTGATATGAACAAAAGCACTTCAAAAAGCAGTTTCGGTGTCTCCTGCAATGGGAGCTCCCGGGCAGCGGGAACAGACGTGGGCTGCTGGGCAGTGAGCTGGGGAGCGAGGAGGCACTGGGGAAAAGCAAACTTCAGCTGGTCTGTCAGAAGATTCCAGCTACCATCCTTGGAACTGGCTGCAGTCAAAGACAGCTTTTTGATTGATAGTCCACCAAGAAACTGAGGTTTTCTCAGGTGGGAATTTAGATATGCAGGTGGAAGGGGAAAATAAAGCAAATGTATAGCATGAAAAATGTCAGAATCTAGGCTACATTTAAAGAAATAAATAATTTTGTTTGCTCATTCCAGGTTTGCCTACAGATTCACAGACAATACTTGAAATCAATACATTTTCATCAAAGCAAGTCATATATTTAGATTCTTTCTGTGTTATTAAATATGCATGAGACTGAGAGTCCAGTGCTGCTCACATGGGAATGAGTGAGTGGTTCTGATTGTGGTGGGAAACCTACTGGGCTCCTGTTGCCTCCCAATACCGGGAGCCTTCGCTTGAACAGCATGTGATTTCCCTCCCACCTTCCCCAATCTACTCAAACTCTTGGAAATTATGGCAGCACAGTTTATCTGCTATACATTCATCCAGAAAGGAAACTTTCATTGAAGCACTGTTGAATTACCTTTGTACACAGAGTATAAAACTAATCTAGGAAACTACTATATGGAGTAGGTTAGCATTAAGTCACGACCCATTTATCTTTGCTTACTTATGGTAGTTTTTACCAGGCACTGAGATAAAACACATTTTAAACTCCTCTTCACAACTTCTTTTCTAGCCACACGTCTGATAAATGTGCATTACATTAGTTGCCCACAATAAGAAGTTACTTTAAAGCTCTAGGGAAGATAACAAGAAAACTGCAATTTCAACATCACATTTTTGAAAGTAAATATAATGTGTTAAGGAAAAAGGGAACCACTGTTTCCCTGATCACTCAGTACCTGAGATTATCTGATCAGTAATTTGTTAATGTACCATCAGGATATCCTCAGGTATGTATATTGCCATTTATTAACCACAGACGCCCAGGTGAGGATTTGAAGCCGGGCATGCTTCCAGAGGAAACAGTCCTGCAGCACAATCTCCCTCCTGTTTTTCCAATACCATTGGTAGCTGGGGTTTACCTTCTAACTATCTAGCAAGCCTATGATCCTGTTACGTGTCTCAGTGTGCAGACTAGCCTTCAGCCAGCCTGTGCTCTGGTACCAAGGTTTATCAGTTTACAGACTCCAAGTAGCTGGTGGCATGTTCACTGTTACTCCAGAAGAAGCAGATAAGACATAATCCCTGCACTGCAGGAGGGCAAGATACTTCATAAGATCTCGACCTCTTATCTTTCTCATGTAGCTTTCATATCACAATAAAAATCATCAGTCTGGAACAGAACAGTTTGACAGGATGACTTAGTAGAGCCACAAAATGACAGATGCTAGAAATAATAAATAAACAAACCGTGCTGGGTCATTGTTGTCAAAGCAGGATCCTTCACCCGTTATTCCTGCCACTGATGCAGTCAGCTAATAGTTTGCAGTCCATGCTTTTCTCTTCACAGAACAGATTATTGATATGACATGAAAATTTAGTATGGTTTTGCTTATTTTCTAAGGTTACACATTACATCTCAGGGTGTAACTTCTATAGCAGCAACCACATGCTTTACTTGCTGTTTCCAAGCTGGAGTCCCAGCCAGTACCGTGAACCGGCACGCTCTGTCCCTCTGCTTCACATCCCCTTGCAGCATCACTCCTCTTCCTGCCTGCTGAGCTTCCCTGGGCTCTCAGCTCTCTGCGTTTGCAACCAAACCCTCCTTTTGTCCATTCGTATGGTGCCAACCCCCTCCCCAAAAAACAAAACAAAACAAAACAAAACAAACACCCTCTGACCATACAGCTTAGTTCTATCCAGACGTGATGGTGCAGCCAGCAGCTGGGAGTTACCTGCAGTGGTCTCCAAGCAGTTCATTCAGCCTGTACTGTGCCTTCTATTTATTCTGTAAAACGATGGCTATTGCATATCAGCTTCAGTGCTGCCTGTAACCATCTGTAGGTCAAAATTTTGCTTGAAGACAGCTGTGTATTACAGAAAAGCAGGTAGAGCACGTGGAAGTGTTCTGTCTGATGTGCATGTGGACAGAGCTGATGGCATGTCACTGAAAATGATGGTCTGATTATCCAACAACAGCACATGAAAGTGGATTGCATACGCTCAATGGTTTGAGCTGGGAGAAGACCTAGAAGTTCTGAGGAAAATAGTTAAGTTTCCTCTTCCACTTTCGATCAGAGGCCCCATGTCTCAAACAATGCCCTGAGTTTCTACCAGGGCACTGCCTGGAGCTACCAGGCATTTTGGGGGTAGACAGGACAGGAGGAGGATTCTTTCCAGTTCATATTGCCTTACTTGATACTCATAATTAAATATTAATTTGCTCAGGGGCTTGAATCCAGGGCTACATCTATATTCATAAATTACGTAGCATCAGAGAGCATTCCTGGGTGCTGGCCCTCCATCCTCTGTCCTGCTGAATTGTTTTAGTAGTCCCTGGCCTGCCCTTGGCCCACGCTAACCTGAGTGCTCCTGGGCCGTTTCCCAGCATGGTTCAGGGGTTGGCACAGGCCAATGCAGCAGGTGGCTCATGTGCAGCGATCCTGTGTTGGGGGTTAATAGTGTGGGTGCTGGTTGTTCTGTGTCAGTTGGCATCAGTGCCAGCGACAACCCTGTGCATATTTGATTTCCTAGTATAGATGCAGCCCACCAGCTCCACTTCTTAGGTTGGGTATGAGGAAAAGGTTCTTAACTCAGAGGGTGCTGGAGCACTGGACCAGTCTCCCCAGGGAAGTGTCACAGCCCCAAGCCTGACAGTGTTTGAGATGAGACTGGACAACACCCTCAGACACACGGTGTGAACTGTGGGGTTGTCACATGCAGGGACAGGAGTTGGACTTGATGATCCTTGTGGGTCCCTTCCAACTCAGGACATTCTGAGATTCTATGATTCTTACCTCCCTGTGAGAAATCGCTCTCATTTGTGCAATAGCTAGTTCAACCCAGTATATAGATATAGAACAGTGCAAAAAAGGGGGACTGAGCATTGTCTACCCAGGAGCCAGGGCAGGGATTTGAACTCTTCGATTTTCTGATTGAGGGTACCTGTTGTCAGACAATATGTGCATACTTAGGCAATTTGGTCTCATATTGAAGCAGTTCAACTTTTTTATGGTGAACTTTGACAGTACGTGAGTCAGAGGTACAGGAAGGAGAATGACCCTCCAGCCTGGTGAGTAAACGTGTTCTTGGGAGGGGAAACTCCTGGGCACTTGTCTCTGCTTTGATATATGTTTAATAATACATAGAAGAGAGGGAGCACCTTCTGCTGGTGTTGAGGTGGTGAGCAGGACAGGTGTGGATTCACATCAAGACACAAAGATGAGGGAATTGTAACTCTGGAGCTCATGTTCTTGTTGACTACTTTTTTATGCCACAGCATCTGGAAAGGAGATTGTTCAGCACTGCACATTTTACCCAGCTTTTCTTACAGCTTCTCCGAAAAATGATTTAGAAAAAAAAAACAAAAACCAAAAGGTTGGATTACATGTAGGCCTACATGTTCAAAGTAGAAATGGTAGTAGTGGTGAACACTTGTTTGTGTGAAAAAGATGAAAAAAAAAAAAAAAGAAATGTGGTTTGGTCTAAATTGGAGGGGTTTTGACTGCTGTACTGCAAAATGTTACTTGTTTTGCTGTGCTTAGATCAATAATGTAATAGCAGCCCACCCCTCTCCCTTAGAAAGCTGTCGCACAGGCAGCACTTAATGAGTTAGTACTAGAAAAAATGGAATGGGTCCTGCCTTGTTACATCCAGAAAAGGCTCATGTGTTGGCTTTCAGTAAAATCATCAAGAATTGACTTTGGAGAGACAAAATATGAAGAAAAGTTTCTAGTAGTTCTCAGCTGGTTTGTCTAATTTCTTGGATTCTTAAATCTTCAAAAACATGTATGATGAGGCTTTCCTCAAATAGCAAACTACACCTGTGACAATATGTATATTTTCCAGTTCATTACAAAAAATAATACCTTTTCCTTCCCTTCAAAACCAGCTAAGTGTTGGTCAGCATTCACAACAGGGAGGAGAAAAGCCTTCACTTACTGATTCTTAGTGTTCTAAAACCAAGGAGCTACTGTTGCTGCCTTGGAACAGTAGTGCTGTGGCTGAGCGGTGCGGAGGGAGCCGCCTGCCTCGCCGCTGCCGAGCCGTCTGTCTGTCCTGCCTAAAGTCTTTGGGAAGCTGCTTCTGACATAAAACACTTAGCAACTGTGAAGGGAGAGCTGAACATCTATCAAACATGGAAAGATCAAAAACTGTGACTCCCTGTGGAGGAACTGTTGGGAGAGAAACAGCTGAATAATGTTGAACATATGCAGATCTCTGACTTCACCTAATGCACACTGCGAAGGCTGTGTTTGTAGTCAAATGATGAGTCATTTTATGGATGTGGAAAAGCTTTTGTGCTTCTGCCTTAAAAGACACTGTTCTATTATTTGTTTGAGAGGCAATGCCAGTTGCTTCTGCCTTCTCTTATACAAATGTAAGCATAAATATTAATCTGGGGTATGATTTTTTTTCTGAAAAGGCGGGCCTGGCAGTGGAACAGCTTGTGGGGGGGCTTGGTGCTTGGTATCCTGAACAAACTTAAGAGCTGACAAGGGCATTTAAGACCTCAACTTTCTGAAAAAATTCAAGTTCCCTAAACCGCAGTGGTAATTTGTCCCTTCATGGATATCCAGAGTATTCACTGGACATGCTCATCCTCAGGAATTAGGAACCACCATGGTTTTGAGGACAAAATCACTGAAATAGCTCATCTCTTCAGTTTGAAAGGCTCCTCACCCCAATCTTTGAAAAAAGCCTTTAAACTTCATATACTTCATAAACATCATATACTTCCAAAGGTTTGGGTACATGAAAACTTCCCAGATAGCCTTTCCTCACTGCCCAGCGTCATTAACTTGGCAGCGCCAAGGCAGGAGCACTGCAATGGCAGGAGCAGCCCCTGCAGCCTGCTTTTCTCACAGGAAAACACCAGGAGAAGGTTGGATGCTTCTGTCAGATCCCCTGCTGCAGGCAACACAGAGATACACTGCGCTATGTGAAGAATCAAACTACTCCCTTCTCCCGAGCTGATTTCCTCAAATGTTGGTTGCCCTCATGCTCTCAATAGGACCCTTTTCTACTTCACCATGTTGTGATAGGTAGAAAATGCAAATGGTATTTCCCTGAACAGTTGTTGACAGGAGTAAACCTATCCTAATAGTGAGTGCAAATATTATTATAGTGAATGCTACCTGTTCAGTGGCTGTTCCATGGTGTATGTACCTAGACATATGATGTGGCTTTTCTTATGATGATTCTATTCCAGCTCAAAAACCACGTTGTTGCCTCTAATCAAGTCAGAAAACACTTAATTAGCAAAGTGCCTTCCACACTTATTTCTATGAGGAGTATTGTCTCAGAAGCATCAAACTCAGTCGGAAAAATATCCAAGAAGTGCTAATTTTTTCTCTGGTAATAGTACAGTTGGGGATGAGCAGCCAGACAGATCAAAACAAAATGAAATCTCACATATGTGGTTACTGTTTTATGGAAACGACCTTCCCTTTTCCAAAGACATAAGTCTTCCATTGGGAGCTGGAAGGTACAAAACAGCTTGACAACACAGCATGCGAATGTGTGTCTCTAACATAAACATAGCTAATATTTTCTATTATTGCCACTCTCTGAGCAATAATCAGTCCATTTAAATAGGATGAATATGAAAGTAATAACGTTTCAAATTTCCCTCCTTGCCATGCTGTCAGGGAAAAGAATGTTGATAATTTTTTTCAATAATCTGATAGACAAATGAAATAAAATGAAAGTCAAGTTCCTGTGATACAACTAGTGCTCTTTTTAATTCTGCGCTGTCTGAATTTTTCAGGGTTTTGAAGGTATTCCTGTCCCGAACTGCTCAGCGTATTCCATACATGACAGGGGGGCGAGTGATGAGGATGCTGGCTGTTATTCTCTTGATAGTCTTTTGGTTTCTCGTTGGCTGGACTTCTGCAATAACCCAAAATCTGGAGAGAAACATTCCACTTATTGGCCAAGGGCAAACATCTGACCACCTGATCTTCAATATGTGCCTCATAGACCGCTGGGATTACATGATGGCTGTTGGTATGTTCATTTTCTAGCTTACCTTCTATTTCTAAAATAAAACTTCATTTTCTTTTCATTTTTCTTCTTTTAGAATATCTCAGAGTTTTGTCAGAGTGCATAATATCACGTGAAAAGCTCCTAGGGGAATGAAATATTGGCATATGTTTTTAAAATGGGCTGAGAAGTAAAACATAATTAAATTATACTGAAGTTTTTATGACTTTCAAAGGTTTGTAACTTGGATTGTAGTAACAAAGTGATGGGTGCTCAAGAAATTAATCTTTGAAGGCAGAAGATATCTTGCTCTTCTACACTATTAAAGTGAGAAATTATGGCTAGAATAACAGATGTTTTGCTCCTGCACCACAGAACTGGGCAGAGCTTTTGTGTGTGAGGAGGGAAAGAACTTGCAAGATTGCTCTTTCCTGACCTTACAGGAATTAATATCAGAGTAATACAAGTAGGAAATGCACATCAAGCGTCCCAACTGAATGTATTTGTTGGATGTACTCTCAGTGCATGGGATGGGCAGGAGCTAAAAAATGACACCCTGAAGAACTCATATCAAGGAGAAAAAGGACGCATTTTAGTTTCCTTGATTTTGTAACAAACAGTGGATTCCCCATGCCAGAGTTCAGTTGTACAGTATCATGTTCTTCCTCCCCATGGCCAGACAGCTTCGGTGCTTCTGCACCCAGAGCTGTTGTTTCTAGTACAGCCCAGGTGTGCCACCCACTATCCCAAGTACATCAGTGTTTCACAATCTGAAATAAATTCTTACCTCTCTGCCCTTTCCATGCTTCCCCATGGTCATCCCACTGACAGAGCTCCACTGCAGAGGATCAGGGAGAGGTAATGGTGGCTCCTTCACACAAGAGTGCAGAGGACTTGTCCTTTTAAGAAGGACAAGGAATTACGGGAGGGAGTCCAGCAGCGGGCTATGAGGATGATCAGGGGTCTGGAGCATCTTTCTTATGAGGAAAGACTGAGAGAAGTGGGTCTGTTAAGCCTGGAAAAGAGAAGGCTGAGAGGGGCTCTTATCAGTGCCTGTAAATATCTCAAGGATGGTTGTCAAGAGGATGGGACCAGACTCTTTTCTATTGTGCCCAATGATAGGATGAGGGGCAACAGGCACAGACTGAAGCACAGGAGGTTCCATCTAAATGTGAGAAGGAACTTCTTTACTTTGGGGGTGACAGAGCACTGGAACAGGCTGCCCAGAGAGGTTGTGGAGTCTCCTTCTCTGGAGACATTCAAAACCCACCTGGATGCATTTCTGTGTGATTTGCTTTAGGTTAACCTGCCCTAGCAGGTGGATTGGACTAGATGATCTCCCGAGGTTCCTTGCCACCTCAACCATTCTGTGGTTTTCTCTTCTTAGAAGCAGCCTGGGGGTATAAGGAGCATTTTCTCTGAGAGTGCTGTACAGAAAGCCGACACATGGTAATGCACAGGAGTTTTAAAGGGCAAACCACTGCTGCCAGCTTCTCCAAGGACTTCCTGTGGCTCTAAGCTGTCCCTGTGCTCTGCTCCTCCCTCCTTCAGGCAAGATCTCAGAGGCAGTGGGCACACTGGTACCCCCTGAGTCAGTGTGCTCGCTGGTACAGCACACCAAGGAGTATAAAGTAGTATGCTTTGAAATGTGCCTCGATTTGAGCCCTTTTGGAGGAACGTACAGATAACACGTAACTCTACTTTGTGATAATGGAGTAGTACTATTGCCAGAGATGTTGTAAAATTAATAATAAAAGATAATTAAATGTAGAACACTTGATGATGTCATCTGTACTCACCGATTTTGCATCAAAATCTTACCGCATTTTACAGCCAGTAATATAGTTTTATTAACATTTTGATGGTGGTTGTTGCATTGGCCAGCAAATGTTTTTATTCTCTGAATTTTGTAGCTATGGTAGGGAAATGATTAACAATTCAGATCTTAGTACCTAATTATGATCAGTAGTCCCTTTTGGGTAAGAAAGTACATAAGCTGCTGTCTGCCCAGTGTTGAAAATTTGTAAAGGTATATTTACATCTAGAGGGGTTTTTAATTTTTTCAAAATACACTCAAGGGCAGTAGAGGCAAAGCCAACCTGAACAAAATTGGGCACAATTTCTTACATTGTCATTTTGCCTTCTTACACAAACTACCTTATAAGCAGAGTAACTGTTGTGCAAGTCTTCAGCAAACTATGCAGCCACGTTAGTGGTACGAGGAGATGTACGCCTATGAGTCTATACTAATGTGTGTGTGTGTATATATATATATATTTATATATGTGTGTGCGTATATGCACTTCAAGATTTTTAGTGTCAACACCATTTTGAAAAGCTTAGAGCCAGTAGGACCTAGTTCTACAATTAGATGCTTTGTCTAAGAGGTATGTCAGGAGAAATACCCATAATGCAGAACCTCTTTTATTCCTGTATTTGACTGGGAGCAGCCATGCAAAAGATTCTATCGGATAAATTAATTGATAGATTATGATATTTGATTTAAAATGCTAAAATAAAAAAGCTGGATGATAATTTATGAAGGGCTTATTATTGCATTTAATTTAGTCAGGCACGGTAGTTTATATAAAACTAGTGAAGGTTTTGGAATATACTCTGTCACCTGTAGCCCGTTTTACTCGGCTGTCAACATGTTACTGAATTGTGGACAGGGAATTTTCAAGGTCGCAGATTAATGAAGTGAGAATTAACAAGATTCTGTTAGAAAGTTGTAATGAGATGAATCTTTTGTGCTACCAGAGATTACTGGAGTTAGGATTTATGAAGCATTTTCCATACTAATCATGCCACTTGGGTTCTATCTCTGGAAACTTGTATTGCAGTGAATGTTTTGTATTTACATTTCCATTAAGTTTAAGAGGATGCTCTTTGGGAGAAAAGCAGGGACTTAGACAGAAAGTCTGTCACCATTTCTAGCATTGCCTCTATGTTCTGTGATATGCTGATGAGAAAATTAACATTCAGTAAATCTTATTTTATCTATATAATGTAGTATAAGTTAGCATGCATTTTTCTTGACATTGGATACTTTTGCATTGCTTATTTGTCACTTCCCTAGATTCTTTTATTTCCTTTCTATTTGTTTCTGCATCACTTTCAAGGTTGGACCATCTGTCTCATTGACAAGCCGTGGCATGGTTGACAATCTGAGATTTTAGAGAAAGACCTGAGGGCTTGAAAACACTCACCCACAAAACCTTTTCCCTATGGCCTGTCACAGCTAGACACTGAGTTTGGAAAAAAACAAGCAACCAAACAAAACACAAACCAGAAGCCATAAACTTTTGGTACCTTAGGGCTTGCAGTGTCACAAATCGACCTATTATTCTTTATCCTGAGGGAAGAATCCCATAAGTGAAACAGATACACACAGGGTTTAAAATAATTTCCCACAAACTGGAAAGAAAAAAAAAAAGGCAAAATAATAAGTTTAATGAACAAAGCTCCAGGCAGGAGAGAAAGGCAGGCAGGGAGATAAACATACAAACACAAATAAAAAGCAGAGGTGAAATCTTGGTAGGTGGATGTTCCTGACTTCAGCAGGGCCAGGGTTTCACCCGGCGTGGATAGGATTCGAACGGAAGTTTTTAAAAATCTCCCCATGCATATATGTGTGGTTTTCAGTGTTTTATTTAAACCAGAAGCAAATGGCAGGTATTAACTAAGCACAGGGAGGTGTTTTTCCACAGCACCTGATTCCCAGCTGGCAGGAGCGGGGCTGCTGCCATAGCCCCCTAATCGGTGGGTCATATTCTGGGTCCTGGGCATCAAGAGGATTTCAAACATGAGGCTGTGTCATGGTTACTGCATACCCTCAGCCAGGAAAAGGAACAAAGTAAGTATTTCAGGCTCTTCCCAGGAGATTTCTCTCCCTCTTTTCATTTGTTGATTTGTAACACATATAATCTTTGCATCTGAAGAGCGTATGAGTTGCCAGGACAGGCTCTGACGTATTGGGCCTTAGGACTGCCTGTCCAGTTTTGAGCTAGAGCATTGTAATACAGCTCTTTATTAAATTTTCTACGGATCCTCTGCTGCATTCAGCAAATGAGTGATTATTATTTCTTTTTGTTATCCCCATTTGATGTGGCCATATGCCATATATTTGGGGTGTGTTATTCAGAGCATGCAATGCATAAAGAACTGTTCATTTCCCAATGAACGTCTTTAAGCCATGTTCTCCTTAGCATCAATGTACAAAGATTAAAGCCAAAATTGTCAACTGTAGCTCTAATTCTTGGGTGTCTGTCTTGAGGCATTTAGGAACTAGTTTTTCAGAGTTCAGTTTACAGCCTCCTCTGTGTGGAAAACACAACCATGAGGCACTTGTTAGAATTCAGAACTCACATTAGATACTCAGAAAATGTACTATGTAAAAATAGTGATCACTTGTGAAAAGCTTACTCTAAGTGATAAGACCAGGGTTATATAAAATGTTTGCAGCAGAAATAGGAAGAGAATCCTGGTTTACAAAGGGACCTTCAGCTCCGTCGGTTTCCTGCCTGTAACCCACCCCTCCCGCCGCCATGTACATATATTATTCAATATATTCATCCATGACTTGGATGGGGGAATAGAGTGCACTATCAGCAAGTTTGCTGATGACACCAATCTGGGAGGTGTGGCTGACACGCCAGAAGGCTGTGCTGCCCTCCAGAGACCTGGACAGGCTGGAGAGTTGGGCAGGGAAAAATTTGATTAAATATGACAAGGGCAAGTGTAGAGTCTTGCATCTGGGTAGGAACAACCCCAAGTTCCAGTATAAATTGGGGAATGACCTATTAGAGAGCAGCGTAGGGGAAAGGGACCTGGGGGTCCTGGTGAACAGCAGGATGACCATGAGCCAGCACTGTGCCCTTGTGGCCAGGAAGGCCAATGACATCCTGGGGTGTATTAGAAGGGGGGTGGTTAATAGGTCAGGAGAGGTTCTTCTTCCCCTCTACTCCACCCTGGTGAGACCACACCTGCAATATTGTGTCCAGTTCTGGGCCCCTTAGTTCAAGAAGGACAGGGAACTGCTGGAGAGGGTCCAGCCGCAGGGCAACAAAGATGCTGAAGGGAGTGGAGCATCTCCCTTATGAGGAAAGGCTGAGGGAGCTGGGTCTCTTTAGTTTGGAGAAGAGGAGCCTGAGGGGTGACCTTATTAATGTTTACAAATATACAAAGGGTGAGTGTCACAAGGATGGAGCCAGGCTCTTCTCGGTGACAGCCAATGGTAGGACAAGGGGTAATGGGTTCAAACTGTAACACAAAAGATTCCACTTAAATTTGAGAAGAAACTTCTCAGTAAGGGTAATAGAACACTGGAACAGGCTGTCCAGGAGGGTTGTGGAGTCTCCTACTCTGGACACGTTCAAAACCCGCCTGGACGCCTTCCTGTGTAACCTCATCTAGGTGTTCCTGCTCCGACAGGGGGATTGGACTGGATGATCTTTCAAGGTCTCTTCCAATCCCTGACATTCTGTGATTTCACAGCCCACATCACCAACACTATCTGTGGTTTATGTCCCTCATCTCTAGGACATGGTAAATCTGGAAAAGGTATGGGGAAGAGTAACAAAGGTGATGAGTGGTGCAGAATGTCTCCTCTATGAAAAAAAGACTAAATCAAGTGGGACAATTCAGTCCTCTGAGATTAGCTGTTTCGTCCAATTTAATTTAAAATAAAACATGCTTAAGGAAGGTAGAAGGTGGAGCTTTTTTTTTTTTTTTAATTAAAAAAAAAAAAAAAGATGTTGGCTTTTCTTTAACAATGACATTTTGCCTTTTTCTCAAAAACAGCTGGAACCCCCAGGTTGAGCAGTTTGGGTTGCATTACCCCCTGCAGTAATGTTGCTTTTTCTTGGTATCTGCAGCGACATAGGTGAAATCACATAGCCTTTACTTAGGTGCCATTTTCTACAAAGTATTTGTGCTAAGGAAACCATGTTTGGGTTACCTTAGCCCCACGGTCATATATTGGTAAATACCACATTCAGATTCTTTGCAAGCCACCTGTGGGAGAAGACAGCTTCAGGAGAGGCTGGAAGATGCTCAGACTTCCTCTTGTCTTTGCAGCACCCTTTTTTGAATTCACTTCTGCTCCAAGTCTTTCCAGCCCTTCAAGCAGTTTGGATACCATTGGCATTTGCTTGCATCCTCTTTAAGATGTGAAAGAAGAGGTCCCACACTCAGCTTGCTCTCAGCTGCTGGTGGTAGATCTTTCTGACTCTGTTCTCCTCATTTCATCCACACACAAGTGAAGAACATGATGGGGCAGATGGAGACAGAAGAGTGGTCAGCTGGTTTTAGTAACAGCATTGAGCTATGGAAGGAACTAGGCAGCACAGCACATCTGTGTAGAGGAAGCATAAGGGCTAAGAGAAATGCAGAAATGAAGGGAGTTCCTGGTGATTGTAGACCTGAGTGCTGGCCTATGTTCATGCAGGCATGTTGCTCACTTTTAAGTCAGTGGCTATGTTCCCATGGAAGCAAAAACCAACTCTAGGTCACTCACAAGCCATGGGACCAAAGACCGTGGGTCAGCATGTCACTTGTGTTACTTCAGATGGACCTGTGAGGCAGTCTTGTGGCTGTGTGGGAGATGGAACATGCTGTGCACTCCACCAGCCCATGGACCTCTGCTTTTTTTTAACATTGAACAGCCACAGGCCATGGAAGTTCTGGAAGAAAAAAAAAGTCAGGATTTGGCACCATTAATTCTTATTCCACACAAAAGTCTCTGTATTGCTGTGCCTAGATAATTAAAATGATGCTGAGATACAGTGAGATGGACAGATAAACCTCTAGTAATTTATACTTTGCCAGGAATAAGTCAACACTAAGGACTGCTACATGTAATCACAGTTCATTGAAATATATGAAAATCCTTTCAGTTAAAGAAAAATTTCTCTGATGACATGGTGCAACTCTCCAGGTGGGAGATTGGATGCAGTGAGGCAGAAAGAGACTGCACTGGCTGGCAACAGAAGAGCAATCGAGGACACAGTTTTTTCCTATTTTAAGATGGCATGTGCCCTGCTTCAGCCAGCACCCTGAGTGAATGAATGGGTGGAAGAGCTGTGCTTCCAGATCCATAGCTCACTTCATTTCTGTAAAGGGGATTTAAGGTGTAGATATTAGTCTGATGAAATGAAGTGTGATGGAGAAGTAGATGAGTTGTTGTAGCTGTGTTATGGATGTAAGTAGAGTGGTAATCAGTAATTTGTGTCCAAAACCTGAGGAAAAATATGGTGTAACTGTTGGAACAGTACCATTTTCCCAACATTGCAAAGTTCAGAATACCAAATAATAGAATAGTTTGGGTTGGAAGGAACCTCCAAAGGTCATCTAGTCCAACCCCCTGCAATGAGCAGGGGCATCTTCAACTAGATCAGGTTGCTCAGAGCTCCGTCCAGCCTGGCCTTGAATGTTTCCAGAGATGGGGCATCTACCACCTCTCTGGGCAACCTGGGCCAGTGCCTCACCACCCTCATAATAAAAAATTTCTTCCTCATGTCTAGCCTGAATCTTCCCTTTTTTAGTTTAAAACTATTACCCCTTGTCCTTTCACAACAGGCTCTGCTAAAAAGTCTGTCCCCATCTTTCTTACAGGCCCCATTTAAATACTGAAAGGCCACAATAAGGTCTCCCCAGAGATTTCTGTTCCCCAGGCTGATCCACCCCAACTCTCTCAGCCAGTCCTCACAGCAGAGGTGTTCCATCCTTCTGGTCATTTTCTTGGCCCAAATAAACTTAGTCAAGTTGCAGCTGTAATTGGCTCTCCCTTATTAGTGTGAGGAAAGGACACAGAGCATGTCACTCTCTCTGGAGAGCAGGGACCTATTCTTGGCCTACAACAGTGATTTTTAAGCAAATAGGTGTGGTCAGACAGAACATTGCAGAGAATCATGAAAATGGGCTTTAATCCTTCAGAGCTGTCTTCTTTTTGCAGGTAGCTTTTGGACAGCAGAGTGGGCGTGGGTATCGTGGCTCCAGGGAGCTCCTCTCAGCAGCCCTGACCCGCAGCCATCTCCACCGAGAGGCTGGCCTGAGGAGCCGTGAGACGGGCATTTCTGGCAGGGCAGGAGAGCTGAGAAGGAACCAGGACAGCCTGAAATAACTCACTTTCCCTTGCAGAACATGGCAGGAAGGAAACTCACAGTTTGGGATTTAAGCTGTTCACAAATACGGGTAAATTTATTTGCAGTGTCATCTTGCAGTGACAGGGTGGCATTATCCCCATTTTACACACCCAGAGCTGAGGCACAATAAGATTAGGGTTATATGGTCCATTTAATCTGAGTGCACATTTTGCAATGCCTTTGGCTCAGTTACAGAGCTTAGTCAAATCTATATATAACATGTTATGTATGGTCTCACTGACTACAAATACTGCACTATGTACTTAGTTCTGCTGCAAATCACAGCAAAAATGCCGAGGTTGGCACCCAAATAGTAAGAGAAGTCCTCTCTGTGATAATCTCTATGAAGTCTGGCTTGACTTGAAATTTTTTCATATACGTGGGAGCTTGAGGTACAGACCAAGTTAGAATTCAGTTCTCCTGCATGTACACAACACTGCTTTTTTCAGCTGCAGTTCTTTGTCTCATTCACTAAATATCTAAATGCCGTTTGCAACGAATTACAGAGCTTTCTTCATTAGCCAACCTTGATGTATCTCTGGAATTGCTCTGTCACATGCTTTAAATGAGTCTGGTCGCTTACAAAACTGTATAGTTAACTGAAGATTATATAGGCAAAAGAGAGCAAATTAAGGCTACATATGTGTTATTTTTCTTTTCATAGAATCATAGAACAGTTTGGTTTGGAAGGGACCTCCAAAGCTCATCTAGTCCAACTCCCTGCCATGAGCAAGGACATCTTCAACCAGATCAGGTTGCTCAGAGCCCCGTCCAGCCTGGCCTTGAATGTTTCCAGGGATGAGGCATCTACCACCTCTCTGGGCAACCTGGGCCATTGTCTTACCACCCTCATAATAAAAAATTTCATCCTCATGTCAAGCCTGAGGAATGCTGTCCAATTCTTAGAGACAACAAAGCTGTAGAAGTAAGGATGAAGTACTTTCCTAAGGCCTCTGAGAACAGTTAGTGTGTAAGCCAAGTTCAAAAATCCAGTTTTACATTTCTTGATTTTTCATGTTTCCTTGGATGATCTTTGCTTTTCTGAATCCATTTTTTGTTGCCTCTCCTGAAGTCATGCCCTTACTGCCTTTACTCCATTTGTCATTGTAGAGGTTCTCTTCTCATACCCACTCAAGTGTCAGGAGGCTCTCAATGACTTTTCTGAATCTTGAAAGAGAAGAAAGTGACTTTGATCACTGATTTCAGTTCATCATATCTTGCTCTGCAGTTCTGTGCAGCCAAGAGAAGTACAGACATCTGCAGAGCAGGCAATGAGAAAGGATATGGATTAAAGCAGGAGCTTACTTGTGCGGGGAGCTGTACAGGCAGGGGCAGGTCAGTCTGCATTCGCCACGCTGTGTGAGGCATGACACAGCTCAGCTAATGGACACTGAAATAAAATATCACAGAGACATCTCAGGATGTGGCTTTGCCTTGTACTGGCTTTAAAGATGAAAGAATAGTTTGCAACACAGACAACTGCATGTTTAGCAAAACCTGGTAAATGTATTAATCCAGATCTTCAGAGGAAGTTTAAATCAATAATACCAACCCTGAGTCTGTCCTTCTCTGTAGAGCAGATAGGTATCACATGCTGTGAACATATATCATTGTTCGTGTTCAGAAGATGCAGAATATGAACAAAGGCCTAAACAAATCCCAAGTGAGCAGACAGGGTGCACTCTTAAGCCAGTGGCACTGGGCATGAGTCTGATCCACTATATTGGAAGACCAAGCTAAGAGTTACAAAATGCTCAATTTTCTAAAAATGTGATAGGCATGGCTTTAAAACATCAAAGTATATAACTAAGCAGGTTGATTAGATAGTGCAAAGATGTGGAAATGACATAATGGCTAGCAAGATTTAAAGATTAACTGCTTTGTGCACATGGCCACAATTTGTTTTCATCTCTTACTTTCCATTCATATCTACATCCATTCATGCTTTTAAAGCAATTGTGCTTTAAAATCTGAATGCCCAGTTTGGACAGTTATAGTGTAGCTACTGCAAGTTTTCTCAGAGCTCTTTTATGCTTCATTGTTTTGACTTCACATTTTCTGTCCAGAGATCTGTCAGCAGCTCTCTCCTAAGAATTTCCATCATTTTTCAGAAGGGGGAAATAAGGTATTTCATGTTCTTGTATTTAATAAGTAAAATGAGATAATTTATAAGCCTTATAATAAATCATACTTAAAGGAACAAGATCACATGTTTTGAGCTTTGAGTTTGGTCTTGGCAGGTTTGTAATATGCTAAGATAGTCCTTTAGTGGTCAGGAAGTCACTTTTCTAGACCAGGCTTATAGTGGAAAATTATTCAGCCAGCCAAATAGAAATTTCACATCACATCTCACAGATATTAATCATTAAAGATACTTGGCACAAAACAGTCACTAGTGTGCCATAGAACTAATAAGACCTCAGAGATGAGAGGTACATAAGAACCTTGCTACATGGTGGCCAGATGTGCTCCATTATCTATCTATTTGAAGTTAGTTATATCTGTGTTTTTCAACAGTGTAATAAATACATTAACATGTCACCTGATTTTATATTAAGAAACCAAAAAGGCCATTTTGCCATACAGCAAAATTGTATCATACCTTCAGATTTTTATTAAAAATTGCACTAATGGTCTGTGGCTAATTACATGAACTTGATTTCCCCTCTTAAGCACAACTTCCATGTGATACATTTAAGCTTTGTAATTAGTGGTTTAGATAATAAATTGGTTTTCTATCAGTCTGTTTTATTTGTTGTTGCTAATGCAATTATTGTAACATTGGGCTTAACAAGTATAGGAACTCTGTTATTTTACCTTATATTTTAAAAGCTATTCTCTGTGTTGCATACCAGATGTCACACTAATTATTATCTGCAGACAGGAATGCCAGCTCTGCTGTACATATAAAGCTTTTATAAAAGCATTGTGCAGTAAATGGTGCAAACTACTGCCATGCTCCGGGATATTAATACTTTGAAATCTCCTCTTGTTGTTTTAGGAACTCCTTTTAACTATGGTTGAGAAACTTAAAATGGTGAAATTTTCAGGATTAATCAGATCTGGAGATCAAATGCTACTTTAATTCCTACTTACTCCAGCTCACTGAAATTGTTTTATATTAGGGGGGGTTGTAGCTTTTTCACTTTCATGTGCTTTCTGAGATACCTTGAAGGCTTTTTTCAATCTGTATTAAAACCAACCAACCAACCAACAAATCCTAATTCTTGGTTATCTTCAAACTGAGATTTTTTTTTTTGTGGTAAAAATAATCAGAATTTGGCCCACACTCTCTAGTTTAAGTAGGAATACCTCCAGCACACAGAGTTTTATACACGTATTTTCATCCTTAAAAAGCCAAATATTTTCAGACTCTCAGCCTGTGTTGGCACCCATAGCTGATCTTTCCAATCAGTAAGAGGCTTGGGGCTCTTCTCTCTTCAGTGCAGGAAGGGAAAGAAGAATCGACCTTGGGTAGTTTTGTGGATTATGATGCTTATTTCACAATTAGCTCATCTATTCAGCTCTGCTGCTCATGTTTGGGGGGTTTATGGGGTTTTATGTTTGTGTGGCTTTGTTTTTGTATTTTGGGGTTTTTTTGTTTGTTTGTTTGTTTGTTTTTCTGTACGGACACTTTGGATGAAAGGCAAAATGAGAGGAAATAGGCTATTTGTCAGGTTCTGGGGAATACCTGCTGAACCATATTAATAATAAGAGTTTCCCTAGAACATAGGACAGTAAGATACAGTTATTTGGTTTTATCAACCTAGTTCTAACAAATTTCTCCTTTTCCGTTTCTTCTAAATCAATACAGAGCAATTAGAGCAATAAACTTCAGTGCTCTGAAGAGCAATACATTTCAGTGCCATGATTCTGCACATGCGAGGCAAGTGGACTTACAAAAGAGGAAACTGCTAACATTTGTAAATGAGCCTTTAATGCTTTATCATTGAAGGAAAATCTGTATTCCACTTGCTCAGAAAAAAACTTCAGGCACAAGATGGCTCAGTAGGTCATTCCTGTGTAGGTGCTTTTAAGAAACCAGAGTAATAGAATTCACTGGTAGCATATCTAATTATATAGGAACAAAATGGAAGTAGCAGCCAGTTTGCCCAAGCATGTAGGGGATATGGGGAACACATGTGTGCTTTTGTAGAGCTCAAAACCAGGCTGGGACACAGTCTCAGAAGATTCATACCCTGATTTTTTCATATTGACACTCAGTAAGGTCCCAAGTCAAACTGTTACTTAGTCAAAAGTTTTATTATTGTTGGGATTTTGATGAGGTAGAATACAAAACTAGCAGCATGTGTGGATTATGTAGATTATGCCTTTTCAGATGTTCGAGTTTATGTAACTGGTAAAACTGCTAGGTTTATGTAGGATATGTTCCAGTAAAAATAATGGGCTTAAAGCCAGGCCATATATTTTTTATAAAAATAAGAACCATGCCAATTGTTCAGAGTTCAAACCGAACTCTTAGCGGAGCATAGAGAGATCTATCTAACTGAATTAATTTTACCAGAATATGTCTCTGATTGATTTTAGCTGAGATTCATAGCAAAATTAGAAGTTTTGAAATGCTGTAAGAATATAATGTAGATAATTTGCAGAAGTTATGGACTATTAAAAGTGGAGGAACCAGAGGACCTGTTCTCATGTGATATCCAGTGCAGATGTTTTATTTTAATCTGTTGCTGACAAGGGGTTTTGCAAACGTTTGCGTCCTTATCCAAATCAGGCCAGTAATAACTTGCTGACGACCACCATAGGGTGATGTCACTCATCGGCTGTTCTAGTTACAGTATAATAACATGTACTGGCAAAAAGAAGTATGAGAACAAATTAATTTTCTATTATACTATATGTGACTATTTTTTACTATAAGTGTATTTTTTTTCTATCTTTATGTATAGTCAGTGATAATTTAAGGTGCAATGACAAAGCACACAAGCTCACAAAACCAAGAAAAAGATTATTAAAGGATTTTCACTTTGCTAAAGCAGCTGACTGAATTAATTTCAGAGCCGAGGAGCTATGGTAGGGTTCAGCTCACCCACCAGAGCATGTAAAATCTAGCTGCTTGGGTTCAGGTGATCATCAGAGTGCTGTCAGTATTCAAGGAGAGCTGTGGCAGCTCCTTCTCTGTAAGTACATCATGGTTTGTGTTGCAGAGCTGGCTGACCCTGCTCATGGGCAGCAGAAGGACCATGGGCTGAGCTCACATTGTAGTGTCGGTGTATGAATAACAATGGGATCACATGCAATTTTGGAAGCTGGGCCAGAGCAGTGCTGGCATTGCAGGGGTCTCTCATGGAATTGTGTGTTGCTGGGTAGTCTCAACATCTTCCAGCTGTCGTCAAACCAGACTGCAAGGCAAGAGGCACAGGCGCCAGCTCTACTCGTAGCTACCGGGCAGGGCTGTGGGGCTTTTCTTCTGGAACGGGAGATACTTCAAGATGGGTACGAAATTATTTTGTTGATTTCAATGGCAAAATGATATCACATCAGACTGTCTACTGGAAACTGAAGTCAGCGTACTGCTGGGTGCAGATGAGTTAGCCCTAACAGGATAGTTTAAGCTGATCCTAACCTTTTACTTCTCCTTTCTTCCTTTACTCATTTTTTCTCTTAAAGGAGATAAACACATCATGTTTTATAATTACATTAGGCCCTCAGAAATGACTCATCATATTATGGGCATCAGCAGAATTAACGATCATGATCAGAGGAATTTTTTTAACCCAAAATATATTGTTTTGTCTGAGTTATAAACCTTTGAAATGAAACTTTAGTCTTAAAAAGCTTGTAGTTTAGTAGTAGCAGTGGTATCTGCCTTATAACAAGAACCAGAGCTATTAATAAAAATACTTGTTGTTTTAAGTGATGTCAAACTACTATAGTACCAATTTGAAAAGCAAGCAGGACATTATGGGACATTGTCTTAAAATTTGTCAGTTGAAAAACTGAAACATCATGAATGTGGAGGTTCCTAATCTGGAAAAAATAAGTATATAAAATTAAAACCAAATGTATCATGTGCATTGACAATATCCAAAAGAGTTTGAATGCCTATGTGTGTACATATATATGTGCATGAGTGTATACTGTCTTTGCATAGAAACTCACACATACAGAAGATACTATAATACTTCAAATTTCCTTCCTTTTTCATATATAAAACTAATTGCAAATTATTTCTTTTTGTTCTTCTCACAGCTGAATTTTTGTTCCTCTTGTGGGGTGTTTATCTCTGCTATGCAGTGCGGACAGTCCCATCAGCATTTCATGAGCCACGTTATATGGCTGTTGCAGTTCACAATGAGCTCATTATCTCTGCTATATTCCATACGATTAGGCAAGTGATCTGTAGATCTAGTAATTAACTATTTATCTTTCAGGTTTCATGTGGTGCAAGTTAAAATGGGTGAATGGGATAGGACGCATAATGGAAAGGCTCATAAATATTTGATTCTGAAAATGAAGTGTTGTTAAACTTAAAAATGTTCCCATGGGATTCAAGAATATGTACAGTCAACTTGTTAATTCTATAATTAGGGGTGTTTTCGGTATAGCTAGCTAATATGTTCTCAGATCAAAGTTCAGTATATATGATAAATTAGATATAGCAAAACTACTGTCTGTCTTCAGTCATTTACACACTGCTCACTGGTTTGTATCCCTAGAAAAACAGCAGGTAAGAATGTTGGTTTACGTGAACTTTTCCTGGTGTGTAACAGATTGGCAAGGGGCAGCTGGATGTTCAGATAATTGTACTGGTTTGTGCATGGAGCATAGTGTTGTATATGCTGACATAAGAAATTGTTATGTATATGATGCTGTCAAAGTGATTTAAAGCACATGTTTCTTTTAAGGTTTCTAATGAGCTTTACATTTCATACTTGTAAATTATTAGAATAATAAGAAATAAATAAGGGTCTTTGCCAGAGCTATGTGAAAATTGCTATATAGGCATATAGCCTTTCCTGTAGAGTACTCTGTAAAAAAGAATTGGTCCTGGAAAATTCAAAAAAGCAGGATAATATTAACTTCATATCATGCTATAAGAGATTCTTACGATTTTCTTACGACATTCTCACACCTTCCTTTCCCTCCTGACAAACCTTATCTAGTAAGATTCTCCTCTCCTCTCCGCTCCTGCCCTCCCCTTTTCCCTTTTCCCTTTTCCCTTTCCCCTTTCCCTTTTCCCCTTTCCCCTTTCCCCTTTCCACTTTCCCCTTTTTTAATTGCTTGATGACAGTCTTCAAATACTTTTCTCTGTTCCTTGGTTTGTCTTGGAAATCACATTTGTCTCTGCCATCTTGATGTTTGCTTCCATGAGACATTATTTATTCTGAGTAAACATCGGCAAAGCGAATCTTTAATCTGTATTCCTTCCAGGTGCTCTTTTCCCCTGTCATTGTTGCTTGCAACTTTTTGTTTCTTTCACGTCCTAACCCCATATCTCAACATCCACATACTCTCAAAATCTTCTTCTTTACTCCCTAACACAAGCATCTCAAAAATAATGTTTAGAATTTGTATTTTATGGAAGCATTTTTCTTTTCATTCCTAATAGAGATAAAATTCAGTTACAATGCTTTTGAATTTATTATAACCAATATGACAGCAACTCAGTAAAAATTTTCTCCCATTAATGAATGTTCCTAAACCATATTTTGGGCCACCTTAGAAGATACAGTTCAGTGCATTAGGAGAGCTATTATGTTGGCTGCAAGTTTCTTTTAAAAATAGGACAGGATTAAAGTAATGTTGGTTAAAACAGAGGAGAAAAGGGGGAAATGTAGCATTTTAATACATGCCTTATGAAGGAGACACAAAAGGACTACGTCTTTCAGTTTATCCTAGTGAGGATCCTGTTCTTCAGTCTAAGGTCTGCTGATTTTGTTCCTCCTTCTTTATAAAAAAAAAGTACATTTTGTATTGATTTTTTCACTCTGTCTGGTACATGCTGGTTTGTTGCAGAAATATCATGTACTGTTTATGGACAGGAATGAATAAAATGCACTGGATGTACATGATCCCTCCTGAGATTATGTCCATTTGTGTATACACAAGTCATACTCTCATCTCTTTGAAGTTCACATTTCCTTACTTCTTTTTTTTTTTTTTTTTTGCTTCTAATTTTCCCACCAAGTTCTGGATGTAACTGCAAGAGCAGAAATATAAGACTCAGATTTATAGGACGTATCTGAGTTGTCATGAAGCGCTGGAGCCTTGAAGGACAGCTGCTATTAGGAGGCAGCCATGCAGTCTGAAAATTCCCACAGCTCATATAAGATTGATGTGAGCACTAAATAAAACCTCAGACTGTTTGCATTTTGCTTTCCTTTAAAACTAGTATTCCCATTTCAGAAACAGAGGATTCTTTATTATCCTCAGGTCAGTGTAGCATTAAATTCCTGCATCGCTCTTTCCCTTGTGTTGCTGAGAAAAAGTTTATATGGAAATAAATCTCATTGCAATAGAAACCCCATATCTGCAAGTCTGAATGGCTACTGCAGATGTTATTTTGCTTTCAGGGTGTGGCATGGATACCTGAATCAGTCAAGATTCCACGCATAAAACAAGCAAAAAGCCTTCACAGAATCTGAGGACTGGAGCTGTTAAGGTTAGCCAGATCTGCTGGGCCACCAGACTTGGGAGCTTTGTCCCATGTCTATCTGATGGATGTGGCTCTGCAGTTTCTTGGCAGGCCTAGCGAGGCTGAGCACACCCACCCCGGTGCAGCCATACGCCATCCTGGCCAGCCACATGGACCAGGGCAGGTCCAGCGTGAACAGCCTGACCCTGCTCCTCCTCTGCAGCTGGTCAGGTTCACTAACGAAACATGCACCCCGTGTGGGTTTACAGACATGCTGCGTTCACAGGTCCTTCAAATACGAGCACAAGCCTTAAGCCAATCCAATATCCATCTTTGGGCTCAGGGCCCCATACTCAGTTACAGGCTGAGACCTCGGGTTTTCCAAGATGCAAGTTTCCCATGTGCTGGCTAGTCCAGCCTGAAGTTTGCTTGTGAATTGCACATATACATATGCACTGCATAGAGAGTGAGATCACACAGACATTAGAAGGATTCAATGAGAAGACAGAAGATATTGCAGTGATCAGGTACAGGGCACAGTCAGTGACAACTTGCTTACATGTCACTATCCCCTTTTATCCTACCTTCTTTCCGTGCTTGTTCTTCCCCCATCTGCCTTAGCCACTCTCTGTCCTTGTCTTCTCCCAAATAAACAACCCACCCCTCATTACTTTTTTCCTGTTGGTCCCAGTTTTGCTACATCTGTACTCAGTTTGGTATTTCTGATATAATTCGCTAGGTAATCACAGCCTTATGTGCCGTCACTGATACGGTTACATCGGGTCCCCTGCTCTTGCAAGTTCTGCTTCCCAAAGGTCCCCAATGCCCCTTATGACTCCCCATTAACCATCTGTGGAATCTTGCTCACAGCACTGCCTGTAACTTGTTCACTTTTCACTCTGTTATTTGTTATATCCAGCAGTTTCTCATGTTGTCTTCCATAATTCTCGTGCTGTGTTCACTTCGCTAACCCTCAGGCCTGAGCCTCCCCCTGTCCCTGTACACCTCAACAGCAGCATCCCTGTAAGAAATAATTACAATATTTTGTTGTGTTCATTAAACATTTCATTTACAAAGTATCGAACAAGAGATTATGACTGTATTATTATGGCATATAAGTCAGTGTTTCATGCCAGACTGTTTCTGTTAACAAAAGCTTCTGCAAAATGTGCATCTGTAGACTTGGATAAGTTGCAAGTCTTTTCTATCTGAGTGATTTTTGTAAACCTGCAAATCCAGTGGTCCATCCATTAATCCATTGCATTGCTTGCTATTTCTGTCTTTGGGAGCTCACTAGAGCAGATAAGCCAAGCACGCTCCAGCCAGCGTTAACTGCAGCGCTTGTTCTTCTGCTCCTTCAGAGAGCTCAGCAAGGAATTGCTTCGTTTGGGAGGCTCAGCCGCTCATTCCCCAGCGTTCACACGCCTCTTGGGCCCTGCAGTGTTGAGCTGGGCAGTCCTGCAATCAAGACCATTTCTCTGCTCCACACTAAAATGCATTTCCATTCAGTTCTCTCTTTAAAGTCTTACCAGCCACACTCTGGAGCTGCAATCCATGGACGTCCCATATTTATGAAGTTCACTGCAATTTTTTATATCGTAGTAGCTGTGCTTACTTAATCTAAAATCATCTGTTCAGATCCTTAATCTATGTCAATTGCCATAACTCAGTTCAGGCCTAAGAAGCTGTGACAATATAAACCGTCCAAAAAAACAGCTAAATAGAGGGAGAAAGATGGAATAAGCAAATATCCTTTACGGTCTGCTGCTTCTTTTTGTATTTTGTTTTGGCTTGTTTTGTTGGTTCTTTTGTTTGTTTGTTTGTTTGTTTGTTTGTTTTGTGGGTTGTTTTTTGTTTTGGTTTTGTTTTTTTTTCTGAGTTGTTTTGAAATTATGGTATATAAGTAAAGCATGTGAATGTAATTTTTAGCCTGTATGAAGGCAGTACAGAACAAAACCAGTTGTATTTGGCCTTTCAATTGAGAGAATCCTAAGGAATATTAAAAATGTTAAATCTAATGCACTGGAGAAGAGGCAGTGAATTGCAACCCTGAACTCTCTTTTCAGATTCATTCTTGCTTCAAGACTTCAGTCTGACTGGATGCTGATGCTGTTCTTTGCACACACACACTTGACTGTGACAGTCACTGTTGGGTTACTTCTGATCCCTAAGGTATTCGAGTCTCTTTTCTTTTGCCACGGCTGAGAAAGAGAAATGTTGTCAGGCAGAAGCAATGCTGTATAAAATCAGCAAGCAACTGGTAGAAAAGAAGGATGTAAAATTTGGCTGTGTTACCTAAAAAGCTGTATATTTATTTTTTTAAAAATTCCTATATATTTTCAGTGTTAAATTCAGCTTTCAAAATTCCAGGGGTTTAAAGTACTAAAAATGTTGATGTCATTAATCCAAGGGGTAAAGAATCTTGCCTAATTATGCTTATTTCAGATATTTGGGTGACCATGCTGCTGCCAGAGTTAGCTGAGATCAGAGAAGGAGTTTAGGTGAGGGGATAGAAAGGCTATGATGGACTGCTAAATAAAACTGGAATGAGGAGCTTGGACTAGCCATGAGATAGAGAGGCTGGGATTTAACCCAGGCAGTTGTTATAGGCTGAAAAAGGAGCCCTTTGTGAATCAGAGTCTGGGACAGGTGGATGCTGTATGCTGAGACAGATGTGGCCCATCATATGGAACTGGGAATCGTGCTGGGTAGGAGGACAGGAGAGAGGAGAGGGGAGAGGGGAGAGGGGAGAGAGGAGAGAGGAGAGAGGGGAGGGGAGGGGAGGGGAGGGGAGGGGAGGGGAGGGGAGGGGAGGGGAGGGGAGGGGAGGGGAGGGGAGAGGGAGAGGGAGAAGGAGAGGGAGAAGGAGAAGGAGAAGGAGAAGGAGAAGGAGAAGGAGAAGGAGAAGGAGAAGGAGAAGGAGAAGGAGAAGGAGAAGGAGAAGGAGAAGGAGAAGGAGAAGGAGAAGGAGAAGGAGAAGGAGAAGGAGAATAGAACGATCTCCGAGCACTGCAGCACATCACCTGTCAGGCGCTGGGAGCAGAGTGACAATATGTCCATCTCACCAGGGGCAGGAGAACTGCAGGCAGCTCCACCTGTTTCTAGAACCAGTCCACAGGTTTTGAATGGAGCTTTCATCTTAGACAGTACCCCTGAAAAGGGAATGGTTTTATAATGGCTTTTGAAATGACTAATAATATTAATCAAGAAGTCAACAGTCAAAGAGAACAGGAAAAGTGAAAGCTGCATATGAAGGAAGGTCACTAAGCAGTTCAAGTTGATAGAACTTTCAGGTTGATGAAGCTGCTATTCCTGTCTTTTGCCTATGTGTCAGAACAGGGTGTGCTGATAACTGTCAAATATACATACATTAAACAGTCATAATAAGGGGACACATCGATGCCACCTTAATACTGAATAACCTTGTTTTATTTTAAATGACTTTTCTGATCTTTAGCAATAATCATACTATTTTCTATTTTATCTTCATATACTTTATTGCATATCTTCAAAAATGTCTTTCTGGACTAACCTAGAAAATTTGTTGACCTTTCTGAAGCTGACTCATAACTACTGATCAACATTTCCATTTTTAGCTTATTATCTGTGTAACACTACACAGACTTTTCTTCCAGCACAGCAATAAATTCAGGGAATTAAGAGAAGAATCACAAGGTTTAGTTCCATTCATAAAGTTCTAAGGATGGATGATTGTGTGGACAATATTAACTACAGATGAGTGAATCAATATGAATAAATATATAGCTGACGACCTCTCTCCAACTCTTGATCTGAGCATTTGCTAAAACTTAGAAGAGAGAGATTAACTTGTGTCCTTTTTACATAGAATCACAGAATGGTTTGGGTTGGAAGGGACCTTTAAAGGTCATCTAGTCCAACTCTCCTGCAATGAGCCAGGACATCTTCAACTAGATCAGGTTGCTTTTTATCCGTTTCTTTTTTTTTTTTCCACCTCATCTCTTCCTTTTCAGGATTAGGATCTAAAATGGGAGATTTGTTTTCTGCAGGCTTGTTCAGCAATATGGACTATAGAATACAGTCTTATGGTTTTTAGCAGTCTAATTGGAAACACTGGCTGACAGTCTATTTACATACTAGCTTAATTTAACTACCATTTAAAGAGGCTCAAATAAGCATTAAAATAAATACTTCTTTTTTCTTGTACAAATCACTAAGATTTGTCAAGTTAAGCCGTCATTAATAAGAGTTCCTTCCATACAATACTGATATTCTGTAGGACAATACTTGTGCCAGTGATGCCTATTAGCTAGCATTTCGAGTTCAGAAAATCACATGAAATCCACAGAAGGATCGTTGTGCTGTAATAACTGTTGATGTAAACTCTTTCAGTGATGCTGAAGTAAATTTTGCACTGATGGCAACCTCTTTTTTATGAATACTTATTGCAGTTTTCACATTCAAGCAATAACCCAAGAGATGATATAGCTACAGAAGCTTATGAAGATGAGCTTGATATGGGTCGATCTGGATCCTATCTGAACAGCAGTATCAATTCAGCATGGAGTGAACATAGTTTGGATCCTGAAGATATTCGGGTATATATAACTCATTGAAATAGCATTTATTTTCAAGAACAACACTTTTTCCTACAAGTTAACTCTGAATTGCATCCATTTGACTTTTTTCTTCAGATATCAGCTGAAACAGGCCATCTTAGGTCTCAGTGTTTGTGGTATCAGGTCGCGTAAAATGTCATGGAAAATATTCACTTCATTACTGGTTATAGCAAAAGTCATACTGGAGGCTAAAGAGGGGGAATCATCCACAGCAAGAGCTGTTTCTCAGTTTACATAGGCTCTTTCAGTTATCTTGAAGTGCAAACAGGATTTCGTGTCAGTGTGATTAGTCATTTGTATGTAACACATACATAGCTATATATAACTATATAACATAAAATTTTAAAACACATGTTTAATAGAAAAAATACTTTATTCATATTTTACATTATAAAAGGGCTTGTGTTCCTGGAATAAGGAATGGAAAGGAAAGCATACACCACAGCATTGTGAAATCTGAAACATACTGCATGAATGCATATAAATTGTGCATGCTATATGATACACAGCTGTGGAAGGTGACATGTTTGTGCACGAAGCTTGAGTTTATTTTTTGAAGTGGAAAAGTGGGGTTCAAGTTGATGGAGAAATGGCATATACAAGAATTAGAAAAGACAGTGATATAAGTTTAATGTGATTTTTAGAGCAATGGGTAGTGCATTCATCAGGCTGCTTGTTTGACTGGACTCCCTCTGTATGTACTAGTTTTGCCATTCACTTTGCTTTGCAGGATGAGTTGAAGAAACTGTATGCCCAGCTTGAAATCTATAAAAGGAAAAAGATGATTGCTAATAACCCACATCTCCAGAAAAAAAGGTGCTCTAAAAAGGGCTTGGGGCGCTCGATAATGCGACGTATTACAGAAATCCCTGAGACGGTCACCAGGCAATGCTCCAGGGACGAGAAGGACCTGATGGAGCACAGTGCTGTGAAGAACACAGCCACGCTGAGAAAAAATCCACAGGAGTCCATGAGTTCGGCAAAGCCAAAAGAAGAGACTTTGAAAAACAGAGTATTTTCATTAAAAAAGTCCCACAGCAGTTATGATCATGTTAGGGATCAAACAGAAGAACCAAACAGCTTAACTACAGAAAGCACAGAAGTTACAGCTGCTGAGAATTCTCATCTGGATTCTTTGAATGATAACAAATTAACCAAAAATGCCCTGGAAAAAGTTGAAGCTGTCTCCACTGAATCAGTCCCTTTGGTGTGCAAATCAGTAAGTGCACATAACTTAAGTGGTGATAAGAAACCTCTGCATCCAAGAACATCTGTGTTACAAAAATCTCTCAGTGTTATTGCTAGTGCCAAGGAAAAGACTCTGGGAATAACAAGTAAAACGCAAAGTCTAGAAGAAAGCACCAAAACTCACAAATCTCAGCAGAAGGGTAAGGAGGCCAGCAAAAAGCACTCAGCCTCCGATAAAGGGGAGCATAAAGATTCCCACCGGAAGGAAACCCACTCTGAGGAAACAAAGAAAACCCATAAATCTGGAATTATGAAACAGCAAAGGGTTAGTCAAACACCTGCAAATCCAGACACAGGCCCAGGTAAGTCTCTGCACAAGGACAATTTCGACATAGGAGAAGTTTGTCCTTGGGAATTATATGACCAAACTCCTGGTCCTGTGCCTTCTGACTCTAAAGTTCAAAAACATGTGTCTATTGCTTCCTCAGAGTCAGAGAAAAACCACCCTTCCCAGCCAAAGGGGAAGCCTCATCATAAGCTGAAGACACCCGAAGGGTATCAACAGTCAAATCAAAAGAGCTCAGAGAAGGTGGAGGCAGCCACTCGGGAGACACAAGAGCAGCAGGCCTTTGAAAATGAGAAAAAACAGTCGAATTCCAAGGCTCAGGTCTCCCCTGGGCTTAAGTGTGAGAATGTTAATAGATATGCACCTAATACCTGTCCTGGGGAGCGGGAGGAGCTGCCCCAGAAAGCAGCAGAAAAAGAAAACCTCAATAAATTGGCAGAACAGAAAAAAAATGCCTCTTCCGAGGGAAATGTGCTTTCATCTGACTCCCATAAGCCAAGTAGTTACTTACAGCAACCTTTAGCATCTCGAGCTGAAGTCTGCCCTTGGGAGTATGATACACCAGATTTACCAAATGCAGAAAGAAGTGTAGCTTTATCAAACACCTCTGCTATAAGTGCAAATAAAACAGCAACACCTCGAAAATAAGAGGCTTTTGGACTGAGGAGAGTAGCAACATTGAGAAGAAAGACAACAGGAAAGACAAAGGGGACTTAGGCCAAAAGGATCTGAAAGTTCCTAAGGAGTATCACTAAAATCAAGGGAATCAGCACTACAAATGAGTAGGATTTAAGCAAAGTAAATTATCATTAATGTTCTTATTATTTATTTGTTTAGTGCCAACAGTTTGATTAGCAGTGCCCAGGATATGGTCCCTGCTCCAAGGATTTTACCGTTTCAATGAAAGAAACCTGCCTTTATGAAATCACTTCTCTTTTAAAGGAAAAAAAATATGGTGGTTACAAACACACAGTGTAGATCTTAACTGAATAATTCCTGAATGCCACAATTGGCTCTCACTTGCCCTTGGGACTTTAAAGATCCAGCAGAAGTAGAAATGTCCTGATGGCAAAAAGGAGTATCAATGAGCAGCTTATTAATATGACGACTTTTCACTTAACATATTTAATCCAGATAGCACTGCTAACTCAATGCATCCCAAAAATACATTTTATATAATGATTGCTCTCGTTTTCTTATTACTGTGTGTTTAAGTACATTGTTGTGTCTCATACTAAAGCATTCCAGATTGTATAATTTTTGCAAATAACTTTGATATTATGTGAAACAACAACACATTTATGCAATTCACAGATACTGTCTTCTGATTGCAAGTTAAAGTACCTGCTGTAGACTTTTTGGTTTATATGTAGAATTGCAGTAATCTTTCACTGGCTATGGAAGCCGTAATTCATATCGGGAAGTTCCTTTGAGCTTTGAAGATTTTTTTTTCCCCTTTCCTATGATTTATATAGTGATTTTTTTTTTTTGTCTACTCACTGTTATTTAAATTTATAGTTTGATACTGTATTATTCAGGGGTTTTATATGCTGTAAGTTACTTGTTATGCACTTCCCTGCTAATGCTCATAGACTTGGTTAATAACGGAAATTCAGTCGTCTTAGCTGCATATTCTGATAAGTCTTAGGACAACGTATCTGTTGTTTGTTACTAATTGGAAAATATCATCTAACAAACCAGAATTCTTACTTTAAACATGGATGGTGATGATCTTGTTCAGTATTTCATACTGAGCATATCCTGCTGAATAAGACAAGCAAGAACAACAATGAATCTACAGCAGAAATGCGAACCTGTTTTACTAAAACCAGACAACTCTGTTAGCTGGCTCATATAGAACAGTGCACTGTTTATTCCTGTTGGCAAACTTCCAAAAATTGGCTTTTGGAGTCAAGAGAGGAGTCAAAAATATTACTCCCCTCGTATACACAACTGTAAGAGGTAGTGGGAATGGAAGTGGTGGCATCTCTCTCCCACTCTCAAAATGCTTTGATTTTTTTTAAATTTATATGTACATTTACAGTAAAAGTTACTGTTTAACACAGTGCTAACTTTCAGTAATACCTACAGTCCTTATCATGCATATTAGCTCAATTCATAAATGTCCCATTCACAACTGCAAGTCTTAGTGATGGCACGCCATCGGGGCCTGAGCACATATTGTAAAGATTCTGAGGAGTATCACAAATAATAAAATACCTTCAGGCATCTAAATGCAGTGTCAGTAAAGTGCTATTCACTAGAATTGGCTATACATACAGTACTCCAAAACAAAGACAGCTCAGTCCTAAAGAACTTGTGCAATTTGAAAGAAGTGATGGGATTCAGTGGAAGAATGTGAAATAAGGATGATTGAACAGAATGTGTTGTTTAATATATATATAAAAATATATATATAAAATAGATATTTATATATGTTTAATATATATAAAAATGTCATATCTAATATACACATGCACATACACGTATGTAGTATAAACTGATTTTTGTGGCATCATAGAAAAAGTGGCTTAAGATAAAATGCAATGAGCAGAGAGACTTAGAAAAGCTTGGTATGAAGAGGACTTTTTTTTGTTTTGTCCTTTAAAAAGCACAGGAGTTTATGGGCACATCTACACAGACAGATCAAGACAGACCTGATCTTCCTGCTGCCTCTGCTGAGCCCAAACCTGGAACATGCCGACACCTGAGCCAGCTGAAGACAAGTCAGCTCAGGTTTCAGTGCTGTCTGAACACATTGGTCTCGCTCTTAAGTTCTGCCTATTAGCTCCAGATTAAAGTGGGCTGAACTGTCCCAGTCAACCTGATTAGCTTGGGCAGTGCTTGATTCCACCATGGGGACACACTGACTTAGGTCTTTGCTACCCTGGGCTTGTCTGATTTGCCTGCCCGTCTTTTGTAGGGTGTAATTGTGGCCTAGGAGATCTGGTCTTTGCCTTCAACACACATCTTCTGACCGGGACCCTGGCAGCCCAGAATCCCTGTTCACCTGTGAAAGGGAGTCAGGCATCCAAGTCTGAGTGCTTTGGACATCTGTGCACCCACTTTGCACACACAGTGCCAGGGACATCCCATGTGCAGCCCAAATCCAGCTCTCTGCTTAGTGTGGAAAAGAGCTGAGGTTAGGCCCGGTGTGCCCAGATTCTCCCTTCTGAGTCCCAGACGCTAACGGGGTTCAACAGTAACTTTTCCATCAACTTCAGTGGACTTTGATCAGCTCTTCAGGGAGAAAAGTAACCCTGCATTTTGCTGCATGGGAAGAAGTCCATCCTGGGAACACAGCTTTCTGGGAGCCCTCCAGGAGCGCACTCACCCTGTGTGCAGAGAGATGCACAGCTTTAGGCCTGCTGAGCGTGGTGACCTGTCCCCAAAGGGAGGTTCCACAGCTCATCTCAGCGGTGCTTTGTGTGAACGGGGTGGTGAGGACAGCTCATGTCGGGTTGCCCTGACTCACTAATGGGAGTCAGTGCTTTGTCAGAGCCAGGCATTGGGGTTAGAAGTGGGCGTCCGTGATGGAGCCATGAAAGACGTTTGCACGTGCTCACTGCCTTTCAGAGACAGGCGGTTAGAAGGAGCAGGCGCCAGCCCCGGTGGCGATGCTCCTCTTGCCCTCCCTCCTACACATCCTGGCCAAGCGAGGACACGCTGCCCCTGCTCTGCAGCAGCCGTGTCAGGGTGCAACATGCACCAAGGGTGAGGGGATCCATGGCGGCAAAGCATCCACACGGTACCACTGCCCCGCCGTCACTGGCAGGGCCAAGCCCTTCATGCATGACTGTATCCGTGCCACCGCTACCTATCTACCGTTCCTTGCTCGTTTTCTGTTCCCTTTCTTTTTTAAAATGTAGCTTGATTAGAAACACAGAAACAAAGCCCATTCCTTGGCTGGTGTAAAACAGCCCAGTGACATGACAAGCAGAAGAATGATGGCTGATTTACCAGGGAAGGCATTGGCTTGTATATTCTTGATTGTTTTTATTCTTTCATCCTGACCCTTTCACTTCTTAAAAACTGTCTGTTACGGTTCTTTAGGCTTCTCGTAGTCACATCTCCTAAGACTGATACAGTTGGAGAACTTTCCCTTTAGAAAGCAATAAAGCTTTCTCCAGATTATTTAGCAACTGATATTTGGGCTGCAGATTCAAGTGGGATTTTAAATTATTTCGCATTTAAGAAAATGAGGGGCCAAACTTCACTCAACTACTCTATTTCACTATGATGCTGCTAGAAACATTGCTTAATGAAGGCATACTAAGTTAGGCATAAATAATGTTCTGTATTTCATAGATTTTTCTCCACCAGCATATATTGGCTAGATTGCTTAATTGTCTTTTTCTGGAGTTTCATTGTCATTATTCAGCCAAGAGAAGTGCAGCTCTAGAATTAACGTGTTTTCTAGCAGATCCGTTAAGAGAAAAGATAATAAACACTAAGGTCACAAACATTTGCTAGGTTGTCCTTTTAAATGCATGTGCAGGCTGCATTTCTCCTTTATTTCTAAGCCATGGTTTATAAATAATTAGATTTATACCAATCTTATGAGACTTGTATAATTTATGCAAGATTATACGCTTTAAAATATAAATCAGTACACACCTATCATCAGCTTTGGTGGCATCATAGACCTGAAACTGGACAATACTTTTATATTTGCTCTCCTTAGGCTTTTGCATGCAAATGACAACAGGCAGGCCTGAGAAAACACTGCCTTTTGACTTTTAACATTTTAGCTACTCAAGTTGTAGAGTATATAAAGCTGTAAGTCTCTTCACTTTATAATGTGGTTCTTATAACAATGTTATCTGGCAACCAACAGCATCCACCATGAAATACTCGATAGATTTATGTTGTAATGTGTTGCAGCATGTAAATAATGTAACTTCTCAGCAATAAAGCACATTTATATAAAAATTATCTGCAGGCATTTGTGTTGTGATTATCTGAAGTCATTACTAATCCAAACCAAACAGGTTTTTCATCAAACTTGTAAAATAACTTAGTTTTACAGCTTATATGTTCTGAACGTGACATTAGCATTTTCTGGATATTCCTCGTATTTTCTGGACAGAAACCTTTAGACCAGATGTGTACTGTGTTCGGGATTTCAGGTTAAGGAAATATCATGACTGGCAGTTCTCTTTTCTCAGTGCCTGCAATTTTGAGATCAAAATTGTAGGGTCTGTGCTGTATTTGGCCGAATACAATGGCAAATAGAATGTTAGAAAATATTAGGAAATAAATAGATAGCATTGTAAAATCTTATAGCTCATTTGTTCCATATGTGTGCATGCCTGGGTTCCTCATCTAAAATATATGTCTAACACATAGGAAAGATACAAAGAATGGTAACAAAGATGATCATAGACTGAGAGTGGCTGCTGTGTGAGGGGTGACTGCACCAACTGCTACTTGTTTAGCTTGCTAGAGAGGTGACTGAGAGAGGGATGAGACCTATATAAAACTACAAATGGTAATTAGGAAACTGGTGTTTGCTGAGTTTTGTTGTGCAGAAACGATGGGACACCCAAGGCAGCCATCACAGAGCAGTTTAAAACAAATGAAGTTTTCTTCTACATGTGGCAACAATAAATTGTGGAGCTCACTCTCAGAGATTGCTGTGGATATCATGAGTCCAAAAACCACTGGAGAGATCATGTAAGAGAAATTGACCAAGATCCCTGAAAATGGTGGATACAAAACTCTTAAATCCCTAATCTGTAGATGGCTGCTAAGTAGGAGAATTGTCTTTCCATTATCACCCAGTTTTCATTCCATAATCACCCACTGCTGGATATGGTGCTAGGTGAGTGTTTCATTCAGCACAACCTTCCTAAGTCCTTATGTCTGCATAAATACAGATAGTTAGATTAAATTAGTTTGTTGTCGTCATCCCTGCTTTTTTAATGACCCATTACTGACACAGGAATTCTGGTGGGTTCTTGCAGAGACATATGTATATTCATTTGTACCCTTTCCAGTGCCTCCTGGGTTGAAATGCTGCCATTTGGGTAACCAGTCTGAGTCATGGTATCAGGCGTGATGGGGACATGAGGGGGAGAGGAGGGAAAGATAATTACTTACACTCAGTAAATGAACTTTGTGCAAGTCCTTGGTAAGTAAGAAGTTCAGATATCAGAAAAAAAAAAGAAAAAGGCCTGGAGATCTCCCTCTGAAGCACTTCATGGGGCTCAGCTCAAACCTGGGGCAGCTTCGCTCTCCCAGTCCCAGGGGGTCAAAACTAACAGTGGCTGTCTGAGCCACACTGCTGACATTCACAGTCTTTAAGAAGGGAATGATTTCCAAAGTTTTGTGGCTTTGGAAGTCATCCATAGCTGTATTTTCTATGACCGTGCTCCTATTATAAAATGCGTTTCATGTGAGATGAAACTGTGGGTGCACCTTCCCTGCCTTGAGAAGGCTGAGGGAGCCACCAGCAGTCTTTGGGCACCCAGGGGGAGGTTATGGAGAAGACAGAGATGGGCTCTTCACAGGAGTGCATGGTGGAAGAGAGACAATGGATATAAATTCAAGCAAGAGAGGTTCAGAATATATGGAAAACTTTTTCACCGTGACAGAAGTCAAGTAGTGGAGAAGATTGCCCAGAGGTTGTGCAGTTCCCTTCCTTGGAGCTTTTAATGAACTGACTGGGTAAAGCCCTAATCTTGTAGCTGACCCTTCTCTGAGCAGCAGGTTGGACTGTAGACCTCGTAAGGTCCTATCTGAATGATCTTATTGTCCTATGAACAGTGTTCACTGCTAGAACGTGTTCTTCACATCATCCTTTTGTTTGCCTGCAGATGGGTACCCCAGGCAGCTTAGATTCCTGCTAACAGTACAGGACACGTAGTCATTTATACAACACAATAACCGTGGACAAACCCCCTTAACAAACACCAGCTGCTGTAATAGAAAGGCATTTTGCTTTTCTTGTCATCCCCACAGCTCACAGTGGTCATGGTGACAAAGTGAAGAAGGAAATTATTTTAAGTTGATTGGGAAGAACAGTTGAGTGAGTACTTGAGATGGTACATGGCTGAAAGTATGTCTTCCCAAAAAAAACCCAAACAAATCCTAAAAGAAGGATAAAATTTCTCACTAACACTTCAAGGGTTTTTTCAAATAAGTACTGGGATCTGTACGAACCATTAAAGAAATTCTAATTTGGGGGAAGGAGGGGGGGAAATGTTTGAATGCAGTTCTGCAAAATGGCAGTTGATTTGGTTCAGGGTGACAGGGCTGCATGTCTGCCTGCAGAGAAGTTATTTCAAGCTGAGCACTTTTTTTTTCTTAATAAAATAGTATGTCTGACAGGTTGGAGTGAGCTTTTTCCAATTCTAAAGGAGCTTTTTTCATCAACTCAGAAATTAGCTTTAGCAATGCTAGAATTTAGTAAAAGGTATTGATTGTTTCACTTGATTTGCCAGGCTGCCATCATTTTGCAATATTCAATCTTCTGGTTCTTTAATACTTGGAAAATTGAACATTATCTCTCCATTTATGCAGGTGATTTATGTAGGTAATTTTTTTTTTTTTTCATTAATTTATGAGTTACCACTTTCAGTCACTGAAAGTGTACAAAAAAGTCAAACACTGGACATTTTACCATCAAATTACTGGATTTTAGTTTTCTCTGTAGATGAGTTGGGTCCAATTTTTCATTGTGTGAAAAAAAAACCCTGATACTGTTGGGCTGCTGTGCCCTTACTTCATGATGGGGAATCATGAGTCAGCTTAAAAACCTGTGTTGGGTGGATCTGTTTGTCAAAGACCCATGATGGTGGCTTTCTGCTGTACCTTTCCCCCTGGTGCTGCACAGAAGTTGGCCAGAACAGTGAGGAGGAGATGGGTTTGTGTGTTGCAGGGTTGCTGAAGCGAGGCAGATTCTTTTGGAGCAGCCCGAATCTGTTTGGAGTTGAACGCTAGTAGCTGTGCTGCTTGACAGATGATGTTGACAGGGAGTTTAGACTGGCTGCACTACTACAGATGAAAAACAGCTAGATTTGAGATATTTCAGTGCTAAAAATAGTATCATATAATGATGTCTTTGTTCCATTAAGATTTTTTTGAAGCTGCAGGGTGGTAATAAGCCCATGGTTACAAGCAGTCATCTTGGAGACTTCATCAAGGGAAAATCACAGCACCACTGGAGAAGACACCTGCCCAGCTCTGTTCCCACATCATGTTTTATGAGGTACTTGGCAAACGTACAAGATTTCTATAAGCTAGAAAAATTGGCCAGTGCTCCTCTGAAGGCAATGTATTTTAATAGTTATGTTTGTACTCATTTTAATACTTCTGGGGTGTAATATTTCAATTTCCCTTTGTTGACAGCAGTTGTGTTATCTCTGTGATAAGTATTTTATTATTCCACAGGAACTTGCTACAAAACTTTTATTTGCATCTCAGCTGCTCCATTGCAAGGCCAACATTAACCTCACAAATTTCTTTGTGTTTAAAGCAGAAGGCAATAGTTTCACAATTTATAGAATTTTCCTTCAGAAGTAGTTAAATATTTTAAAATACAACTTTGTCAACTTTTATTCTGTTTAATTATATATTCTGTTTTAATGACCAACAAAATTGCAGTAGGTGAGAACTGCAAGCAAAATGCTACATTCATTACTTTCTACATGTTATTTAGATGTATTTTTGCTTCTAGGATTTATGATTAGTTGTAGATAGCAATTATACGCTGCATGACCTTTCCATTCAACTGTTTGTTGTCTACATTACAACTGGAACTGCAAAGCCATATGACAAAAATACTGTGCCTAGGTAGGGTTTTTTGGATTTGCCATCTCATCAGTGCATGACAAGCATTTTTACACGGAAGCTGAACTACTTGCTAAACCAGTTGCTTTGGTGTTTTAAGCATACCTTGTAAATTTAGATATCATTCTTAATTCCTTTGGAACAACATTATAATTCAATAGAATGGACTAGCAGATACTAACAGAAAAATCAATGAGATAAAGCTGCTTTTTTCTTTGTTAAACAGCTGATAGTGAAAATGTGAAGACCCTGGCATTCCTGGGGAAGAAAACAAAACAAAACAATGAGGATTTTGTTTATTACTTTCCCATTCAAAGCCAATTACTTTTAGCATTAAGGAGCTTAGAGAAAACTGTATTACATTTCTGGCTGTACCTTCTGTCTATTTAAATTACTTGTGATTTCACTGAAACAAGTGTGTATCTTGTAGTTCTTGTCCAAACTCAGTTTTCACTACTGGTGTATTTGCCCTAGTGCAGAAGGATTTCAACAGGAGGTGCAGGAACCACGTCTGCCTGTGTATGATTGTGTTTATGTTAAGGCACCATTTATGCTGTTCCTGCTTTAACCTCACAATAAATTACCTTTCTATGGAAGTAAATTATTTGGATATTGTTACTTCAAAAGTGTGGGCATGTTTGGAGTATCCAAGAGGTAGGTTCTGAAATGAAATACATTTACACAAAACAATGCAGCTTTTAGGGGCTATTCATGCAGAGTTCCTGCTTTGCTTTGCTTGTTCTTGTCTCCTGACATGAGAAACACAGTTTCTGGTGTAACTTCATAGGACCCAAAAGAAGACTGAGAGGACAGGAGGTATCAGTTTACTGAATGAGAGACAAACCATTAGTTGGTTAATTCTTAGCATAAAAATTACTGGTTTTCAAAGCCACCAGAAAAGGAATTTGGTCTCCAGTCCTCTTTGAAAACTCCAGTCTGAAAGATTATTGTTTTTAATGGTGTGATGAATCTTTACAAATGGCAATAGCAAATCTGCGAAGTCAGCAAAAGAATCCTTGCCCTCGTACAGCTGCTTGGAGGAACAGGCTGACGCTAAGCCAGGTGGACTCTTGGCGTGGGAAACTCTTTTGAACAGCACACAGGACCACACGTTGACTGTATCCAGAATTAATGCATTTTGGACTACCAGGAATGAGTTATTAGAGCCAAACAGGAGAGAGAATGTGTTTGACAGCACAGATCCCTTTTCACCAAGACTGGGATGGAGAGAGCACAAGCTCATTTTAACTAGGCCACCGAATGAGCTGGCCTGTGTTAAGTCAGGATCTGGCTCACATTTCATACCAGGGAAACAGAAACCTGCTGTCAGCAATCCGCCTGGTACAAAACCCCTAAGGAACAAAAAAGCATTCACTGTCCCAAGAGCTGCCCATTCACATCCCAGCCCTCCAGCTGGTGGTCCCACCAGGTGCTTACTGCCCTTTGCCACCCTGCAGGTAGTACAAAAGGTTCGCCTTTTCATTGGAAATGTCGCAGTGCCTTGTGCTTGGTTTTGCTCTCTTCTCAGCCAGAGGCCAGAAGCATTGTGCTGCAAACTAAAGCTCTTTTCAGCTTTTTTCTTCTGGCTGTTCAGCTCCCTTTGATCACTCAGAGGTACTTTCCTGAGCTCAAGGCCTGGGCAGATGGCAGTGCTATTATCCTCCTTTTCTCCAAACATCCCACTTTATTTTTAAATCACATACTACCATACAGACTAGAGCTGTCATGGTAAAATACTTCCCACCTGCCCCAAACCAAAGACAGGCAGGACAAAGCCACACTCATTGACTTTTCTGCCTGGCTGTGAACTTCCAGTTTGATATTTGGCAAATAATTTAGGGGCAGAATTTTTACATAGGTACTGGTCTCGCTCCCAGGCTCCCTGTGCCCTAACTTTCCATCATTGTGTGGGGATGACCTGACTGCTTCCAAAAGATGGTAGGAAGAAGGATGCAATCAAAATCTTACAGTCCTCAGATACTCCTGATAGCACTAAAGAACACATGCATGATACTGCTCCTCACCTTTTATATGACAGTGGATTATATAGTGATGAATGGCAGTAAAATGCATATTGATTCACAAAGTAGGTGATTATCAACTTGCAAGTTATGGCAGCTTGGTTAATGTAAGCTATGTTATGCTATGTGAAATTTTCTCTTGGCTATTTTATGATTTGCAGCTTTTCTTAGAAAACAAAAATAAAGCCCAGACAAACTCGAGGTTGGAATGACCTGACCTTTTCCTATATTAAAGTTCTTATGTTTTCCTGAGATGTTCAGATGGAGGAAATGAATACTTGCTGGTTTTTAGCATAAACATCAGGAGTTCTCCAGAATTTCCCTTGCACGCCTGCACAGCTTGCTGGTGCTATCGCAGCATTGCTGTATACACACGAAGAGCAAATTAAAAATCCTCCTTGCTTCACCAAATACTAGCCAAATGTCACAAGGACAGTTTTGGGTATTTTAATCTGTCATACTTCTGGTGCAATTTTGTATGTCTGTTTAAGTTCAGCAGCACTTCCTCTCTGTTCAGTTCCATGGGGCTAGGTAAATTCAAAGAGGTAATATCGAAGTCTGTTCATCTTTGCATCCCTAACTAAAATAGCTGGGCTCTGTAAACAGAGCTGACTCTGCTCAGAAGGAAGGTAAGTTGTGGCACAATGTGGAGATCAAATCTGTCATGAGCATACAGTTTATCTGTGTTTAACGTCACTGTCACAACCTTCATGCAAAGTAAACCCAGCTTTTGTAGAATGCTTTAAGAGCACTTCCTCATCCTCCTTTTCTAGTGTTCTCTACTGATCTCCTTCAAGGACTGCATTTTCTCACCCTCTCTCCTCTTACTAAGAGTCTTTGAAATGAGCTCATTTACTAATACAGGCTCAGATGCACAGATATTTCCTAGACTTGCTGCTTTATGTCTAGAACCCCTGGCTGCAGATTTCTTTTATTACCCCTTTTACATACCTGATGTCCAGCTTTTGCTTGGCCTGGTTAGAGCTCATCTCCTTCAGTAGGATTTTTCAGCTCTATCTGTTGCTTCTGAGGAGGACACTGAAAACAAGGGAGACTTAGAAGCACCAAGAATTTAGGTGTCTTCAAAAACCCTATTTATCCTTTCTCACCTGCATGTTTCCTTGTCTGTGATTCTTAGCTTCTCCATCTTTGTCTCAGACACAGAAACTTTGTGTTAGTAGTTTTTTTTCCTCCACCTTTCCTGCTAGGCCTGTGCTTGTGCCTTTGCTAAAACCTGCTGGTTTTCCTGTTCTTGCAGCTTCAAAATCATCTCAGCAAAGACCACCTGCTCTATCCTCACCTCCCAAATGTTAATCACCCTTCACCTTGACTTGTGCTCTGAATTCTCTTCTCCCCCCTGACATTTTGCTCCAGACGCTGCTGCCCACTTGGCTGAGCCCCCCACTCTGGCTCATCCCCCCGGCCTTTCTGAGCTCTCTGAGTGGCACAAGGCAGGAGTGGCAGCATCGTTGCATCAGTTTAGGTTGTGTAAGACAAAAATGCACACACATAAATAAGTGCTGTTTTGGGGTTTTTTTTAAGTGCTTATTGGATTATGGCAAGACAAAGACACAAGCAAAAGAGGAATGAGGGGTGACTATCATGTGAATATAAAGAGCACATCATTGACAATTTAAAAAATTATTCTCCACTTTTCCAGCTATTCTTGTCTATTAAGGTATTGTTTAAGATTTGTTAAAGAGTATTCGGAGGCAAAAATGAAAGATAAAAGAGATATAATAATTTTCAGAGATGGAGATAATTCTGTTGACTAAAGTCTGTGTGTATCCATACTGTTCATACTGTATCATGAACCACATACTCTACAATAATGTAGGAAGACTCTATGCTTGTTTGCAAATTCTTAAGAGAATTTTATAGCTGCATTTTATAGCTGCTTTGCCAATAGCAATATAATCATTTGCATGAACTGCAGCTTCTTTCTGGTCCGTCTCCTAAAACCTTGATTTTCCTTTCTTATGACTGTGCTGGATTAGGATTTTCTTTGTTTAGGTAAAACTGTTTCATGGGGGGGACTGTGGCACTAATAACTGAATTGCACTAAAAGACACAGTTTTGCTGCTGTTGTGTTGTACCTTCTGGATACATCTTTTGAGTGTCTTGGATTTTTAATTAAATGTTCCCTTATTATTATTACTACCAGGAGGAGGAGTCCTTTCACCTTGCTGTTTTCCCTCTGCTGTGTGACACACTGATGATACTGTTCATACACTCACTGTATTTTTTCCAGCTCCCTCTAATGATAAAGGCTTTGCTGTCCTGCTGATCCTAACTGGGTCAGCTTTCTGGCTGAGGTCCTACCTGTCCCCCATTACTTTCCAGTATATTTAATCCCTCAGTCTCTGGAGTCTGTAGCCACCTTATGTACACCTTGTGTATGTATATTTTTGTTTAGCAAGTTGTCCATTTAACTGGACATTTTCTCTTGTATGCATTCCCTCATTCCCTTGCTTCTACATGGGACTGCTGTGGACAGGCTCCTCAAAGAGGATTTCTGAGCCCCTCAATCTCTCTGCTTCCTAAGGGGTGGAATTGCCAGGGAGGGATTCTGCCTCTATAGGTGGCAATGTATACTGGCAACTTGGTCTTTCTGCTACCTCATGGTACCAACCAGCAGATGCTTTGGGTGGGAGTGATTTGGATGAATCTCACCATGTGGAAACCTACATATGGGTGAGTCTTCTTAGGACCCCTGTATGGTCAGTGGAGATTTATTCAGTAGTCATTGGGGTCTATGGCATAATTCATTTCACACTAAAGACTACAGGAGGTCATTTAAATGGCACCCTAAAGTTGCCACCTTCCCAGTGATCATAAAGGGAGATAAGGATGACTAGCTCAGATTTAGAAGTATCCAAGATGTCTCATACTAGGTGAGATGTGGGATCCCACACAGGACGTGATTCATCCTATATTGTACATATTGGCACTGACAATGCCTTAGTCTTCGTTCCAGCCTCCCAACTTTTCATCTGGCAAGGATCATTCAAATACCTAATCATACAGCATGGGTGACTGTCTGAGTAAGGCAGAACAGACACAAGCCAGACAAAATCCTTCATTTTTAAACAGAATACATAGTACTCATTAGTATTCAGTGTAGAGTGGTAATGTATACAGAAATAATGTACTCCTTATCACTAAAAGGGAGCTGATCGGTTTTGATTTCTCCCAGGAGCTGAGTGGGAATTTCATTAAATTGAAGTGTCTCTGTTTGGAGATCCCTGTTTATTGCACACTTTGTATGGTTGCATGTTGCACGTGTACTTTCATTTGGTCCATTGCACCAAGCAAATGAATAACAGCCCACCATTGGGGGTCAACAAACCCCTGTCAATCCCAATTAGTAATTATTCCACGCTTTCTGCAGCAAGGAAATTCTGTGCTTTCTGCAGTAAGAGATGTCTGAAGGAATAAAATGTAATTACAGTTCCACCTAGAGCTTGGTCAGTCTCCATCTGTTTTGCTGAGATGAACGTTACAGCTACAAACTGTGCCAGGAGCTGATATGTAGGAGTCTGCCCAAGTTATCAAACTGGTGTCCGCTCCTTTCATGAATGTGGTGCTGTTATTTAGTGGCAGTCTGATACACAGCCCAGTGAAGCCACAGGGAGTTTTTCCACTGACTTAAGTAGGTTTAAATCAGGCCCCAAAATAAAAATTCTCTCTTTAGAAGGCAGGATGTAACAGAATGGTGAAGAACTGCGAGTGGCTTAATCATTCCATTTACTCAGCTTTATGACTAATGCCTGTGTCAGTTAACAAGTTTTATTAACAATGTAGTGACCTTGAAAACTCTGTACATCTGACTAACTCATTCTCTTTTATGAGTAAGTGCTCTCTATATTGAGCAAGGATGTAATTGAAATGATGTCATATAAAGTGACTTGAAGCTTAAAATGACTTAAATAATATATGGATTGCAATTTCACTTGAAACTGATATTGTTCTAAACATTAAAAGAATACCTTAAATTACCGAAATTAAGAGTAGCAGTATAGTATCAGTATCAGGTAAAATACATGTGTATAGTGAGATGAATATTAAGGCTATTAATCATAGGTATGAAGTGCTAGGTAGTACAGAATTATTCCAGCACTGGAAACTATTAAATGTGTATATGATGAATTTGGGGTCCATAATTTGCCAAGTTTGAAAATCTGTATGACAGTGAAATTGGATATCCATGAAGTATGTGGATCATACTGCTAATGTTGGGACAAGTCATGCTTAATATGAATTGAGGTTTAAAAGGTGCTTGGTGCACAAGCAAGTGTAGAGAGCTGGACAATTGCTGTGTAGTTACAGGGAGCGGCTGAGATTCGCCATATCAATGGTGAGGGTGCAAATGCATCTCACTTCAACCCACTCAGAAATCTAACCACCCCTTCTTTCTGCCCCCAAAATGTCACTTATCACTGAGCTAAATCAGCACATTTACTTAGCCATTTAAGTTCTTTCTCTTCCTCAAAAACTTATATGCCATAGCACAGGTGTGATATATGCAGTGTGATCACACCTCCCCAGATACATAGCTGGCCTGCCTGCTGTTGAAGCCAGTCTTTTACACCACTCAGCTAAATATCATACCCTTTCTTTGAGAAATGAATATCCATGCATTTCTTTGCACATGCATGTTGTATTTTCCCCTGCATTGTAACTCTGAAGTCCATAGCAACCATCAGTATTGTAAACTGCATACATCAATAATGCACTGTGGTTGAGCACCATGATTCCATGTCCTCCTTGATGGCCTTGTTAACCCAAGAAACAGATACCAAGACCCAAGTACAGGTGAGACCTTCTTCTCAATGCTTTCTTAGTTAACCCGTTTGTTTAACCTTGCTTAAATGTGCCAGGACAGTACTCCTGTGTTCCCTCATCCAGGAGCACAGTAATGGCACAGCATTTCCAAACGGTGACATGACGCCACTGCATTTGGGCTCGCTCTTTCACTGAAGTGCTCAGCTGCAGCTGCCCAAGCTCCTCTCAGCTCTTTTGGAGTTCTAGTACAGGGCCATTGGTATTGTGCCCTGGTGAAAGTGCAGGCAGCTGAAATAGTCCCTGTGGACTCTAGAGCCTTCCATCAAACCTGCTGTACAGATCATGACAGTTCACCAAGATGACCACCCTTCACACCATGGTCCAGCCAGATCCCATCCTGGGAACCACGAAGAGCCATGATTTTCCTGTGCTGCAGGGGTTGGGGAAAAAAAGTAACAAGAAGGAGAACTCCACCATGAAAGGTGTGTGGGAGGGATGAAGGAGAGAACTGAGGAAACCTGGGAAGTATCAGCAGCTTTATTCGCAAAGACTACCCAAAATACTGTCCATCTGAGTAAAAGCCAACATCTCTATCTGTGAGTCTTCTTAGGTACCCTTTTCAAACAGAGATCGAATCAATACTGTTGATGGAGTTTGGGACACAATTAGTCTCCTGCTAAACTCCACGCCTGAGACATCAAATAAAACACACCCCAAAATACCTTGTCAAGCATTGGAACAGGCTGCCCAGGGAAGTGGCTGAGTCACCATCCCTGGGGGTATCTAAAAGATGTGTAGACATCGTGCTTAGGGACATGGTTTAGTGGTTGGACTGAGTAGTTAGGTTAACCATTGGACTCAATGATCTTAAGTGTTTTTTCCAACCTAAATGATTCTATTATGCTATACTAAGTTCTCTGTCTTAATCATGAAGGTAGTTGAGGTTACTAGTTCAAACATCAATGCTGACCTTGTAAAGTATAACTGAGGCAAGAGTCACCACTGTTGTCTTTACTGAGAAAGCCACATTTACTTCCCAGAATGCTGTTAAGCAGGATTACTACCTAATTATGAGTAACAAAACTTGTGTATATCAGGTTTGTCAATAACGATAAGCTTTCATTTAACTTCTATGGGTATAGTGTAATTTTTCCCCCCTAATATTCCATAACTATAATTATCCATTTAAATCTTCTTGCCTTGAATAAGCTTGAAACAGTTAATAGAAGGTTGGGGGAATCTGAAGTTTGCACCAATTCAGTTATTTTGCTGTCATGATGTGAGTGAAGTCTTTATTCTTAACTCTGCCGCTGTGCCTACAGCTCCTGCACCGCCTGCCTGCCAGCTGCCCTGGGCTGTTCACCGCGACAGCTGCTGTGACTTCAGCCAGAATCCCTCTGGCAGCACCAGTGGGACACGGCTGGCAGTGAACCACGACCCTCTGCTACGAGTCTTCGAGCTCCGTCTTGTACCATGCTTTCACGAATAACCAACCAAGTAATTTACGTAGAAAAATACTTCATGATGTATATGCAAATACATGTATGTATGTATAAAATGCATTTAAATACACACATAGGCATGCTTACATTATTTATCTCCTAGGTGCTGCCTGAAGACCCTGACATGTAAAAACAGTTATTTGAAAAATACAAACAAAAGCTCTAAAAGCAGGAGACTATTTCTGTATGTTAACTTTCTTGTTCTGCAGATGTATTCCATCACCATGACAGAAGCAAATCCATTAGGATGTACCTTTCCTCCAGTCATGTTTATGCAATGCTCCAGATTTTAATTGATGAAGTAAGGTAACAGTCAGTCCGTGTACATTGAATAGATGCTACTTCGGAGAAATGTGACTCAGAGTAAAGTGTTGCTGGGGAGTTTTTCCGTGGTGTATCTACTAAAGTGAATCACTGTGGAGTGAACTGCTGCTTTTTGCAGGCAGACCTTTAGACGGGAGATTCTGAAACATCAAGAAGCCCTGAAACACCAGTCTTGATCTAAAAACCTTTTATATAAAAAGGAGCCAATCTACTCCAACCTTCTCTGACATGAGGTGCGAATCCAAGTCTTCTGTCTTGATTTATTGGGTTTGCTATCTGGCAGTGTTTTTCCTAGAGCAGAGGAATGATCTGATGGTGTTAACATTCCCATTCAGGGGTTCCAAATGTACAAAAAGCTTTGACCTTCTGTACATGAGCATTACAAATGACTATGCTATTGCAGCTGTAGTCTTGATTGATGCTGGTGATATACTGTGTTCTTAAGATCTTACCGAACACGGTTAAAGTTCAACGCATATGGCAGCAGCTCGAAGAGAACTAAAATGTTTAAATTACAAGAAAACCTGTAACAACTTATGAATTAAGCCTTAATTTTAAATCTAAAAGAAATATGAGCATTTTTGGAAGTAAGGAAATGCATAGCTAAAATACCTCGGAAACCCCAGCTCTAACCCTCTAGCAACAACAATCACCTTCCTTCCTCCTGGCAGAGCTTTTCCAAGGTATATGTTCTTTGAGCTGACACACAGTGTGTTGCCATTAGGGGAGGACTAAGGAGAGCTGGAAAAATAAAAACGCTGTTCCATGGAGGGTATTGTTGCTTGTTTATGTGATTCTTTTCAAGTTTAATTAAAAAAATATAGGAAGAGTGGCTGTAGCCTGGCAATTATGGTGACATTGGTGCACCATGGAGAGTTATCTTCTCTTTGTTTGACCAGGTGTACATTATAAATTAAATAAGCTCTTATCGAAGAAAGCTACATCAGTACATTGCCATGAAAAGTTTCAATGGTCTGGCATTTTCTGAAAGCAATATAAAAGGCTTCATGAAAAAAAAAACCTTAACCAGTTCCAGGGAGGGTATCTGTGCTATCGTCCTGGCACAATAACCGTCCTCTGTAGCTTGGCTTTTGCCCTTTGATATGTTGGTTTCATAAAGGTTTAAAAAACCTTCCTGTAGCTATTGCTGCTAACTCCCACTGAGCCAGACCGCTGCATGGCATTACTTCTCTTCCTCAAAGTAAATGCGGAGGAAGTCAACAATAAGATGAAAACGTGATCTTAAGCTGTGTCTAAGAACGATGGTTTGCTAGGAAGGGAGCTGGAGAAGCAGCTTCATTCATGGTTTGCACTTCAGTGGTTGAATCAGAGAGAAGCACATTTCTTCCCTGTCCCCCTCCTCCACCATCCCTAAATAATAATGCAGGAAAACATTTGAAATAAATATTTAGTTCTTTGATTGAAATGTGTATCTTTAGTTTCCTAACTTAAATGCAGGGACTTGATCAGGTGGAAAACATCAGCTTTCATTTATATATGAATCTCTATGAATTAAACAGCTGCAAAGAGGATCCTAAAAACACGAATCCTAAAAGCTCAAACATCAGGAGGCAATTAAAACTTGAGGCTTTGCACATAGTTACAGAAAGAGTAGCTATACAAAAATAACTTTGAGGAGGATACTTTCATGGCAGAGGAGCAGCTAACTCCTACATGCAGCAACACATACATGCAGCCTATTTTTTGCCAGGAATGGATTCAAGGGTCCCCAGGGGTCCTGTGTGAATATTGTCACTCTGCAGTCACAGCTTCAGGCACAAGAAAATCCAGTGCAATGTGTGTTTAATCCTTCAGAGGAACCTGGGAAACCCAGAAGCCTGGAATTTGTTACACTCTTCATTTCAGAAGTCTTACAAATTCATACCAGCCTCACTGCAGGTTTCAGAGAGAGCTCTGCTCTGGGCAGGTGAGTTAATTCTCCTCCTCTCCTCCTCCTTTTCCAGAAGCACTGGTCTCTGAGGAATAAGGATCCAGGCAATCACCACAATTTCTCCTTCATGCAGAGGTGGATATACCTGGATGAGTATCTAGGCCACCTAGTGATACGGAACTGCGCTGTCCCAGCCCTTTCCCACACAGCTGGGGTGACACTGGTGTTGGCTGGTGAGTGTCTGGGGTCTCTGAAATAGTCTTTTTACTACATTGCTTCAGAAAAAAACACAATAAGCACTTCAAATTCAGTGTCTGATTTAAGTATTCCTTGAACTCTATTTAAATCAGGTGCAAAACAACATCTCCAACACCAGTGGCTGTATCAATTAGTGACAGATGATATTTTAAGCATAATTCTCTGTGGGAGGCTCCATTTTCCCATTAGAAACTTCCTTCTGCTTTTTGATTATTCTCTGTCATCACTGTGTTTGTAATTCTTCTCATTTGCTGAGAATATCATTAATATTATGCACTAGATATTTAATGAAGTGACTAAAAAGGAGTAAACTACTTCACAATAGGAAGCCAGAAGAGTACCAGGCTGTGAATTAGCCTGTGAAAAAGAAGCTCCGAGCACAAGACCAGAACCTCACAGCTATATATGTGGATGTATATTGCATACAACTGCCTTTTACTAATTTATTTATTCTTTTTTTGAGCCTCAAGTAATGTTTCTCCACTGGGAGGCTGTGAATACATCGTGTGGGCATAGACTAGGAAAAAAAAATTGGGGCCAGCATATTTCCATCCTAAAATGTGGAAAACTTTGATCATTCATTAGGCAAGAAAGAGCAATATAAAAATCCTTTTCCTAAAAATACATGAAAAGTGCAGAAACAAGTTTTTCACCCTGCCACTGGTCTCATCCTTCTGGGAGCTGCAGTTTAGGCTAACATTGCAGCAACTGCATTAACCTAATTCTGTTTAGACAATGTCAGTCCCTCAGGCTTTAAGAAGTCAGTCTCCTCCACATTCTGTTTTGTTGTTTGTTTGTTTGTTTGTTTTCCTCTGTAGATTTGTTATGTTGAGGTTTGGACCTGAAAGCTTCTTCTGGCTCTGCGTTGTTAAATGTATTTTCCTAGAGCACCCTGGTACTTGCAGCATTACATTCGTTGTAACCTTCTTGGGTTTGGTGCAGTGAGAGGTTTGGTGTAAAAGCAGATCCTTCTTATCCCTGGGTTTTCCACTTCAGTGTTACTGTGTCCTTCCTCCCCTGCAACAGAGAGCACTGAAATCCTGTGGATACCATGTTTGGGGCACTTGCTGGAGGAGCACAACCTGGTGTGTGAGACCATACTTCTGATCAGATTAAAGGTACATAGAAGTCTTAATAACTAATACAAACAGGAATAAAAATACAGTGCGTCTCTAATTTGCAACTTTTTCTTTATGTCCTCCTAAATTAAACAATCTGTATAGACAATGTGTATTGCATACATGAGGTCAGTGAAAACATACAAAACGAAGTGGTGAAGAAACTTCTATTTCTTGATTCCCTGAGGGTTAATATGGATATTATCTTCAGAAAACAGAACATAAGACATAATATCAGTCAAAACTATTACAGTGTCTGGAATAATGTTGTTAAACCTGTTAACGAATCTTAACATAGAAGCACAGGTATTGTCATACTGGCTGCCATATATCTCTGACTCCCATTTACCTCTTACCCAGTAGACTGGCTCAGTAAAGAAGCAGGTGGAGGATTTGCAAGGGAGGATGCAAATATTGCTTTTACAGGTCACTATAGAATAAGCAGCCTATTGGGAGGTAGCCCAGTTATTAAATCCTGCCTTGTTGTGGTCATCAGATTATATACCCTTTTTTTGGTCACAGGCAGATTGATGATATATGATCTGCAACAATGAACCCTCAGTGCATTCTCTTCTGCCATTTCTTCTTAATCGAATTCTCTCTGCTCCTTTCCCTGCTGCCAGTGCGGGTCGTGGTTCAACCCAAAACGCCAGGGTCAGGGCCCTGCCAGTCCTGGGAGGCTGTGAGGAAGCAGGTAGGTGAGGAGCTGCCACAGGCCACCCAGCACCCACCTTGGGCATCTGAACTACGTACCGATTTTTTAACTGGTGGTACTAACTTAGACTGCCATTATCTCTAATTATTCCTGCCAGCACCACTCTACATGCCATCTCCCACCTCACTGCTCATCCAACTTTCCTGTAGTAAGTCTTCCTGAACTCTTCTCCATTTATCATATTTTAATGCAAATTCAGGGGGAGAAAGGGGTATTAGCTGCAGATTATCTTGTTTTACTGGACTTTTCCCACAATAATTAGTAAGCAGATTACATACCATTCCTGTAGTGAATATTGTAGACTCACCTTGTCTGTGCTGAAAACGTGTTTATTCTGCTTGTTTGCTTCATTAACTTCAATTGATTCTGGTAAAAGCAAACAAGCAAAAAAAAAGAGAGTGAAAACAACGAACCAGCCAACCAAACCAAGCCAAACCAAACCAAACCAAAACGCACAACCTTAGGTAAGAGATTAGTGAGGCACATTTTTTTCTTTGCAAAATTCTGGAAGGAACCTCATGATATTGTGACTACCTAAGAGTTTTGTAATTTCACATTTAAAACTATTACAGCCAGTTATATACTACTGAAAATAATCCTGGGTGATGTTTGTTTTCCCTGAGTTATACCTGGTTGTTTAATAACAACAGGAGAAACACATATTGCTTTCTGTTTCTCTCTTACAGCCATTGCATTTGAAGAGCCAAAAAATACAGACTGTGAGAAAAAAATCCCAACAGCATGGAGGTGTTCAAGCCAATGGCCCATTGCAACTGAGCAGTACCCAGAGTCTGTGAAAGCCCACCTGGTGCCATCATAATGGCATAGATTTACCCTACGCTGACTAGGTACAGCATTAGGTAGCCAAAATTTAGTCTTCTAGGCTGTGTAAAATGAGTTGGCTACACTTGATTAAAAACATGGCAAGATTTACAAAATGTGACTTTTTTGTCATTCTATTTGTTCTGCATTTATTGCTAGTTGAATAAGGCAAGCCTAAGGGGATATCCTACATGAAAGAGGCTTGTTTTCTTGAAGGTTAAGTTCATTAAATCAAATTCTGACCTTTTAGAGTTTACAGTAGCTGAGTCTTTCTGCTCCCCAGACCTCCTAGCAAATATTGTTGGTCCGAAGTTCTCACTTTTCCACAAATGGTCCTGACTTCTCCGACCATTCAATGCTCCTCCTTGTTCTTAAAGTGTTTCCTGTCAGACATCAAAATACAAGCAATAAAGGAGATCTGTGAAGGAACTGTTAAAGCAACACTGGTTCAGTTCTAAGGCAAACACTTTGCAAAATAAAGCCATTTCTGCAAAGTTCCCAAATCACAAATGTATAGTCATAAGAACACCTGCACACAGACATAATATGTATAAAGATATATGTATATACATACACACTTAAGCAGGTAAGACACTTTCTAGCTTGCTGTGATGGCTGTACTGTGGCCCTCACCTGAACACATCAAGTCCTTTTAACTCCAGCCTGAGATGGATAGATTGCCGGCTGAATGGAGTCTTTTTATAGCAACAGTCTGTGGGGAGATTCTTCAACAAAAATGCTTTTCTGATCACATTTGCAATTCATATATGCTATGAACAGGATCCTATTAATTGAACACTGAAAAAAAAATCCTAATTATTGCATTTATTATTAATGGCCTTCATGTCTTTATAATAAGCAAAACAGCAACATTCAGTACCAATGAACCTTCTGAGAATTTTCTCACTGCAGTTTCTGTACAACTGCTCTAGAAATGGTTATTTTTTCCTAAGGATTTCTACAATTAGATGACAAATCAAGCTCCTCTAATTGCCAAATTGTATCTGCTCCTTCATCAAGAGACACCTCACAGAGCTTCTGAGTCAGAGTAACCAGGCAACCCTAAGCCTCTATACTAGGACGCAAATAAGAACGTGTACTCATTTGGATCTCTATTCAAAAATTTGTCATAATAGATATGTTTTACATCACTTAAACATTTTGAAGGCTGATATAAATCCTCATCCTCCCAAGATGTCCTAGCCAGAAGCTGAAGGGTTTCATACCAGTTCTCCCAGTACATCAGTGCTGGGCAGACCAGAGCACTGGTGGGAGCTGGTCGGTCAGCACTGGGCCTTTGAGCTCTCACATGGTAATGCCTTCTGATTCCTATTAACTGTGTAAAGTCATACCAGGGAGATACCATGCACCCATCTGCTTTTTTGTTCAGGGTGGAAATCCCCTGATGGACTGATCAAAGCCAAGCCTTTACAGTCCAGATTCCTGCAAATCCCAGTGATGACCTTCCAGCAAGGGCAGCTGCATAAGCCCAGCTGTGCTCTGAGTCTCTGAGGTTTATCCAGTCACCTGCCAAAGACCACAAAAACATATTTATTACTGAAAAACAACCTTACAGATAATTATTTATACACATACCTTGGACTACCAAGCGCTCTGTGTGTTCTTAAAAAGCAAATCTCCTCACATGTCTCATGTTTGTCACATCTCATCTCAGGACTACCTCTGTTCTCAGCTTAGCGGGTAACATTTTAAACAACTATCAGATATTTTGCTCCAGAAACCCTTTGTCCTGCCAGATCAGACCAGACTGAGTTTCCTCTGTGGAGGATTTGGGATCACATCTGCCATCAGGTGCATGAGGACTTACCTCTGAGAAAGCCACCTTTCCATGGCATTGAATCTGTTCCACGCTTCTCCGAAAGTGTGTGTCCTGTGGCAGTATATGGCAGGTAAAAAAGAGATAAAACATTACGTGAGGCATAATTCATGTCTAAGCTACCATGTGAAAGGGTAGAGGTGAGAAACTGAGTGTTAAATGAGTCAGTGACACCAGAAAAAAAAAAACAACCCACAAAAAACAACACCAGAAGAAAGGGCCATCAACAATGGTCATGATTTGGGATGTGGCTAAAATGAGGGTTCAGGACATGTCTTGGGGTGCTCCTCCATCCTGGGGAGTGCTGCCCTCTGTTGTGGGCTGTGCCAAGGAGGAGCGCTGCCGTGGTGGCTTCAGCAAGGAAAGCAGCAGGCTGGAGAGCCAAGTGTTCAATGGTGGTGATGTGCTTGTTCCTCTCTCAGAACGAGCCATCTCCTACAGCTCGGCAGGCAGGAGACACAGGTGAAATCCACTCTCCACAGAAGCAGCAGTTGAGGCCATCAAATCACTGTTCTGACTGCTTTTGGTCAGCTTGACTTCTAGATGCAGAGTACTAAAACATCATCAAAGTGACAGATACTCCTCCAAGCGCTCCAGCCTTCCCTTAAAGGATGTGTCTGGTTGCTGATGCCCAGCCTCCTCCCTGCTCATTTTGGGTATCTTTTCCCCACTTGTGGTTGTTAGTGGGTGACCTGGGGGCTAGCCAGTCTTTTCCTGTGTGGTTCAGAAACTCCCCTCACAGACCAAAGGGATGCTCTCCTGCCTCTAAAAAGCTGACATGACCCCCAGGTTATTCAGCAGCACTCAGCCACCATGAGGTGCCCGAGGTTCAGTTACATAAGACCATGGAGGTCTCAGCTACACAGCAGATACACAGGTCCCAGGGGAGCAATGATTTCTGCATATTAACATCAGGACTTTCTGGTGTTTAACTAGGGAGAGAAATTAATTCTAAATACTGGAATTATCCTTCCATGTATGAGTTGCATTTGTTCTCCTGTTTTCAATGCTAGAGAGTTACCTTATGGCAGCTACTTCTAACAAAATCCTTTGAGACTGTTGCTCCTTGCACATATTTCTTCCCTGTTCTCTCCTCAGGGGCTGCAGCAGCGAGGAGCAGCAGACCTCCGCTTCGCTGCTCCCTCTGAATGCCTCTGACAAGCCCCTTTGAGGATGTTGTCAGAATCTCGGAAGAGCAGGACTCTTTCCTTTTTCTCTCTTTCTCTTCTTTTTTCTTTTTCTTTTTCTTTTTCTTTTTCTTTTTCTTTTTCTTTTTCTTTTTCTTTTTCTTTTTCTTTTTCTTTTTCTTTTTCTTTTTCTTTTTCTTTTTTCTTTTACTTTTTCTTCTTTTTCTTTTTCTTGTTCATTCTCTTCTCTTCTCTTCTCTTCTCTTCTCTTCTCTTCTCTTCTCTTCTCTTCTCTTCTCTTCTCTCTCTTCTCTTCTTTCTCTTCTTCTTGCTTTGCTTTGCTTTTCTCTTTCATTTTCTTCTTTCCTTTTCTTCTTTTCTTTTTTTCTCTCTTTCTTTTCTTTTCTTTTCTTTTCTTTTCTTTTCTTTTCTTTTCTTTTCTTTTCTTTTCTTTTCTTTTCTTTTCTTTTCTTTTCTTTTCTTTTCTTTTCTTTCTTTTCTTTTCTTTTTTCTTTCTTTTTCTTTTTCTTTTTCTTCTTTTTTCTTTTTTTCCCTCTCCTTTTCCTTTTCCTTTTCCTTTTCCTTTTCCTTTTCCTTTTCCTTTTCCTTTTCCTTTTCCTTTTCCTTTTCCTTTTCCTTTTCCTTTTCCTTTTCCTTTTCCTTCTTTTCCTTTTCCTTTTCCTCATCCCCTGTCTTGGAGATGTCTGGATTGTGTCTCCCAGACCGTGGGAAACCACCAGTGTTGTCAGCTCCCCCCATGGCTGGGGCTTCTGTGTCCCCACACTGGGACAGGACCACTGGATCAGCCTGCTGCAGATAATGGAAGTGTCTAGAGAAATCTGCTGTCCTTCAGGGAAACGGAGACCCAGCTGTAAACCCCTGGTGCCTATCACAGATGTCCCAGTGCCTCCCACCCTGAGCCTCCCTCAGAAGACCCTCCCTGCAAACTCTCCCCCTTGCAGCCCGGTGGCACTCACTGCACATCCTGTGCACAGGCACCACAGCACCACAGTGTTATTTAGCATCCGAAACTGAATCCGAAAGGCCTTCCTTAAAAACTGTCTTTCGTAAAATATATGGCCTTACATATGTAAGGCGTATGGCATTACACTTATAGGGAGGCTTTTCAAGGCGAACAGAGGGGCAGAGCTCCATCTGGTGGTGCTGCTGTGTCTCTATCGCGCCTGGGTGGGACTAGGAAGCACTGTCCTGCGGCTTTTGCTTGTTGACGAAGACTGCTGATGCTCAGTCCACCTTCCACTCTTAACTTCTGCTTACGAGGGCCCAAACAATATTTTAAACGAAGTAGTTTTAAGGGGAAAAAAGCCCTATGAGATTTTTAACTGCTATGTGTTGAACCGTTTCTAGCATAACATCCGTCTAACTCTTCCCAATAGATATCTTACAGAATTACAAAATCCTATTTAACATCTAAACAACATTTTCCCATTTCTGCAGGTCAGGATACAGTTCAAGACTTAACAAAAAAAAAAAGGTCTTTTAGTGCCGGTTTGATATGTAATTAGGAACTCAAATCTAAACTTTCCCATACTGTATGATCAGAGTAAGGAATCTAAAGAGTGCTTTATTTGCAAGTGTCCTAAGCATTTGACATCTCTTAGTGAAATCAGCTGGATTTCTATGATATTCAGTACACATAAAAGCAGCTGAGTTAGATCAGTAGGTATTTGTGACAACACAATTTCTTCATTTATAATCAACTGCAATGGAAAAAGTTCCCCCAAGTGGTTTCTAAGCCTATTGCAACATAAAGTAAAATGTGGATGGCTGTGAAAGGAAAAACGTCTTTATTAATATGATGTTTACAAAATAATAGAAAAAAGATGTGCAAAGTGAATTAATATATATTATTAATATTAATTATTTATTAATAATAACATGCTGATTGTGATTAATATTTATTCTTAATTAATATTAAGATTAAGAATATATTGATTAAAATATTAATATATTGAGGAAGCTGGGGCTGTTCAGCCTTGAGAAAAGGAGACTGATGGGAGAGCTTATCGCTGTCTACAGCTACCTGAAAGGAGGTTGTAGCATGGAGAATGTTGGTCTCTTCTCCCAAGTAGCAAATGATAGGACAAGAGGAAATGGCCTCAAGTTGCACCAGGAAGGTTTAGATTGGATATTAGGAAAAAATTCTTCACGGAAAGAGATGTTGGATATTGGACCGGGCTGCCCAGGGAAGTGGTGGAGTCACCATCCCTGGAGGTGTTTAAAAGGCATTTGGACAAGGTTCTTAGGGGCATGGTTTCGTGCTAGAGTTTGATTATGGTTGGATATGATCATGAGGGTCTTTTCCAACTGCAATGATTCTATGATTCTATATAAGGATGCTGTGCAGTGTTATGCCTCTCCTTTTTACCATATTGCCCATGTCCAAGTGGCATTTTGGTAATCAGAATAAAAGGAACTGCCTGTGTTTCCAGCAAGGAGTTTTATACCTCAGTTACAGGAGACAAGGGTGCAATGGAAACGCTGCACTGGGGGGCTGCCCCTTGGCCCAGGCTGTGCCAGGTGGGCGCAGTCATTGAGAGCCGAGTGCTCAGCCCCAGTGCAGACACTGTGGGGACAGGTGCTTCGTCACACCCCTGTGCCAGCTCCTCTGAGCAGGCGTGGGAGGGGAAGAGCAAATCCCCATTGCATCCTTCTGGGTTTGTAAGCACTGAAGACCAAAGGATAAAGAGACGGGTAAAAACGGAGGCAGGGGCCTAAATGACTCTCATTGACATCAGCATGCTTTGCTGCAGGTGCTGCCTGCTGCTTCATTTGTTCCTGTGACTTCCCAGGTCCTGCTTGGGCACGAGAGACGTGAGGTTTGAGGGAGCTCATCACAAGTAACAAAACAGCAGCATCTACAGCTCACGTGCTGGTGCTTTTTGAGTCCCTGCAAGTAAAGAGTCATAGCAAAAAACTTTGACACCCATGATAACTTGTCTGCAAACAGGCATAAAGTCACACTGGTTGTAGGGAGTGGGAGGAAAGAACTATTTAATTATATCTAAGGTACGGGCTAACAAGCACCACATTGCCCACCTCCATAAAATCGTCTTCCCAAACAAGGGCAGATGCAGAGAGAAAAGAAAAAGCATCTGTTTGAGCATTGCACGTAGCTCTGGAGGTCTCATCACATAAGTAAAAGCTGGACTTTGGCAAAACACATGGGATAAAGGAATGAAAAGTAAAGCAAAGGTAGCAGGGATGTCACACATAGAACTCATCAGCTCCTCATGACTTCAGTGACAGGTTGTCCTTTTACACCCAGAGGGTGTTTAGCTTCCCAGTTAGTGAAAGCAAATGTGGGACTGAAAAAATGGAGGATTTAATTTTCAACAAGAAGCCGAACTTCTTATGCCAAAGAAGAAAGTTTGCTGATAGTCCCAATAACAGTACAATGCTAAACCTTGCAGGGGCCCTCATAATCTTCTCATGGTGCAGGTAGCTGTGCGCTACCTGTGCAGCAAAGTGGAAGATGAGCAGGAGACAAAATACAAGTTTCAAATATAAAATGGTCCCTGAAAAGGTTCCAGAGTCCTAGAAATATCTCAGGCCTGTTCTTGGTAGCAGCCAAAGAGGAAAACTGAATATTTGGGAACTAACAGTGGTAGAGTAGTGACTAACAAAGGCAATGCCAATGTCACAGTGTAAGTACTGTAGGGTTATTGTTTGGAGCCATTTTCTTTCCCCACACTATAAAAGCATAAAATAGGCATAGACAAGTAGTGTTTAAGACGACCAGTGTGTTTAACAGCTACTGTTCGGAGTGAACAGCCTGAAAAAGTGATGACTGAAGCTCATCAACTAGATACACTAGAATTTTTTTTGTTAATGCTGAACAATTTCTAGAAGGCAACCAGTTACTCAGTTGCTCTCCCTAAGAGAGCTGGGAGTGACCCTGCAAAATTTGTGCACTAAGGACTTAAAAACAAATGAAGGGTTTTTTTTAAATTCCTTTTTTATTCCCCCCCTCGCCCCAAAAGGACAGCAGTGCAGGAGGGAGGAGAAGCATCTGCGGCCAAAGCCCTCAGAGCCACACACATTTTCTTCATATTTGAAATTCAAACCATGGATTTGGTGCCATGTCTTCCACAGCAGCTGCTGTTACTTGCATAGCTGTTACATCCCCTTTATTAGTTTTTAAAACTGCACTTTTTAGGAAATTATAAAAATTGGAAATTTTTCAGTGCTAAGATGCAGATGGGCAGGTTTTGGTGGCAGCGGTGGCCCTGGCAGAGTTGGGGGGCTGCTGGCTGCTGAGCCCTGCACAAGGAGCAGCTCCAGGCGCAGTGCAAGGGGACGGTGTGGGAGGTGACAGGGAAGCCCACAGCCCTAGCGGTGTGGTTTTTGGTCCTCCAGGGAGGTGAAGGGAGCCAGAGGGGTCAGTGAAGTTTCAGACGATTGTGGGAAGATATTGGTGTGGACTTCAAGGTTTTGTCTTTGAGCAAAGGGTGTGAGACTGTGTGTGTTATGGTCACGTTTTGATGGAGACATGTGCGCTTAGGATGAGCACATCCAGTCAGCTCTGAAGTTGGATTTCCACAGAAAATTCATGGGGAATATTCACTTCCCTTCAGTCTGCCTCCAAAGTCATGCTCCAAATCTGCTCTGTGCTAAAACAAAATGTTCTCAGCAGATCAATTCTTCTTTCTTGGTGCGATCACTGAGGGAAGACTATTATTTTAGGCTGGCACAGTGAGGACTGCCCTCTGCTGTGAATTAAAGATGCTTACACCCAACCAAGTTCTAGCAAATATATAGTTGCTCTGTGACACTGTCTTAATTTTTGTTTTTTAAACTCTGTATTTATGAACAGTTCCAGTTTGCATTATTTACTTCAGTGTCTGTGGTTTATTAAATAGCATGTGCGGTATGGTTCATCTGGTTTATTATCCGTAAGTATCTAAATTATTACGACTTGCAATTAATTGTGCATTACTTTCTATTCCTTTTTGAGGACAGGTTTAAAAAAGTGTTCTCTTTTTGTAAAACTGGTTTATTAACCAGTGAAGTCCATGCAGTACACAGAGTTTTAGAAAGTCATGGCTATGCAAAGGCCATTCCCACGGCTGCGTGATGGTGGGATGGAGAGGTGGGACTGGCCTCGCTCTCCTGCAGCTCAGAGGAGGAAGCAGGAAGGTGCAGGTATGTGAAGAAGGGCTGGGGGCTATTTTCTGCAGAGTCTCTTCCTCCAAGGGAGATTTGTACCTTTGGGAGATGCCTGGACCAGCCAGAGCCAGCAGGTTCCCTTCTCTGCTCCAAAATGTCACGTGCTCCTGAGGGCCTTAAATCCAGCATGTGGGTAGCAGATCTTCATGGAGACTACTGCCTTTCTTCATTGAGATAAACAATATTCCCTGAAGGACTAACGTTTGGAAAATGCAGTGGAGATCTTACCTATAATACTCTTCAGAAAGGAGAAAAAGTTGGAACAGTTTTCCCACAATAGCAAGGTTTTGAACAGAATTTTTCAACATATACGTTGAATAACTTGCATGTTGCAATTTGCTACTGAAATCAAACTTTTGAATTAAAATGTCTTTGTTTGTTGAAATGACCCAAGGGTGTGTGGTGTCAGCCCATTGCCTCCTGGGTTGTGTAGTTCTGGCGCTACGGGGTCCCCACCTCACTCCCACAAGGTACCACCATGGCTGAGGCCAACAAATTATTCCTGTCTAATTTCTTACTTATCTACACATGTGTGAACTTTTATTTTAGGAAGCAGGCATTTGCTGGAGCCTGCTTCCTCCAGTGGAAGTGCATTGCCATGGAAAATTCCCCCCCAGAGCTGATGTAAACCGTATGAAGAAAAAGAGGCATCACAAAATGTAGTCGAAGTTACACTAGTTACTTGCTTATATTGGGGAAAGAGCAATGGAAATACCCAATTTATTAGTTTTCAGGAAGAAAGGAAGACACTAGAAGTGGCAGAGGAGGTGTCTGTATTTTCTATGCACATATAATTTAGAAGGTAACATGGCGATAAATTAAATATAAAATACTTTTTAGATTTAATTTCAATATACGTAAGAGGAAACATATTAAGCATTGCTCCCCCTTCTCCTGTACAGAATGCCTCTCCTCACTCATCTCAGAAAAAGACAGGCATAAATCTTTTATGTGACTAGAATAAAGGTTGTGGGATATTTTATTCAAGAAAACATCTATGAAAAGAAATCTGAAAGCATCGACATGCCTCAAAAAGACATTCTGTTTAACAAATGCCCTCGTTACTTATAACTCTGTTCAAGCTGTGTGTAAAAGCCTGTGCCTGAGCAGCCGTTAACCCAGAGTCTCACTTGTGCTGGAGGAGACCTCCAGACGTGCAACTTGTTGTGGCAGGAGGACTGGAGTGGGCAAATGTGGTACACTTATGGCACAGAAATGGAAACTGCATGCTTCCCCAGCATTGCTGACTCCATCTGCTATAGTGCAGCTTACATACTTAGCTCACACACCCATGTGTGTGCTGGTATCTAGGTTTGCATCACATTAATCTCATCCTGAATCCCACACCCCCAAAGGCCTACATAGTCAAAGCCAACCAAGCCACTGACTTTCAGCTTAACTATAGGGTTGCATGTGAATTCAGAAGATAATTGGAACATGTTAACACCATGCTAAAGGATGGGGAAGCTCCTCTGAGAGCTGTAAGGCTCCTTTATTTTCCTTCAAACTGAGAAAAAATAAAAGCGGTTTCTATCTGCATTGAGGATGTCACCTAGAAGACTATGCCATGTGCTTTCTCCATTGTATAGAATAAGCCAGACCATGATTGCTTCATCTGTCACAGGGCTATCATACTACCCTACTTCCAGATGGTGCATGACCATCAGAAGACAATGGGATGAGCCCTTCTTGGCTGATGTCAGCAATGCTCCTGCACTCACACAGCAGAACTGCAATTGGTTTCCTCATTAAAGGGCTGCAGCAAAAAAGGAAACCAAGGCAGGCTGCCAGCCTGAGGAGATGCCAGCATGGTCAAAACATAGTTGCCAACTGAGTGTAAGTGATCCCAGCTGCAAAATATCCCATGGTACCAAATGCTCAACAAACAACCTGACTGGATTCTGAGGGGCTGCACAGGGCTAATGGGACAGAGAGGAAGACCAAGTCCTCAGGGCTGATATACTTTGGATTCAAAAGGGAATTGTGCTAGCTGTTAAGTCTTCATTTTAAAGTAGCCCCCAGAGATATTAAATTCCATCTCACATCTTAAATATTTTCTTTGCTACGAGTAAGATGGAGCCAGCCTAGTTAGCTTTTTCTTTTGACAGCCCATGTCATTTCCTGCAATGATTAAAACACAAATACAATCTGCTGTGTTGTGCCTTCTATAAAAATAATAATTAAAAAAAGTCCACCTTAGATGTTTGCTCCTAAAAATGTTGTAGCTCTGTACAAGTATAAAGTAGATGAATAATGTTCTAGGATGTGGCACGGTGACAGTGTAAATCAGATGCTGTAATCACAGATTTGCTTATCCTCATGGATATTTAATATAAGCTGAAATGTGCCAGCTGTGAGTATGGGTGCCTTACAGCACAGCAATATGGATTTATGATGCATTTGTGTTTCCTTCCTATATTATGCCACCCAGGTGTATAAGTACTGCCCTTGCTCACTGCCCTCTCAGTATTCTGATATTGTTTGCCTTGTTACTATTTGGCTGAAGACAAACTACAACAAACACGTCATAGCTCTGTCAGATTATACCTGTGTGTTTGGATTTCTGAATAGGCAAAACTGGTGAGAAAACTGCAAAGCTCATGAACCTCCTGTTCTTACACCAGGCAGCATCTTCCAATACTTAATCAGCATTTACCTGTCCACTATATCCAGGACATTTTGCTTTGGGCTTTATGTATGTAAAAGGAGGAAAACAGAGCTGTCAACAGATGTAAGTACTCATGAAGGTGCCAGTTCACCTTCCATGCTGGGTGGGGAAGAGATGTGAACTGTGAAATTTGAAAGACCAGCCCTCACGGGCAGTTCCTGTGCTTTGGACCTACATGGTTTGACATAAGCATTATACTTCTTCTGTCACCTGTTTGACAGTAGACAGCGTACGTTCTTTCGTTCAACCATATCTGCCATGACCAAGTTAGAGTCACCCAAGCCTCTCTGTGTATGCTGGTGTGTGCTTCTGAAAGGTGTCCCTCGGTGGGGTAAAGGAGTGGGGCAGGTAAGCAGGACCTGCTGTCACACCTGCTGCAGCACTGGTAGAGCTGGCAGAGTGACGCTGCCCCCCTGAGCTGTGGCCGTGCCCCCCGGCACTGCTCCTGGGCAGCGGTGAGACCCCCTGGCCAGCATGGAGTCACTTATAGTTATGGGGTAACTTCTAGTTACCTAATGATAGTTTTTTATGAGTTGTGGATTTCCTCTCAGCTACTGCTACAGGCTGGTCCTGACTTACTGAAAACTTCATTTCACTCTGGCAAAGAAATAAAAATTGACAGTTATTGGTGTACTTGAGAGTACTCTCAGGTTTATCAGCTTTATTTGAATAGACTTAATGGCTGTCTTCAAAGTGAATAAAACTTTAGGATAATTAAAAGCTGCAAAGGGAGGAAAGTTATTAACAGTATCACAAATGTTTTGAGCAGACTAGTTAGATACAGACCAACAGTTGTACAGGGATGTGTATGCCATTCAGAACATAAAACTCATACTTGGCATGAAAGTCATAATATTTGAACATTTCAGTCCTTTATGCAGCATCAATATAATATTTTGAAAGTTACATGTTGGAAAAATATGGTGTCATCCTCCAAATTATGAGGTTTCAGATATTGCAGTTGAGGATCTTTGAAACTACTTTCAAGTAAGTTTTATAAAATAAAGCAGAAACTAAAATGCTGAGGGTGACCCTTATCTCCAGTAACTGAGATTTTAGAAGAACACAAAATATTAAAAGAAACTTGAAAAACTTGTTAACCATGTACAGGTAGGACACCATATAAATAACCACAGAAAGGACTAACTTTGTCAGGCTGAGCAAAGTGCAGTTTTGACAAGATAAGAAGTTAAGATAAATGGCATAAAGTATTTATATGGCAGATTTCCTCACAGAGCTACAGCTATTTATGAGTGGAAAGGCCGTCCAAGGGGTCTCTGGTGCAGATGAAACCCAAACCTGCGGAGGTTGTCTCTCCCACCAGGGGTGGACCCTGCAGGCATTCAAGCAAAGTAATGGAGAAAACATCTGATGGAATGGAAAAAATGTGAGTGGGGATGTGATGATGACAGCATGAGCACTGCCTGGCCACCCACCTGCTCATGATTCCCTGTCCCACACCAGGTGTAGTGGCCTGGATGAGTAAATGGTGAAGCTTGCAGCATCCTTCTACCCCAAACCTACCACTCACACAGGTGAACTGATTTTGGCTGGAGGCAGTTGCATTAAATGTCTTCATTTTCTGATAATCCTATTCAACACCCCTGACATGAGCTTTGAGGGAACTGGATCTTTCAATCACCTCTTTGAAATGTCTGGGAGACTTGTGACCTATTTGACACCACTTCCTTAGGACTACATGTAATCACATGAACATTCCTACAGCTGTGTGACCTGTCTCTGCCACAAGGCTTGTGACATACAGCATGCTTCTTTAAGCTCTTTGAGCTGTAGAATCTACAAATATCTCAGATTTCACCTCTTAAAAAGTTACTACAGTTGTGAAGACAGACATAAAAACATGAGGCAAGAGCAGTCTGTAGGCACAGAATTGAAAACACCCATAGTGCTTCTGTTGCAAAAGGACTAAGTAGGTTCATTTTAATCTTTGTCTGTAATGATGTGGTTTGGCAGCAGCTTCATTTCCAGGCTTGGAAAGGGTGGGAGGAGACTGTTCCAGGAAAGCCTGGGTTGCTGGACTGATGCTTGTGAACTCAGTGGCACAAATGAATGTCAAGGTTTGCAAAATCAAACTTAAACTGCATATAATCAAAACAAGTGAGATTTGTCATCCCTTCAGGGACCCTCACCTTTTCTGTGGTGAATGTCATTTATCCTGAAATCTGTTTTCTTTCTATGAGAAAAAAATGATATTTTAACTCTTGCCTTTTCCCTGCTGGAATCTGATCATACTGCTTTTTTTACAGATCAGTAGCTCTGCTGTAGGCAATAGCATTCACTGTACCTCACATAGTTTCTGAGCCAGACAAAGACAATAATTAAAGGGAACACAGAGCATGAAGCCCATTTCTTATGGCACTGCTATCAAAATTGAGTGACTTTATTTTATTTCACCTTAGCTGCATTGATTGAAATGTGAAATTGTGTTAGTAAGTGGCTCTCTCCTGCCTATTTATTAGGGTTCATTTGCTCATTCAGGCAGCGATGGCCCATATCTAATTCTGAATCCTCTGTTGCTTCATATAAGCTCTTCCTTTGACAAAAGGAGGATTTTCACCCTTATAAATAATTTTGAGAACTGAAGTAAAGCAGAGCAGTACAATGAAAAATCTGATTAAGCTAATTAAACACTATGATTAGACTAATATGTTTGCCTGAATGCAGGAGGCCACAATGACTATGACTCTTGGGTCTTGCACAGCAAAACCCATGCAGAGGTGCTTTCATGTCACACAGCTGGACCTTTGAAGTAAAAGCCTATGCAGGTGTTTTCAACTACAGTTGAGAAAGAGCTGTGGTGGAGCTCTGGTGGCTTCCAGAGCTGAGGACACTGAGGGCACTGAGGGCACTAAAGGTCCAAGCACCCAAAAGGACACTACCAATTCCTGCATGTTGTGAGCTTCAAGGATGTGTGGCTGCAATGAGGCAGTGCTGTCAGGATAAGCAACTGCTTGCATCCACCAAGACTCCAAATCCAGCTTCCGAGAAACTTCAGCTGTGTGAAATAGCAGTGTGTATTTTGGGAGCCCAGCCTGTGCCACGACTGCACATCACAATTTCCACCCCAGCATTGCTCAGCTTGAGTGCAGAGATGGAGTTTCTAGGTAACATAGCCTTTTGGCATCATATGTCACCTTGACTATGTGAAGCTGAACATTACGGATTACTTCTAATAATGACTGCACATAGGGACACTTGTGGTGCAGAGCAGTGGTGTGTGGCTGGCCTATGGAGGCAAAAGGCTCCTGTCTGCACCAGTGTCACCGTTTAATTCAGGGCGACAACAAACCGTGGCAGATGCTCTCTGATAAACTCCCTCCCCCCTGCCCCTCCCTCCCTCCCCACTAAGAAAAGGGAACGGGAGGAAAAGAGAGACAGACTTGCAAGTTGGGGGGGGGGAAGTTAGAAATGCTTTACTAACGCTACTAATAAAATAGAGAAAATAATACGAAACATACAAAACCAATCTTGAGTTTCCCGGCACCATTCAGAGTTGCCCCGCGGCACAGCCGGCTCCTCCAGCAGCTGCAGGGCAGGCATCCGGAAGTCCTGGGCTGGATTTCACAGCAAACCGAAACTGGATTCAGGGATGCAGGATCTGGAACCAGGCCTTGGATCGCAGGGACGACAAACAGAGATGCCGGCCACAGCTGAAGAGGGAAAGACCCTCGTGATCTCCCACTTTTATATGGTGTATGACATGGATGAAATGGAATACTTAGTTGGTCAATTTTGGTCACCTATTCTGTTTGCTCCTCCTTGCAAATATGCCGCTCTCACCTATGGGATGTGCGTAATTTTATCAGGGACAAAACCAGGGAGCCAAATTCAGAAAAGTGCAGTTACTTAGCTGAAAGGAAAAATTCACTAAAAGAGAAACTGGTCTTGTTTTTAACAAAACCAGGACAACCAGGAGTGCCCATCCCACTGTTGCCCATCCCAGCATTGCCTACCCCCATAGACAGAGTCTAGATACCCTCTGGCCCATCAGAGCTGACATGGTTGCAGCTTTGGCTCACCCTGTACTTATGGTTCTTACTGTTAGAAAGTTATTTTGATTTTTTAGCAACTGGTTTTGAAGTGAGTTGCCTGCATTTCCGTGATAATAGCTACCATCAATTGTTTGTGTACTGCTGTATCTCGTTTCTAATGCAGGACCCAATTATATTTATGAAAACGAGTGTGTCAGAAAGTACCAGCAAATTATACCAAAGAAATCTCAAGATGGTTTCACAAGTTGTTATTATCATCATATGAGGTCAGGAGGAAACTGGTTTGTTTAGTGACACATTGTTTGATTTAGCAGCTGAATGACTCACACCAAATTGAAGATTTGTTGCTACACTGAATGCCTAATTGCAAAGATAAGCTGTGCTGTTGGTTCAAAGATAGTGTGTAGGCTGGGATGAGCAGATGCCAAAATCGTGAAGACAATTACTAAAGTTTAAATTATAAAGACTGAATTGAAAGCTGTGATTAAATATGGACTGCTCTTCATTAATCACTATTTAGGTTTTTCCTTCTTTGTTTCATTCTTCACTTTGACAGAAGCAACCCTATAGAGAGGACCTGAAGTAGAACTAAATACCAGTGTTTGATTTGAATCTTGCTTACATGGATTCTCCATTTCCACCACTTAATTAACAATAGGAGAGCTACCCAGGTGCAAAAGTAACCAGAATTTTGGCCTCATCCGTTCAATCTAAGATGGGATAACAGCACACAGACCTCCCCCATCACCTGTGTGCCCTGTGCTTGTCCCAAAAGGCATGTATATGAACCCCATGTAAACTGTTCCAAGCAATCACTGATGCTTACTCCTCCCTCGCTCTCCCCAGTGCAAACAGCATCACCTCAGCTGGGTGACCACTGTGAGCTTAGGCTCAATGGTGTAGAGGGTCAGCAGGGGCCTGCAAAAATGAGGTGCTGAGGTGAGTGCAGCTGGAGCCCTTCTCATTGGGGCTGGGCAGGGGCAGAGCCACTTTTCATCTCCAAGCTGTCAGTTTTAGAAGTGTTGGTAGACGCACTACCTGTTTCTTAGCCAGGAGCTGGAAGTCTTGTCTCAGTGCCCAAATGTGCTTGTGGGACTTAGAAGAGAGGCACTGGAGATGAAGCTATCTCTGAGTGGGGAATCAGTTATGTATATTTAATCTGAGAACGATAGTTTTTCATCTGGTAAATCCAGGAATACCACAAACCATGGGGGCAGGAAAAGTGTATTTGGCTAAAACTGAAGCTCCTGGCTCCATCCCTGTTGCAGCTGAGTGATGAGCACCCACTGTAGCCCAGCATTGCTACAACACCCTGTGAAGAGCAGCATTATCACCCATCATGTGTCCCCTGTGAGGGTCACCTCTCATGGGCCACCTGCCCACTCCCCTCTGGTGGTGTCTTCCCTGACTCCACTTCAGGATCTCAGAGCAAGGCCATCACTTTGGCATCATGATGCCTTCATTGCATGGGACAGCAGTGGTCCGCCAGCACATTCTGGGGTGCATTTGGGTTTGGCTTCTCTCCAGTGCAGCAGGTGGAGTCACAGGGATCCCTGGCAGTGGTCTGGCAAGGCAAGGGACTCCTTGAATCCCCAGGGAGCCCCCAGCACCAGAAATGGCTGAGACACGCCTACAACACCTTCTTCCTGTGGGAGGGGATGTGATGACAGAAATCCTCCCTTGCTGCTGTGAGCTCCTTCGCTTTGCTCACCAGCAGATGGTGTAGTCCCTGACACCAGCAGCTGCTCACGGTAAAAAAAAAAAGGAAAAGCTTAATTATTCCTGCAAGAGAACCCGTATGCTCCCCACTTCCCCTCCGCCTCCCGATTTGAAGCATTGCTGCTGGCTGTTGCCCTGTCAGGCACAGGCAGGTGGATTTGTTGTGCACCCAGACAGCAGAAATGACTGTGGCTGACAGACACAAAGGCAGACAGTGTGACGTGACAATGCATTAACTCCCGTCTCTGCAAGCAGTGCCATGCTTGCCAGTGATGCTGCTTGTGCTCATTACTGGAGCGCAAAGACCATCACAGGGAGGGAGCTCTGTAGCAGCCAGGTGCCCCCATCACACTACTGCCCTTGTGGAATAACCCTGTCCTGCATGTGGGGAAACATGTCTGCCAAAGCACTGCTCACTTGTTTTCCTAGGTGGAGCTTAAAAATGTCCTCCACACTTTCCTCAGCACAGAGGAGCAGGTACAAGCCGCTAATACCCATGGCTCCCTGAGGAGCTACAGCAGGGCCATCTGGGTGCCTTCAGTGGGGTAGTTCACCTGCTGAACCGCAACACACCTTCGCCTGCTTTGCTGGGGGAAAGATACAGGGTGAAAGCTAACAACAGAAATCATCAATAAACCCCAAAGCTGTTGGCTGAAATCCCACAAAATGGGCACTACAAAAGGTGCAGGCTTTGTTTTGTGATGCTCTTGCCGTGGCAGCCCGTGGCTTGTGCCATGAGCCATGGCAACACCCTGAGGGGAGGCAGGACAGTGCTTAGCGTGCCTGCATGGCTCTCCTGGCTGTGACCACAGAGCCAGATCTGCGCACAAGAGACGACAGAGCAGAGAGCACCCCAAGCATGCCCCATTGCTCTCATAACATCCCGTATTCAGATCCCAGCAGCTACAATAGTTTTACAGAGGTTAGAGGAAGAAATATTTATTATTGACACAAAGCTGACACTCATCTTTCCCCATTGCTTTGCAGAAGATTAAATAAGGACCTAAGAATTTGTGGAGCTAAAGAAGCAAAACAATAATTGGTTTGATTTAGAAAGTGTGGGTTTGAGGGGCAAGTTGCTCACAAAGCAAAGCTTTTCCTTCTTTGAGGGGGGATACAACTGCACCAGGTGAATCATCATTCCCAGGAGAAAAACAACTGGGCAAAAGCCTCCCCACTGTGCCTGTGAAAGTGCTGTCTGTGTCCAATTGTTCCCATGGAATACTGGCTGCAGGGCTTGTTCTTTCTTGCAAATAGATTAGGCTGCTGCTTCTTAAGCTTATTGGAGATGTTGCCCCTCAGCCCCCAGGATTACTTTATCAGCAGCAACCAGATGGAGCATATCAAGGCCATACCAGTCATTCCACACCTGTTGATCCTGTGTGGGAGCCAAAAAAATAATTGCTTAGAAATGTAAAAGCAAAAGCCTAAAATCATGAAAAAAAAAGATCAAAGGGAAAATGTGGGGAGGGCTGGGAACTTCTTGCTTGATACTGCTATCAGTGTCAGCACATTTTGGAGAATGACTTACATGGCATCTGATGTAGTTTGCAAATGCAAGAGAGGTGGAAACCCCGGAGAGGAGATATTTTTGGCAAGAAATACCTATTTAGCGGCTACCAGCCATGTTCAATTTGCATATATTTAACTTGTGGAGATAACAGCAAATGCAAATGCTTTCTGAAAGGATGCCACACAGTGATGCTGTTGGCTTCCCACTCCTGGTTGGAATGTAACTCCCCACAAAAACTCTCCCAGCAGGGCTGGGGCTCCCTGGCACGTGGCTCTCAGTGTGCCTGGAGCCATGAGGATAAACTCCCACATGGGCAAGGGTCCTCACATCAGGGCAGGCTGCATCTGTCTCCAAGCCTCCCTACGCTGTCAATCATGAAACAATGTTTACCAGATTCCTGCCTGTGACAATCTGCAAGTGCCTGAGCCACAAGCTTGAACTGAATCAGATCACCTTGTCCACCGTGGGACATGTACCACAAAACAGCTCAGGGAGCAAACACGAGCTCTTCTGGGCAGGATCAGGCCTGCTCCATTTTCTGTAAATCACTAGTCACACTTTGGGTCATGGGAATAATGGCAGGAAACTAGAGGAAAATGTGTGTAAATCTGCAGATGGAAAACCTGAAATTTTCAGCCTTGCCTCCTGCCCTGAAGAGCCCCAGGCCTGGGGAAGAAATGAGGATTCAGGTCCCTGCACCCAGGGGTCTGGCACAACCACCGTGGCACTGGAGGAGACAGAGGGCTATCATTTCACCCTGCGCCACACCTTGCAGCATCTCTCAGCCTGCTCTGCACACTGCTTAATTTTATACACATAATTCACATGCAGCTCTGCCTGTGGCCGGGCAGCGGTGCAACAGTGTTGGCTTGACAGCAGTCACCAACAGGCAACTGGGTCCTGGAAAGAGTTTAGAAGAGGGTGACGAAGCTGGTGAGGCGCCTGGAGCACAAGTCTGATGAGGAGCGGCTGAGGGAACTGGGGCTGTTTAGCCTGGAGAACAGGAGGCTGAAGGGAGACCTTATCACTGCCTATAACTATCTGAAAGGAGGTTGTAGCATGGAGGGTGTCGGTCTCTTTTCCCAAGTAACAAGTGACAGGATGAAATGGCCTCAAGTTGGGCCAGGGAAGGTTCAGATTGGGTATTAGGAAAAAATTCTTCATGGAGAGGGTTGTGAAGCATTGGACTAGGCTGCCCAGGGAAGTGGTGGAGTCACCATCCCTGAAGGTGTTTAAAAGGCATATAGATGAGGTTCTTAGAGACATGGTTTAGTGCCAGAGTTAGGTTATGGTTGGACACAATGATCTTGAGGGTTCTTCTGACCGAAATGATTCTGTGATTCTCTGAATGAGTCAGCAGGTGATCAGGGCACACGCTGCTGCCCGGCCTGCCCATGGCTGCGAGGAACACGGGCTGGGTCGCTGCACACCTCCAAGGGGTGTCCTAGGCAGCCTGGCAGATGCAAGCCTACTGATGCCAATCAAAATAAGACCTAGAGGATGCAAATGGAGTGTCTGGGCATGCACTGGGGAGATAAGATTCCTTCCTCTGTCTCTGTAGGTACCAGTAGCCCAAAGACCAAGGTGATGGCACAGCTCTGTGCTGTGGAAAAATGGAGGAATCACCTGTCACACCCCAGAGGAGCCCCACTCCAAGCAGTTACTCCTGGAAGCTTCCTTTTTTGAAATGTCTTATCCTTTTGATTCCCTGAAACTACCTTTGCATGATTCACACATTTTGTTGTGCCATATTAAATTATGGCAGCCATTCCACAATCCTCTATTCATGGAGACAGAATGCTAAAAGCAGCAGGGACTGAGGAGTTCTCCTATTCCATTTGCTCAACTAGTATTATTCCACCTATTGGTTTTGGTATAATTTTTAATTAAAATTGGCAAATCTCTTAGGCCAGCCTGCGTTCGTGATCTTTAGCCTCAAATTTGTTAACTTCTTGCTGGAATAATTAGGCTGTAATTCTCAAGCACTGCCTCTTCTTTTAGTTCACTCCTATGAAGTGATTCAGGCAACTATCAGAAATTTCTTATTCCCCTTATTTATGTTGTTCAGACTTGCTTGACCTCTTAAGAGGAGCTGGCCTCTGCTTCTGCACAGAAGTCCCCAGCTGCTCTCTCATTGCATAGACCATTTGTGCTGGTGAGGCCTCTGAAGAGTTAGAGAAGTCTATAATGGTGTTGCTTGAAATTCATATGGGTTCAAGGTGGAGATAAGATAACAAAGCCAGTCTACTTTCATGCAAGTAGAGGACCACTTCCTTAGCATTGCATTTCATGTCCTGTTGTAGGTAAGAACAGTTTCAATATATCAGACAAGCCTTTGGGAGCTGGGGGCCATGCTGAAACTAGGTTTTCTGGACCTGCCACCAACATGAAATATTTTTTTACACCTAGGCTGCAGCACAGATAATGAAATGGCACTGGGAGCCTTGCTGGGCAGAGGAATATCACTGTCTGTACTGCCAAATTGTCAGATCAGCTCCTGGTGTGTTTGTAATGGGAGCAAAGAAGGGGTCTCATGAACCACTCTCAGGCCTAGGGGGATAGCACAGGCCAGGGCTGTTCCTGGTGGGCACGTTGGGGTGGGTCACTCAACATTGTGTGTCTTTTCTGGCACGTTGAGTGTTAGCAAAATATGTAGAAAGCTGGCTCTGAAATCATTAACAGCAGAACAAAGCTTCTGCAGAAAAGAGCTACATACTGTTTCAAAGAAAACCCTGCTGTAGAGGCCCTATACTGGGTAGAATGGGTAGGATTCTTCATGTCTGACTGGTGTGCCCTTCAGCTGGTTGCCGAAGGCTCCTGCAGAAATAGGTGCCTGTAAGACTTCACCTGTCTGACCTATCTGCTGGAAGTGTTCTATCAGATGGGATGAACCACTTCCCCAGAATTGCCTGTTCCTCTCTGCTGCCTTTAAAGAGAGTTATATATCTTCATTTGGCTGACTGAATACCACATCAAGCAACTGGCAGGGGAAAAAAGCTTTTTCCTTTATAAGAAATGAGGCTTGGGTTTTTCATTGTGTCTTCGTATAGGAGGTGCTTGATTTAGGGGCACACCCCTCTGTAAGGGTGGAGAAAAGCAGACACCTCCAGGATAATTCCTATTTACAGATCTACTGGCAGCACTGCTCTTGGCAATGCCTGGCTCTCTGGGCTGCGGGCAGACACCAGCGGCTGCTGCTGCTCCTGCAGGCAGCTCCCTCCTCTACCCCAACACAGCTGCCGTCAGTCCAGCTGAGCTCAGTCAAAATATTTCCCAGGAAATAATACACATGGAAGCAAAAAATCAAAAATACAATTGAAATGCACTATGGCAGCTCTGCCACACTCTACATCTACCACAGCAGAAAGCAATCCTTTATGGAAAAGGTGCCTCTTTGAGTGCTATAAAAGGGACCATAAACACAATGACTGTAAAATATTCACCTGAAATGTGAGTGGGATCCAGGGGGTTGCACAGTCATTCTCTAATCTCAGTTCTTGTGCAGAACAGTTCTGGGGAAGGGAATATAAATACATATGTATTTATTTACTAAACACTATCTGTCGAAAAGCTGTCAGTAAGTTTTTTGTCTTTTATGAAACAACAGTGACATCCAGTGGTACTGTAGGTGTAGCCGAGGAAAGGTAAAGCCTCCTTGGGACAGGTTCGCTCACCCTGGGACAGGCTCCCTGCACCTTGGCCCCTTGGAGAAGACTGGCAGCACACATGCAGCTCCAGCTGCCCACAGCCTGGGGCAGCACTTCTGTAATGGATGAACCTGTAAAAGAGGAGAGAGAAAGAAATGCATTTTTCAGAGCATAAAGCGAGAACACGTGTTTCAGAAGCTTTGTAACTGCACACACAGGGATGATATTAAAAATAAGAAAAACCTGCCTGTTCTCTGAAAAACAGCACTGGCATGTCAATCAAAGTCTACTTCCATTTAAGCAAATGCATAGCACAAAAAATTATTCCCAGGCACTTTATTTCACTTGCTCTAAGGCATAATTAAAATCATCTCTTTTTATTTTCCTTTCTCCCCCCCAATTTTCTGTTTTGCATACTGATTTATAACCATCTAAAAAATATTTTCCTCGGGCTCTCTAACTTCCAATTTTTCCTTAGTTTTCTACCATTTAGATTTGGATCGGTTCAGTTAAATCTTATTTTTTACTTCTGACCAGTTCTCTTGAAGAAGCTCTCAGAGAGCTTCTGTCTCATTCTGCTGTCATTTTGACTTACTTCCTTGCCACTTTCCATTGATTTTCTTGTAGGACTCAATTTTAATCCAATTTACAGTGTCGGTAATCTGGGTAGCTTCTTTTAGCTAGATTTAGATCCCAACTCATTTCCTCTTCATTGTCAACTGTCTGACTTTCTCCATTTAAATCATGGTACTCACTGTCTCAGCCAGGCTGATCACTATCGGGCTGGGGCTCGCTGGCTCTCACCTGCTGCTGGCTGGAACGCGGAGCAAGGGACCGAATGGCTGGGAGATCAGGTGGCAAGAGGCAGAGCATAGGAGACAGGCACCCTCCCCACTGCGGCTTTCAGTTATTTAGTTGTGGTAAGAGCAAGCAGAAGGAACGCAAATCTTTCCGGTGAGCCAGCTCCCCCAGCAATCACAGTGCAGAGCCACGCTGGATACAGGAGCACGGTACAGGGGGTGATGGGTTCTGCAAGATCCCAGGGGACATCAGGTCCAGCTTCCCAAAGACATCGGTGGGACCCACAGACATCAATGGGAGTTGGGCTCCATTTGCACAGGTCTACAGCTCCCAGGGTTGGTAGAGGAGTTGTTCACCAAGGCACATGTAAAAAGGCATTAATTAGCAGTGCAAAGACAACACACAGTAATTAAAGCATTTGAAACTCTCCCCCTGAACACACAATGCACAGTTTTGTTCCTGCAGTAAAGTGGTCAAAATTTGTTGCATTTTAATTGCAATTGTCAGGCACAAAACTACAGTGAGCCGCGAACATTCTTCTTCCCAGGATGATTCTAGGAGGTATTTGAAGCTGTGTGGTGCTCTTCTTTCTTTCATTTCTTACTTTTTTTTCTGTCTTATTTTCTTTTCTAGCATGATTGGCACGTCCATTTCCTTCTTTGAAATGTAAATGAAAAAGCTATTCCATCAGATCTACATGGATAATCATCAGTGTTCTTATGTCTAATAGCCTAACCACACATTTGGGAAAAAAACCTACACTGAAATACGAGCCCATTTTTGTCTCAGAAATGCCTTTCTTTACAATATTTAATTGAAGACAGAAAAATAATATTTCCTTTGTTTTTTGTTTTTTTTTTTTTTTCCAATAGGTGTGTCTTTCTTCTGTAGGAATAGTGGGCAAACTCTTAAATGGAATTAAAAACTAGCTGTGCTTGACAGAAAAGGAGCAAAACTGCCATATTTTCTGCTGCTTACATTGAACACCACCACAAACTCGGCTGCATCTATTAGGAAGCATTATGTGCTCTTTTCCTGTCTTTTGTCCAGTTACCAGCTGGCTTAATCTTTCATCAGCAAATAATTTTCACTTAATGAGAATTTACTGTTAAGTGCCTTCTCCCGCAGGAGCACAGGTTTCGTCTTTGTCCAGCACAAGTCTTTCTATGCAGATTGCAGCAGTTATTGGAGCATGATGAGCCTTATTACAGGTATTGATTTGTCTCAGGCTGCTGTCTAGACAACTATTTGCATTAAACCATCACACACACATTCACATGATCTCTGCCTTTTTGGTGGCTACTTGTTTTACTTGTTGGGGCATAGGCAAGGTTCCTCTGATCAGCTAAGGTGATCCTCTGAAGCTGTGCTTCTCCACCACTTGTGAGGACGCAGTGAGCAAAGGCAAGGTGGAGGCTGTAATGGACTGTCACACAGGCTGAATGGGTTTATTTTTAGATCAGAACATCAGACACGCGCTTGAGCGATGGGAACTTGCTCTCAGCTGCTCCTTCTCTAAGTGACTTCTTGAAGTAGCTCAGTGCTCCTCCCCGCATTGCCTGCTCTGGGCTGCTCACCCCTGAGAGGAGGAGAGGGATGGCTGCCTCAGCACTGCAGGAGGAAACAAGGGATATATTAATACAAGAGGGGTACTGGAGACAGCAAGGGTAGCACCTAGCCATAAACATGGGCAAGGTTGAAAGTCATTACAAATATCTTCAAGATGCCCTGTAATATTCTTATCCTTACATGGGCCAACTTCTTGTTACACTCCTTGCATTTGCTTATCTTTTAGCAAATGAAAAGTTCCATCAGGGTCTTGGAGCCCAAATTTTGTTCTTTGGTGACGTGCTAAAACACTTGAAGAAAGCTGCATGAGCAACTTCTTATTATTGTCTTGCAACTCTGCATTGATACTCACTGTGTTGCATATTGAATGTGTAAACATTTGCTTTTAAAGTATGTTTCACTTCTGAGGAAAACACTGCCGTGATAACCTGAGTACTACTACTGCACGCCAGCCAGTCAAAACTTTCCAAAGATCAATTTGGAAACAAAAAGAGATCCATTTCCTTCAGATAACTTCTCTGAAAAGATTAATTCAGTTTATTTTCTTCAATATTACACTGGGTCTGGTTTTCATGTACTTGGAGATCTTTACTGATGTGCTATTTTTTCTGTTCAGTATTTTTGTCTTGATTTTTTAAGGGCCATAGAGTTATTTGCACTCTCTCCATTTGGATTCTTCTTTTAAAGGGGAAAAAATGAGCACCACAATCATTATGCTGTCTGGTGGAAGATGAAAGAAGGCTTGCTCTAGAACAATTTAAAAATCATAAGGCTGTAAGGTACTCTTTAACAAGGTGTGCTAAAGCAATAATAATGTTATGCTTTGTTACCTGCTCACCTCTGCCAGACCTCCAGTCTCAGCTTCCCAGACTGTGTGGGACCATGAATGAACAGAAAGCAAACCTGGGAAGAGGGATCCAGCTGCTAGCCACAGGCAGTGGATGTCCTCAGTCAAACGTCCTCCTCCATGGGCTTCATCAGGCTGCCTGGTTCATGGCTTCCCATGCAGGGGATTACACTCAAAAGAAAAGTAATTTCATCACTGCATCACTTGTTCTGGTGCATTCAATGCTCTCCTCAAATGTGGGAGACCGAGTTCAATCCCAGCCCAAGTAAGCAGGTCCTGCAGCCCTACAGAAGTGCCCTAACTAGCCCACAGCCCTCACAAGACATGCAAGCAGACCAAACCCATGGGAGTTTCTGGCTTCTGCCATACCCCTCCCTCTATTTATGTCAGTGGAAGAGACAATCACCCCCCTGCAATGGCCTGGAGGCCCCCTGCAGTCCCTCAGCCCTCCCCAGCCAGTTCGTGCAGGGAGTGAGGCTCCCATGTTGGAAGGTCCAGGTCTATACCTACAGCATATTCCTCCATGGGCATACGGAAGTTAGGGAGAGGCAACAATCGCTCCCCTAAAATTCTGGGGACACAGAGCCCAAATTAAGCCCCTAAAGTAAAGGCTAAGTCTACCTCACACTTACCGTAGAAACACTGAGCTGTCAGATATGCCTCCCCTTCTCTGCTGTGACCCATTTATTGAGTTATGACATTAAGCATAATTAGCTGTACTGCTGCATTTGCAATCAACTTAAAATTAGCAGCTTCAGTTGGTTTGTTTGTTTGTTTTCCGTAAAGCTATCTCAGGGTCTGAAAGTAAGTGCAGTATGAGAAATAAATGAAGAGATTTACAGTTCAAGTCAGGCAGTTTCCTTAAGGATCTGGGGACTGTTCAGAAGATAACTGTTTTCAGTCACCACCAGACCCTGATGCCACCAGCACTTCCACTCACACACTCAGCAAGTTACATTTTCAGAAATTATTAGTAATCACTGAAGCTTAATATGAAGGAATTGCTATCTGCCTGTACAGATTTATTATGTTTCCTGAAATCAGACCTCAAAAATGCAGACTCAGGAGGCCACTGGCCACTTGGTAAGTACAGGATGAGGTGTGTACGGCTTTTTCAGATCTTTGGCACATATATTTAGTTCCTTACATTTCATGGACTGTATGCAAAGTAAGGCAATAGGAACATGACTAAATCTAAGATGCAGCTGAAGCAAAAGTAGGTATCTGGGTGCTCAATCCTGAATAAAGGTCTTAACAAATAAGTCAATTTAACATATATCATTTGTGTGCCTCCTCCCTTAAAAAATTCAGAGGAAAGGGAAATTATCCAGAGAAAGACTATCCTGCATTGATGCAGAAACAAAAAGAGTGATCTCATGACACTTGGAATTATGGAGGGTCTTCCCACTGAACTAGATGGGAGCAAAGCTGATGTTTCACAGCTCTTGCATCAGTGCAGCTCACACAGGTGTGCAGCTCTGTTACCATAGCATCAGGACTCCTCTTGCAGTGTATTTCCCATCAAGTGCTGGTTAAGAAGTTTTTGTCTTAAATCCAAGAATACAAAGAAAGAAACATGTAAATGAAATGTCTTAAGAGGAAAATATATGCTTTGCTATTATTATGTCGTAATAAGTATGCTGAATCTGCACGTCTACCTTTGCTTTTTCTGTCTCCTCTTTTGCAAGATTTTGGATTATCATCTTCCATTAATATACAACAATTTCCATTAGCTGGAATGTAAATTTGCCATGAACAATGGAATGTGGATGGGAAAATAAATGTCTGTCCTTCATCTCAGCAAAACAATCTGGATTTTTTTTTTCTTATCGTTTCATGTATTATAAAGGCTGCACAAACAGATAAGGGAAGATCCCTGTCCAGTCTTGCTTCAAGGCCCAAGTAAACAGATAAAATAATGAAGGAATGGCATGATGGCAGTAATACCTTCTCATATATTTAGTCTATGGCATGGATTTAGGAACCTTTCTGGCTTGCATAAATTAGGCCCCTCATCACTCAATATTATTCATTATTTCTGAAAGAAACAGCCACCTTCAGAGCACTTTTGATCCGATTGCTCTAAGAGAAAGTCCCAACTGACATTGCTCTTCTCCTAACTCATCAGACATAATTAAATAGGATAATTTCAGCCCCATGTTTGCAGTTTGTAAGTATGTAGAGATTTTTAAAAGTGCCCATTTAGTGCCTCTATGTCCAGATGTAGTTGGTCATTCACAAATATCTAAAATCATATTTCTCAGCTCCATTAAAGTACTTTTGACTCAATGTATACATTTTTATTGCCTTCTCTGATCTAATAAAACAATGTACTCTCATTAAGTGACAGAAAGGTCTACCACTGCTATCTTTCTATAAATCTAGTACCTTTTAATCAAGGAAGGAAGCTTTGTATTGTAGCAGGCAGCTTATAAACTGGCTTTTACCAAGCTGAGCCACTTATTTGTAAGCCTCTCTATTAGGAGCTCCAGATAAGCCATTCCTGAACTGAGCAAGTTCTGAGGGCTGGAGACCAGTCTGCTCTCAGCAACGCTGAGGCAGATTTGGAGAAACCTCCTTGAAGTCGGTAGCTGAATGTATAAAAGCTGAGAAGCCCTTCAGCCACACTTCCGTCCACCCCTATGTGCAGGCATTTCTTCTCTAGAGCTTCCTGTTTCTATAGACTGAAATGTTTCTTTCAGAGGGACACAGGAACACCACTTTGTTTTTCAGCACCCTTTTAATCTTGCAGGAGGATTAAAATGCTTTTCGATTTAACACTAATCATATGCCCTCTGATTTTGCAGTGGCCTGTAGTTCCTCTGAATTGTTCGTGTGGCGTGACAAGGGTGCTTCTGAGTGGATTAGAGAACTGTGCATGTCATTTAAGGTCAAAAAGGCCTCCTGTTCATTTTCAAAATACCAAAACTCCTTTTCCTAAAAATTTGGGATCCCTGCAAATACAACCATATGTGTAATGCTGAAAATTAAGATGTCTTAAGATATCAGATGCCAGCCTGGGAGAAGCATCCAGTACGCAATCATCAGTGGTTACTCTGTGCTCTCACTTCCAGGGGGGATGTCCTGAGGTACCCCCAGTCTTTGGCTTGTGGTGAAAATCCCCTCTGGCACCCTGGTCTCACACCAGCAGGGCATACCCCAGGCATGTAGCTGGTTTCTTACTAGACTTCTCCTTTTGCCAAGCTGGGATAGGGGTCTTTCTTTGTAGTTTACTGTTTCCTTTACCTCATTTTTGCCCTCAGACAATCCAGGAAGCTTGGGTTCAGGATTACACAAACATGGATTAAAATATCCTTAAGGGTCAAAACATCTGTCCGCAGATCTACTGAGCATTTTGAAAAGAGCTGTTGTGCTTACATAGCCTCATAAGTTCTTAGATGCCATGATAAAAGGTAGAGAGACTAAATCACCTTGGAGAATTAAATTATTTTCTTATAAATTATCCATTGTCACTTTTCTAGTCCATAAATATAGCAACACTTTAGAATATATCTTCCTAACCCTCTGTTACATTTAAGTGCAAATTTTTAGTTTGTGTAAGAGCATGATGCAAGACATTTGAAGGCTTCGGGTCTTTGTCAGCAGAATTGATTGGCAACCTGAGGCAAAAATAACTCATTATAATAGGAAATTTACAGAATAGATTAATTTCTTATTGCATTCAAGTCATTTCAGGGAGGGAATTTTCTGTGCTAGCTTGAACTCCTCCTTCCTTTCTTCCTTCCTCCCCTCACCTCTCCCATGCATACTTAGGTGGTTCCTGCTGATATTTGTTCTGCTTCTTTATTGCAATATATATATTTTCAAATCTTCAAGTGTTTGCATTTGTTCCAAGAGCAGAGGACTAAACAGTGAAAATAATCTTACCCACGTCAGTGCTGTCTGAACCGATCTCCACCTTCAAATAGTTATTCTTCTTAGGCATATTATCTTTATTTAAAAACATTTCATTAAGTTACTTGATTTGCAAATCAGTCATTTAACATTCAAATCTTGTCTATGGGAATATGTTCCATATAAGATCAGCTTAAAAAAACTTGGGAAAGGGAAGACAGAGAAGTATAGAGAAGGTGAAAAATTTGTGACTGCTTCTCACATGCAGCAACTAAAGGGCATTAAATGACATTTCCAGCAAGTCTCAAAGAATGAAGCAATTTGACAGAGAATGCATAATTAAACTGTGGAACTCAGCTGCTGCCACAAAATGCCAAATGTGGATACCCACACAGTGCTGGGCACTGGAGATACGATAATGAGTGAACCTGAGCTTTTGTCCAGTTCAGCCTGTTGGGTCTTGCACTCTCAGGTTCTTGTTGTACTTCTTACCCTGCATCTAGAAAATTTAGAAAGTCACCTAGTTTCAGCATATCAGTTAACCAGTCCATGCTCCATGCTAATCCATGGATGTAGTGGGAATTCTTACTGCATATGGTGAAGGCATGAGGCCCTCACTCCATGGGGGCAGGACTCATGTGGTTCAGGATGACTTCCCAGGCCCAGCCTCATGGCCGTTCAGCACGTGGAACAGATGCACTGTTTTGTTTCTTTGCCCTCAAGGAGCCTGATCACATTCAGATGGTAGATGGCTTTTTGGAAATAAGAAAACAGAATTTGAATAGACATGACAAGCCATGATGCACTGATACTTTGGCATGGAAAAATGTTTCCTTTCTGCGCCAGTCCTTCATTGTCCTCTCAGGTAAATACATTGCCTGCCAAGGAGATCTGCTGTTTGCATGTACACAGAAATATGCAGATCTTCATCACTCTGTTTCACAATCAGACTTCAGCTCCATGCCTTTTTCTCTCCCTTTAAAAGAGAAAGAATATGTCTGTATTGCTTGGGAAATTGTGCCTGAAAGCTGCTGGCAACAAGCTTTTTGTATCATGCACTGCCACAAGCAAGCCAAGACCTTGGCGAGGGGAGCATTGCTCAGCCCTGGGACACGGCTCAGCACAGGAGTCCAGCTCGGGGCTGCTCCTCCCCGGGCACTCTGCTCCAGGGTTAAGGGGGTTTCTGATGCTGCTGGATGGCACTTTCTGGAAGAACTTGAGTGTATTTTTAAACCAATGCCTCTTCTTGGGAGTCAGCTATGAAAGGTACCTCATGAGGCTCTGCGCTGTTTTACATAACCTACGCCTCATTTTTCTTTTGTCAGCTGTGCACCTCTGGATTAGCTAAACTGAGTACCTGTCCTGAATTCCATGGCAAAGCTAGGCTAGCAAATATACATTGCATCCTCTGTAAAACAAAGGAAATTTTGTTGCTTGGTGACCTGTTTAAGGGAAAGAGAAATTTGAGTTCTTGTGCCTAATGATTTAGAAATATCATCCTTTTCAGGTGAACCTCTCTTTCTTTGGCGTCAGGATATGCTTTGATCCCCGTCTCCCTCCTAATTACAACAGAAGATTTAAAAAGTATTGACAGCTTTTTGTACCTATAGCTTATTTATGTGTGTGCATTTTGCAAGGTTGGAAGACCATTTGACAGTTCACAGGATGAAGTACCTCTGTCACTCTGTGACTGCCCGTGTTGGTCAACGCCCATTTGTACAATGAACAGGCAGGATCCTCTCTGGTAGAAAAGAAGGTCAGATGATGCAGCAGAAAAGCTCCACAGCATTTCCCAAACCACCCAGACTTTAGGAGTCCCTGAAGGATCAGTACGCATCTCTTTGGTGTGACACTGAGGAAGATAGGATCTTTATGGTCACCCTAATGCTGTTTCTCTAGGCTGATTCAGTATTTTAAAATCATACAAATTCACATGGTAGTGCTTTGGCTCCTTTATTACTTCTGCTCAAGCTTTTTTGCTTCCTACATCCTTGCAGCTCAACTGATCAGCTCTATTTAATTTGAAATAAAGACAATGGATCTCAGCACTGAAAATTTCCACTCTTTGAGAGGAAAAGGAGTCAATAGGCAGCTGCCACATGCACGAGGCTTCTGTGAGGGCTTTTCTCAGACTCAGCAGGGGAAATGAGATTCAGGCAGACCGTGTAATCAGTGATTCTCTCCAGCTCCTGAAAAAGGGCAAATAGACTTAAACATCCAAATCAAAAACCACAGCTGAATGGGCAATGAAATACAGTGCCTACAAAACTAGCCTTTTTTGAACAGTGCTCTATGCTTTGCAGAGTCTGGCTCCTGTGTCTAAGTAGCTGTGGGAAGAAAAGGAAAAAAATAGAAGACAGCTGTTCAAAATAAATATTACTTTGCTTCTGTTTAAAGCATAAAATATCTCTAAGCTCATCAGGGTTTGTAATAGAGGGATATTATTTTTCATAATTGAAAATGTCAGAAGTCCAATGCACAGGTTCATGCATTTAATAGAAATGGTCTCTGTTGTAACAGTACGCTTTATATTCTAGTCACGATGCATCAGCAGTTTATTCTGGAGTTCATTCTGAGGAGGTAATGACTAGGAAAATGACAAAGAAAACTGTTACTGACCATTAGTGAGCAATCACTCTGTCATATTACCAAGATAATTTAGATAAATGTGGGGTTTAGCTGTCTCCAAGGGAGACGGGATGCTGATATCTTAGATAGTGCTGCTTTTTAAAGCTTCTCCATTTGATGAATATATATTTTCACCTCAAAGACACAGACTAGTTCCCCGTATCTTCCTGATGGAAATAGCGATAGCTCATTTCAGCGCTGTCATCTTTGCTCGGCTGTGTAGAGCGTGAAGCTACACGGTTTTGCAGCAAATATGGAAAGCTCTGTTTGAAAACATAAGGTATTTAATAAATGAATGTAGAGCATACCATGTTTTTCTTCAATTGGCTTCCATTATTTTAGCAGCTGCTAATTATACAGTGTTGATATTTAGAGAAAGAGTAACAGATTTTTCTGTTCCATCTGGACAATCAGGCTTTTAGAGCATGTCCTTCTACCAAAATTGGACTTAACTTTCCCTGTTCCATTTTTCCTCCTGAGGCAACATTAGGTTAAATTAAAAGGTGCAGAATTTCAGTTGAGATAAATAGACAATTTTGTTCTGGATTTAAAAGTAGTTTCACTGGCATGAGATGGCTTCCAAGGAGCTGCACTGAATCAGCTTGGTGTTAAGGCATGGATTCATAGCACACAGGCCAAAGACTTTCAAGATCCACCTGCCAACACTAGGTTTAGACATCCTGTATAATAGGGGCTTTTCCATGTTGTACATCAGATAGCACATGCTTCTCCAAAAGCATAGTTTTGCAGGAAGATTTTGTAGAAGTCAGGTGATTGCTCAGTTCTAAAATACAGACATTCAACTGCAGGGTACCCAGAAAAGCATTCTTAGAGCATTGTATTAATATAATACATACAGTTGAGATATACATGCACAGGGTAATCCTGCATAGCATGTGGAAGTGCTGTAAAGCCACTTCTGTGAAGAACTCAGTTATCATTGTACCCACAATCTCCCTATGTCCATGAACAGTCCTAAAATGGATGTTCACCTACTCATCTTGCTTGGCAGGAGCCACTCAATTCTTGTTCAACAACCTGAGCTTTCATCTTTAAATTGACTCCACATTCTTGAATATTGCCCAAGTGTTGAGACCTGGAATGGAAAACATCCTGAACCGGGACCAAAGTGCAAATCACCTTGATTCACTTCCAAGGCTATTAACTCTCCAGGCACAAATGGCGATTTATATCTTCAACTTCAGTAATCTTTTAACTAAGGATCAGACTAGACAAAAGGAGGGCTATTATAGTCTCAAGAACTGATGTTGCGATAGGATTAGACTCTATTACTCTTGAACTTGTGGTCACTTTTTGCAGTACAGCATAATGCTTTTGCCTTAATTTAAGTTGCACAGCTCTTGAATATTAGAAGACTAAAATTAAGTGAATGGAGGGGTTGTGGGGGAGCTGAAAGATCGAAACTGGTGCAGTGGGCTTGTCAGACAGGCAGGCTGGAGAGGGAAGCTGTGTCTTGGACTTTGATGGGGTAGAAATGATACCTGGACAGAAAATCCAGATTCGTTTGGGATGTAGAATAAACTGCCATAGGCTTTCTGAGGGACTGAGATTCCACAGGGCTGAGATTTTGTGGGGCCCCACCAGCTGGTGAGAACACTGGGCAACCCTGAGTGCAGCCCACATGCACACACTCCCCTGGATAAATGTGCCTTTGCTCTCCAAAAAATACTTAATTTTTGCAGAGATAATTAATGATTTCTCAACCTTTGTTGTCAGCACTGGTGAGTGAGAGCAGATACAACTACCCCAACTAAACATACACCCAGCAAAATAGCGAACTAGTTTTGGGTGTTTGGTTGCAAGTAATTCCTCTCTGCTGCAATGCCCCTGCCTGGGGAGGAAGGCAGAGCCTCTGCCTGCAGGTAAAAAGAGCCAATGAAAGCATAATTAATATAGGCTAAATTTTCACTGTTAATGTATTGTTGATATAATTCACTCAAGTGGTTTACTCTGTTGATTTGTTTTACTCAGGCCACAGTCTTATTTTTCAGCCTGCTTTTTAGCACAGAAGAAGTCTTTTGAACACGCAATGACATGGCTATTTCCATAGCAACAGGCTCTTCTAAATCTTGGTTAGGATACCTTAGCAGTGCTGTTTTCTCAATGCCTGATTTTTGAAGGAGAAAGCTTTAATCAAACACAAGCCTTTAAAGAAGACATATACAAAGAAAACAACTGGAAAAGGAAGATATTTATCTCATGAAAGAGCTCTTCAGAATTTAGTCGGACATGTTTCTATGGAGTTTTTGAAACCACAACTGTGAGATAAGGCATATGCTAAATATATCACATGGTATGTGGTGACAAAAGATGAGTAAAAATATCAGCCTCAGGAGAACACTTGTTTGTTCATATCTACAATACACATTTTTTCCCCAAAAAAGAAATGTTGCAACACTTCCTTTCTTTCTTTACAGCAGATTTTCCTCAGTGTGCAGGTTCCTCTTTCAAGTCAGATGTGTTTTCACCAAGGCCGCCTGGTCTTTAACTAGGGACTGAAGGGAGGTTATATGCTTCTGAAATCACTTAGGTGGTACTCACATTTGTTTGTTTTCTTTTTTCCCCTAGCACATCTCTACTCTTCTGAACTTTTCAGTCTCCATGTGTTTAATTCACTGAAAGTACAGGTACTGGAGGGGAAAGGATATATACTTGTTATGCAGTCAAAAAACTGGGGCTAAAGATGCTGATGAACTGGCATAATCTCTCTAATACTATGTAAAGGTTTCAGGAGCTTTCTGATTTTTCTAAATCAATCCTACAAAATAACAGAAGAACAATGAAGCCCCAGCATACTTTCTGCAAACAGTAGCATAAAGGCCAGCAATTATTTAATTTGGTAATCTTATGTAAACAATTTTTTTTTTTATCCTAGCTGGTAAATTAATATGAGCACAGTGGTACTCCAGCCTCTGATCAGTGCTGTAGCGGCAGAGTCATGGAGCTGGGTCATTTATAAAATACTGGTTTCAACTCCTTTGCCAGGCTGAAGGGTACAGGTTTACTCCACAAAAAGTTTCTGTTTTTTCAAACTGATCATTGGTGAAAACATTCAAGCCTGTCATAGATAGACGAAATGTGTAGAAATGTATCTCCCAGACAGACCCTAGCAGGACAGCAACTGCACTGTAAGACATTTGTCAGTTTGCCACTTATTCTATTTTTTTCCTATATTTGTATTTAAATAATTATTGCAAAACATGGAAAAGTGTGTTTATCTTTCGATACCTTTTCTCACAAGAGTGGTAATGGTGGCCAGACCACAAGCACAGGCAGCCCGGGACTTTGACCTAAGCAGTGCCCAGCAGCAAGAGAGCAGCAAAACCATAGGACAAACCTACACTGAGGCATCCTGGCTCTGCCATTCCAGCCTCTGAAACTTTGCACCTCAGAGACTTCTTGAGACAGAAATAACTTTATATTTAATATCCATCAATGGATTTTTCTTCCTGGAATTTGTCTCCTTGGTCCTACGGAAACAACACTTGGAAGCCACAATTCTGCAGCAAGGAGTAAGACAGTTGTACTGTACATCACATGAAAACCAGCCTCCTTTGATTTGCTTTGAGCCTATGATTTTTTTCCTCTAGAGTCCATCTACTCTTTCCCCACAGTTACATTCATCCTGTCCAGGTCACTCATGCTTTTATAGAGCGCCCTTTTCATTTATTGCTACTCCAAGCAAAACATCCTCGTATACTTAATCAGTGCTTAAATGGAAGCTGCACTATAATAATAACAATCCTACTCCCTTTCTCTGAACTTCTTCCAGTTTCAGTAAGTCCCCTGTGAACTGGATTTGGAGCACCAGAACTACATAAACAAGTCAAGATGCAAACATATCATGCATTTACACATAGGCGCAACCATGTTCTCCAATTTGTTCTCTGTTCCTTTCCTATTACTCCTCATGTTTGGTGCATTTCTTTGATTGCTATTGAACTCTGATTTGAGAGTTTTGATGGGATATTTACAGCTCAAATTTTTGCTCAAGTCAGTTCAAATTTTTTTCTTTGTGCTTTACATTTATCTACATTCAATCACATTTCCTATTTTTTTTACCCAGTCTCTCAGCACTTGCAGGTTCTTCTGCTGCTCCTAATAGCACTTAACTTTGTGTCACCAGCAGGCCATGTCACCTCCCTGCTCACCCCTTTTCCAGATCACCTATGACTATGCTGCACCACTCACACCCCACTGGTAACCACCTCTGCTGTTAAAACTGACCATTTATCCTCATCCCATTTTTCATACCTTTTAACCAATTAATATTTTCAAACCAGAGCCATCTCTCTTCCTCCCTGACAGCTGAACTGCTTGACAAGCCTCTTGATAAGGGACCTTGTCAAATAATTTTTGGATATCTAAATACATGACATCATGTATGCTGATGTCTAGATCTATTGATGCTGGCTGGAAATCATCTGGTCTTGGCAAGTTGTTGCACTTTGGTTTGTCCATATGTGCTCCATAACTTTTCCCACTGACCCTTCATGGTATTTTTTCCACATGTATTTGGAACTACATGTCTCCAGTACAGTCTGATGCTTCATAACCAGCATGTGGAGCAAAGGCTGTACTGAGCACATGTTGTACAGAATCCCTGAAGGTAAAACAACTTGAGCATTACCAGGGCTCTCATTTTACATTTTATCACTACTGAAAGTAATTCTAACACTTGTTCTTTCATGCACAATATAGATACACTCCCTAATGCAAACTCGTTCTTTGTTAACAATTTGATCTGTTATTTAATGAACACAGTAACTGCCATGTTGAAAAGAAAAAAAAAAAAAAAAGCAGGGGGAGGAAAATGGTACAAATCTTCCTGTCTTCCTTCAAAGAGGGTAGAAAAAGGTCCAACAATGCACAGTGTATCTGCTGATACCCCACACAAATAAACCAGTTTGACATAACATTGGTGGGGTGGAAAAAGCATTCAAAAGCTGTGAGGTGCCAAAGTGAAGGTTGGCAGAGCCTTGCTGAGAGCCTATCAGTGGTTATCTCTTGGCTACTGCTGAGACCCACCAGGCTGAACCCCACCAGCCCCTGGGACACTGTCACATACATCCCATGAACCCCAGGGCCATAGACTGCATGTATTCTCCTGGTTTGAAGACCTCTTCCACAGTCTTGTTGCCCATGATAGCTCTGGTGTCTGCCCCAGGTGTCTGCCTTTCTGTCCCCTCTTGAGTAGCATGACAAGAGGGTGCTGGTCTTCCATCTTTATTGCTCACTGTTCTTCTCCAGTGCTACATGTCAGAGCAGGAGCCATGTGATAACACCAGGCCCAGAGAAGCCAAACCACAGGATCCCCTGTCTGCCCTGTAGCTGGAAACAGTCTCCCTCTGGCTTTCCTGACGCTCACACAGCCACCCCTTCAGCCACCCCTACAGCTGCCCCTACAGCCATCCTTACAGCCACCACTACAGCCACCACAACAGCCACCCCTACAGCTACCCCTACAGCCACCCTTACAGCTGCCCCTGCAGCCATCCTTAGAGCTGCCCCTGCAGCCATCCTTAGAGTCACCCCTACAGCTGCCCCTACAGCCACCTCTACAGCCACCCCTACAACCTTCCCTACATCTGCCTCTACAGCTTTTGTGCGTTCCTGCCTCCCGCAGCCCCACACAGCTGAACAGCCGATATGTTTGAAGAGGGAGGAGGGAAAACACAGATTGAAATGCTGAAGCTTCCAGTCAAATCGCCTTCCAAGCTGTTTCCCTGAAATGGTGATGCTCTTATACAGCCTAGGGAGATTTTTAAATTGCTATTTCTCACAGTACCATCATTCAGGTTGTGGATAACTGAGAGCACGAGGGGAGGCAAACTGTGCTGCTGATGGAGGAAGGTGGGCTGTCCACCTGTGGCCAGGGAGAGACGTTACCTGGTGTTGCAAGACAAAAAATGGAGTCTTTATTTTCTTCTATTTTTAATGATGAAAACTATTCTATGTTATATGTAGTAAATAACACTACAACATTTTTTTTCCTTCCTCCCCTGCAAAAATCTCAATATTCCAGAAACAGGAAGAAAAAAATCAGCTTTCTGTCACAGTTTTATAACATTTTGCAGTCACTTGGTTGAGGACGCCATTATGTGCCAGACATTTTTTGAGCAGGGATTTCAGTATATCATAACAAGTGGCTATATGTTTGGTTTAGTCTATTTGGGCATAGAAAATTTATGCAAGGTATATGAAGTAAAAGAATCTGTGGGAAATACATTAGTTTCCGTTCTTGCTAGATCACGCATAAGGTCACAGCAAGACAAAATAGGGTCACTTTCAGATAAAATATATGTAATAATATCAGTACTGAGTTTCATTGATTAAAGATAACTTCTAGAGGTATTAAGTGATGTTATGAAAGTGATTTCCAAATATAATTGCAAGATAACCTCTACTGCACTGCCTTTATGGTTATCAATTAAAATACATATCCCCATGAAAATTAATCTGTCAGTTATAATAGCTTTGTAAATCTTAATGTTCTCCCACATGTAATTCAAGGGGTAAATTCATGGCACAAAAAGAGGACATATTATTTCCTTCAAGGAAGTATTGGAAGTATTCAGATCCTGCATTTGGGTCACAACAACCCCATGCAGCGCTACAGGCTTGAATAAGAGTGGCTGGAAAGCTGCCTGGCAGAGAGGGACATGGGGGTGTTGATTGACAGCCAGCTGAATATGAGCCAGCAGAGTGTCCATGTGGCCAAAAAGGCCAACAGCATCCTGGCTTGTATCAGGAATAGTGTGGTCAGCACGGCTAGGGAAGTGGTTGTGACACTGTACTCAGCACTGGCGAGGCCCCACCTTGAATCCTGTGTTCAGTTTTGGGCCTTCGCCGTAAGAAGAACATTACGGTACTGGAAGGAGTTCAGAGAAGGGTGACAAAGCTGGTGAGGGGCCTGGAGCACAAGTCTGATGAGGAGCGGTTGAAGGAGCTGGGGCTGTTCAGCCTGGAGAAAAGACCTTATTGCTGTATACAACTATCTGAAAGAAGGTTGTAGCGTGGAAAGTGTTGCTCGCTTCTCCCAAATAGGAAGTGATAGGACAAGAGGAAATGGCCTAGAATTGTGCTGAGGAGGTTTAGAATTGATATCAGAGGAAAATTCTTCACAGAAAGGGTTGTCAGGCATTGGAACAGGCTGCCCAGGGAAGTGGTGAAGTCAGCATCCCTGAAGGTGTTTAGACCGTGCATGGACGAGGTTCTTAGGGACACGGTTTAGTGCTAGAGTTCGGTTAGGTTATGGTTGGACTCGATGATCTTGAGGGTCTCTTCCAACTGAAAAGATTCTATAATCTGGTACTCCACAGGCATACTGAGTATAAATAAATATGAGCTCTTAACACATACTGCACATGCATAGTTGTATACATATGCACGAAAGTAAGTTATTCAAAACCTTTTATTTCTTTGAAACGTGCTTCTTTCTCAGTGGTCTACATTGAACTAGGTGATTAACTCAATTGTTTGGGGGAATGTGGCTTCAACATTGATCACACTTTGGCCACCACCAATAAAAGTGAAAACATTCAGCATAAACTAGACAAGCATGGATGCCTAATGTCTAGTCTGCTGGAAAACAAGAGAGAAAAATCAAGAAAGAAATGGATGTAATCATTTGCATAGGTTTATTCTCAGGCAGCAGAGTCCTGAGCAAGCCAAGTGGTCATTTTGGCAGTACTGCTCAGGGCCCAGCATGGTTTTGGTCTCTAATTTCCCTTTGCTTACCTAAAGCATTTCAGCACTTAGGGGCTAAGGGTGGCTTCCCAGACCCAAGTGTTTCAGATCAGGCTAGCCTACATCTGTCTCGTCAGATGTGGTTTTGTGATGTGATGTAGTAGGGTATGGTGATGTAGTGGTATGCTCCTGCCCTGTCTTCGTAAGTCTCCCTGTTTCACACTATGCTAGGCAATTACCATCAGTTTTTCCAAACTACTAGAAGGTTATTCTGGCAAAACTTCAGGAATATTCAGCATACTACAGAAAATACATTTGGTGAGACAGACACAATGTAGCATGCCTAGCTGTATTGCTTTGCTCTCCAATATACTTCTTTCATTACTGTCTTATAGTAACCTGAATAGGACTATGCATCCTCTTTATGCTTAAGGATCCCATGCATTTAACTAATTTTGCCTTCAGAATACTGGTAGGGACATTCATCCTCCAAGAGTTGTGTCTAGGACATGCCATAGCTTTGATTAAAGCAGTATATATTATTCAAGCATAATCGAACATGGTTTAGGTTTGGCGAGCTGCTGAACATCACAACCATAAATTGTATGTGAACATCTCTCCAAAATAATGCAGATACCTCGGGTAAATGCTGCCACTGTTATTACAGAACCTTTAATATTCATACAACCTCAGCAGATTTATTATTAAGTTTTCTTCCCTCAAATCTCCTCAGCCTGCTGTAGGTGACAGGTAAAAGCCCAGAAGACTGACTCTCCACAAATGCCAAGCAAATATAAAACAATTGCAGTGCCTTTTACAAACACATCAGTCACTCATCTCTCAGCACATCAGTCACTCACCTCCCAAGGCTGTGAGGTTTTGACGTGAGTGATCGCAGCTTTTCTTACTTCTCGTTCTCTGTGTCCTTCTTCAGGTTCAGGATTGTGTCGGGCCCTGAATGAGCGTGCTTCTCCTTGCCCTCCACCTCCAAAAAATCAGCTGGTTCATTTCCAAAGGGAAAAGATTACCTGGCTAGTATGGTTATCATGCTCCACTCAGAAGGTGTCCTGTTGCAGCCCAACACTCCTTCACTAAGCAATACTGAACTAAGACGGTGAATCTTTTTTACATTTTGCTTGCTAGCCTCAGTCTCCAGGTAATTTCCTTGGGCATCTGGTTTTCAGAGTATTCCTTCTCATTGAAAAACTTGTCTGCTACTAAAAATCACAGCACATTATATCTGGTTTCTGCTTTTGCAGGATTCCATGATTTGGCAGAATGTTCACACAAAAGTATCTTTTTAGTCCTAAAGTTTGTCCCCTTCAGTCTGATGGAAGTGTAAAGAGTTGATGACATGTTTTAGAATAAAATGAGGCACAAAACCATCTGTTCAGTGTCATGTTTGACTCCTGGATACTGGTCTCTCAGGTGACATTGATTACTCTGCGTCCAGCAACTTAGTGACATCTTTCTGACATTCTGGGGTCTCCATAGATAGAGATCTCAATGCTTTAATTTATTAGACTGACATTTTGTTCTGCTATTAAGCAAGAATAAAAGGAAGAACTGAATGTCAGGGTTCATCATAATAGTTATTTCTGATTCAGTCACTGACTATCCAGAGCATAAATATGGTTGTTTTATGTAGGAGCAAGATGTATTGCTTTTAGCTTTGCATTTAGGGAACAGATCATTCACTTCCCATTGCATTTAATTTTACCATAGGGAAAAACTTAATGTGACTGATGAATAAAATCATTATAATCATTATCACTGAGCAAGAAGAGAAGAAAGTTTGCCAGGAACTGAGCAATTTCTGTTCCTTGGCTTCATATTCTATTTACTGAATAATAATGTCATTTGGAAAACAAATGAAGGCTAAGATTAGCCTTGCTAAAGAGAAGACAAGAACTGCTATTAGGCAACATTTTCTCTCAGGTTGTCAGAAATAACATTCCATATGTTTCAGTATTTCTAGTTTTGCTGATGTAAATATGTAACTTTTTATGTAACTGACTTAAACTTTATGTCCTAGAGATCCAAAAAGACACACATCCCTCATTCAGGTAGCCAGATCCTGCTATCAGTGCAAGGCTGGTTAAGCCCAACTATATATTTAAGTGTAACAATATTGGCCATGGGAATCATAAGATGTGATTTTCCTGCTTCTTAAGGACCAAGAGCTCAAAGGCGGGGCTTCTCCTCAACTGGTGCATTTCTGTGCCACGTTAGTGGGCACATGTCCACCTCACCACTGCGGTTTTCATCAGGAGAGCACTGCTTAAGCAAACCATCACCACCATCATGTGATGTAACTTGAAAGCCTGTAAAGTGTCTCCCTTTTGGGTGAGGCTGAGCAGAAGCTGGGCTCTCCAGGCACACCTCGTGTGCTTCAGCCAGCCCTGGATGTCTGGAGGTGGCCCAAAGCAGCCCTTCAGCTGTGGGCAGCGTGGACATCTGGCCTTAGCACCAACTGCTTCACCTGTCAGCTCTGCTGCTGCCATGCCGCTCTGCCTGCCAACACAGACAGTGGTTATTCACTCATTCCTCATGTCAGGAAAAGTGATGTTGGATGAACAACTGACAGGTCTGTTTGAGAAATTGTGGCAACTGATGGGTGTCGCAGGACTGACAGATCAGTAAGGGCAGAAAGAGCCTGCCGTGCTTACTGCTGTATGACTATGGATATTCAAAGGAGAAAGATCGCCCCTGTCATTAATATCTGTACCACCCAGTCATAACACCTGCAATAGCTGAAGAAAGTGGGGCAAATATTAAAAAAAAAACAAAAAAACAAAAACCAAAAAACCAAGATTTGCTTACATTTTCAAATGGTGGCAGCAAGGACGCTTTGCTTGTAATAATTCGTTCCCATGGCTTATTTCTCTCCCTGTTTAAAAAACTGCCTCATTTCAGATCTGTTCAGTTTGTTGACATTCAGCTGCTCCCCTGTGCATCCCCATAGCAGCCAGCCAGCACTGGGCTGCTGCAGGCCTGTCTTGGTGAGGGTGCCCCATCCGGCTCCTCTCCATGGTCCCCTGCTATGTACTTACAGCTCTCTCTCTGGCCATTTGTGCACCTCTGGCCTTTGCCACCCCTGTCACATGCAACATGGGAAGTTTTTGAGAAGGAAAAAAGCAGCCTGAGGAGTAAGCTCCTCTCTGAGCACCCCAGCAAGATCAAAGGCAGTGTGTTATCTCTACAGGCAACTAGCTGGTTTCCTTGCCAGCTTGCCAGTAGGGCATCCTTGTGGCATCATTCGGCTAGATGGCCAGAGCAAATCAATGCATGTAGTTGAGAAAGTGGTTTTCCAGGTACTGCCACCATGCTCTGAGACACAGGTGTAGATGCAGAACCATCTCTCACCTTGAAGCTGGGGACTGCCTGTGTGAAGAGCTGCGACCTAACCTGAATAACCTCTCTGGACTTCAGCATCAGTGCCCACACGTATTTCTACTGTAAAGCAGATGACAGCTCTTTATTTCAGAAATCAAGTGAAAACAAACAAACCAACCCCCAAATCAAAACAAAACAAAAAAAAACACAAGAAGTTAGGCAATTGGGCAACTGTGTGCCATACTGTTTTTTTTTAAAGTGTATCTTATTTGGTATAAGGTCTTCTTTGGATGAAGGGGTATGTGTGGAGGGGAAAGAGTGTCTTTCTTATGATCTCATTTTCATAAAACTTGTATCCCAGATAAGGTAAAATTTAACAATCTCACCCAGTGCAATTACTTGGATTCTAATAAAACGTGTAAATATAGTATAGATTAAAATCATCCTGTCAATACAGAATTTGGATCTTTAGAAGTTCACACTAAACCAGACAGAATATCTTCTGACAAAGGCCCTTCAGTTCAGCAGAATGCTGTGTCTGTGTCTTGGCAGTGGAAGTCTGGCCAAGAAGCGAACTACTGTTTTGCTCTTGCTCCTCTGTCCTCCTGGACACACAATAATGTCAATTAGCTGAAGGGTCTGCAAGGCTTTCACTACTTGTGTGCCCTCATTTCAGTTCTGCGGGCACATCTGGCAGTGTCATGCTTCACTAGCACTAAATGGTAGCATGTAAATGGGTGAGAAACAGATGAAGGAATATTATTAGCCGACATGAAACTGCATCAGTCATGTTAAGATAGTTTCAAAGTAATAGCTATTGTCATTTTAATTAGAAGAAAATGCATACCGTTATTAGTATCTAGCAGGAAATTGTAAATAGTTCATCATCAAGAATATGCTATGCCTATTGATTTTGTATAATATCACTGAATGAAGTTGTAACTCTGAACTGTTTTAACAAGACATAACACTATTTTTGAAAGACATTTATTTTCAAGATGTGGTTTTAATCCTTTTTGTGTGTTTGAGACATTGGAAGTTTTACTTTCTCCAGTTCATTTGTACATTACAAAAAACAATTTGTCTTTTTACAAACAGGATGATGCCAATTGCTGGACAAGGGCTCTGTGAAACCACCTGATATATGGCATTTATTTTAGCTCTTGTATTGTCCCAGCACATTCAGAGTGAAAGCTTTACAGAATATAAAGCTCATAGGCCTCCATGCTGCCGCTTGATTTCACAGTCTAGAGAATATAGCTGAGCAACAAGGCTCTTCCATGCGAATAAGCTGATTCCTAAATTCAATATAACATTAGGGCCACTTGGCTGGTAGCAAGGCTGAAGCTGCACAGTGGGATTGGGATTGATTAGTTGATTCTTTATGAATGGTTATATTTTAGTAAATGGTAAAGAAGTTATTTAAGGAGAAGTTTGTTAGGGAGATGCACTGGAATTTTTGAGTGATATTTGGCTTTGGGGGAGTCACACGGTTAAATCACCAAACAGATGAGAAAATAAATCTGGACTGACTGTAAATGCAAAGTGGTGGGATGTGATCAAGAGCAACCTGTCCATAGGTGCTTACTTCTGTCTTCTTTCTCAGCCTTGACAGACGTACCTGTTTATCTACTAAAGAGAAGAGCATAGGAGTGTAACTACTGCTACTAGTAACATATAATTGACACTTTTTTATCTTTAAAGTGTCTGCAAAAGTTATCTAAATTATCTTCATAACTCCCCATGGTGCATAGCCAAAGTCGTCTGAAGTGTTTTCTAGACCTTCGAGGCAGAATTTCATGCATTTTGGTAATATTTCAGGGTCTCTGCAGGCAGTTCAGATGGATTTTTAGAAAAAACAATGTATTAAGACAAGGGATTTCTCTGTACACACAAGTTCCAGTTTGATCTTGTGAACTGTCTGTGTCCTCAGCTATAACTTTCAGGACCCCCAAAGATGAGATAAGTAGTTGCCTGGGTCGCTGCGAGCTGTCAGACAGCCATGGCCTTGCTGCCTGTTCTACCCATGCCAAACACTAGGACCAAGCTTGGAAACAAAGGAAGGAAGATGTGAAGACTGTCAGAGAAGCAATTGCTTTCAAAAGAGTTTTGATACATTTTCCCAAAAGCATTTACTACTCTCTTTCACATGCTAGCAGCAGCAGAGCAATTGCATTAGTGACCTTTCACTGTTCCTCTTTCCTCATTCCCAGACCTAGCCTAGTTCAGCTGCTTCCCCAACACCATCACTAGGCCCTCTGCCTTAGAGAGGGATGAAATAATTAAATTTGCCTGTACCGTGATTTTCAGCTATGCTGTATTTTATTCTATACTGCCCCCGTGTTTCTGTTAACAAGACAGAGAAGTTACACACCACAAATACATCTTGTTTGGGAAGGACACCAGTGTGGCATCAGAAGGAATGGTGTGCAGAGAAAATTCAGAGGACAAATTGCATTTTGGCATAGGGTTTGAGGTACACAAGTCCCCAAGTCATATATCAGAGCAATTGAGGGCAATGAGACATGTATCACACATTTGTGTCTTACGTCTTTGATAGAACAATACATTTTTCATGTGATCCAAAGTGCAGAAAAGCCTTTTGCAAAGGATGGTGCCATTCAGTTCCCGAAGTGCTCCTGAATTTCTCAGCTCTATCCCACAGTGGCTCCAAATTTGGAGGTTCGAGGAGGACCACACATGAGCAACTCACACCTAGGAAGGGCACCTGCGCTGGGATGGAGCACCCCATTTTCCAAGAAATGAGAAAGACTACCCAGTACATTACCCAGAAGGGATGCCACAAAGAATGAAACATGGAATAATTTCCCCCAAATGTGGAGATATTTCAAAGCAAACAGAGACAGATGCCTTGTGTAGTGTCTGTGATATCTTGACTGCAAGCAGCTATCACTCCTGCATATCTAGCTCTGAAACCAAGGGAAAGACCTTTTCGTTCAAGGGTGTATCTACTTAACATCAAAATTCAAGAGATTAGATTTCTGAAGTGTGAAGCCAGTTCAAACATGCAGAGAAGAGGATCACCCTGTGCCAGTGCTATTGAGCTGAACATCAGCCAGCCAGTGCCCTGGACCAGTACACCTTCACTGTTTGTCCTTGTACAGTTGTAGCTAGAGTCCTGAAAACCTTGCACCTGCTCTGCTGAAAAATGTTCAGACTGAAACCACCTTGTTCAGGTACATATGAGAAAAAGGGGCCTTGTGAAGTGGCAGCAGCACAGAGCAGTGGGGGGAAGAGGCGTGACACCTTGCTGGGTTATTAGGAGAATGGACATACGGTGGTGAAGAGCAGGGTTTGGTGCTCTCCTCTGCATGGACTGAAGACCAGGACACCTCTCAGGAGACTGCTCACTAAGGTATTTATCACTAGGGAAGGAGTGATAGTAGGAAGCACATTTCTTATAGTTGTTTGTGGGTTTTTTTAACATTTAAATTTCCTGGCATCCCCACAGAAACAGAAAGAGAATGATGTTCTCATCTACTGAGCCATAAACTGTTTTGAGACATTTGTTTTTTGTCTCACTGAATCTTCAAGTATTTCAAACAACAAGGAGGACAAAAGCACCTTTCACAAGGATAATTACCTAGCACGCCTGCATCAGAAGAGGGACTCCTTTTTCATTGCTTTAAAAAAGAAAAATAATCCAATGGCAAACAATGGAATTAGAAATCTATTATTTTGGATCATTCCATGACAATAAATCAATGTTGTGTCCCATAGTTCCATTTTCAGCCTCTGTAAACTTCTTGGTCTCCCTTGATTGGTTTGATTCTCTTATTGATTTTTATAGCTTGCAGGGGTCAGCACAGTTACAGAGAAGCTGTCTCTCTCCTTAGCCAACTCTGTGTTGCCACCCACTGCATAATAAGCCTCATCCTACATTTTAAAATGCTAACTTACTCTCTTTCAATATTTCAAACAAAGTACCAAAAATCAGCATTAAACATATAAGGAACTCAATGTCTGTAAAATGACGGATTTTTAAATAGTTCTGAATGGAGTAAAATATTGCAGAACCTTATTATAAGAATTTTAGCATGACTGAGTTTACTGACATATTTCAATATTTATGTCTGGAAGAGAGACAAAGAAAAGGCAAAAAAAAGACAAAAAAAAAAAAAAAAAGAGTAATTACTCAGAACTCAGTTGCTTCAAGTCTCAATTTCGGCTCACAGCAGATATATGATGGTGTCCCTCCCCTCCATCATCGCTGTCACCTGCAAGGGCTGCTAATAGATATTATAAGGGTCTCCCAACTATAGAAGTGCTAATAGATGCTATTCTAATGCTGTCCATCATAATAAATTACAATAATTTACGTCATGTCCATAGAGGGGTAGGAACAAAGCAGAGATTAGTAATTGAAATGGTGCAGTGGCAATTAAAACACTTGTGGTTAGCAGCTGCTTGTAAATGGTTAGAAATGGGTATTTACATAAACAAGGGCTTTCCTTTGGTGAGAGTGGTTTGTGTGTCACACAGGGGCTGCTGGTCTCTGTTCTAGTTTCTGGGCATCCAGCAGCAAATGTGTGATTGTATTTACTTCTTCCTCCTGCAAAGTGCTGCTTTGTGGTATTTGTATGACTGGGTCTCTCCTAGTAACAAAGCAATTAAACCACCCTGAGCAATAAATCTCATTCTTAACTTGTAATCCAAATACAGACATTTAATTTCTCGTATGCTTTTTTGAAAGGTCTTCCTTGGGTATTTTGAGATTCAATCTGAGACTGTCTTCTAAAGAAATCTGTTTGATCTTCAGACCTTGAAGGTATCTTCTGTCTGGAGGACAGGATTTTTCTGCACTCTCCCTCTATGGAATTGCCTTCTACCCCTAAGGACACGCAGCCTTGCCAGCTAAGGGTATATCACTGACAGCTTTTCTGATTGTTCTCTGGGTTTTCCAAACAGAAATAAGACAGAATTAATCAGGAAAAGATATTATTTTAACCCGCTTAATTATGTTTGTACCTAATACTAATCTAACAGATTCCTCTTCATTTGCAGGACCAGGACTTTCAAGAGAGACTTGAGCAGTCAGCAGCCCAGGAGCAGCTTGTGCCGAGGTGCGGCCGGGCCAGGGTGGCTGCTGGTGTGGGGCACTGGGAGACAGGCGAGAAAGTGGGAGGAAGGGTGATCCTGGCTGGGAAGGAAGGGATGTTTCAGCACCCGGGTGCCAGCTGGAGGGTGTAATGGCAGGACAGGTACATATTTGCCCCTGCAAGACAGGGCAGGAAGGGGAGGTTGGTATAGGTTCCTCCTATATCATATCATAAAATAAGTTTCTGTGATTGGTGCTTCTAGGGAGGCAGAGACAGTTTAAGGCAGAGAATCCATTTCAAAGATGATTTAAGAATAAGGCAATTGGCAAGGAAAGATGCTTGCTGGCTTGTTCATTTGTGCCTCTAATGGATGCAACAAGCTGGGGAGAAGGGGGTGTTTCTCAGAAAAGGAAAATGGTACTAGAGAACATAGAAAATAATAGTATCAGAGAACATACTAGCATATTTCACTTTATAAAGACATCCCACCCTTTACCATCTCTGCATAGAAAGTGTTCTCATTATGTATATCCTAGGTAGGAAGGCTTTGCTAGTTCGCTGTTATAGACTGAGAGAAATATCAATCAGAGAGTTCTCGACAAAAGAAATTTTCAATGTCTCCTGACAAGACGATGCACTGATAATCTATCTTTGCCTTTTTTTCCTATAAGGAAATTCTGTAGAGGAGGCAAAAAGAAAACTTTTATAAGAGAGAAAAAAGAGATAAGAAAGAAAGCTATTTTATCTCTGGAATTTGAACACTGTCAATTAAATTATCAGATACAACAATGTAGAACAGTAATATACTAGAAACGGATTGTGTTATCTTTTATAGACCACTGACTGTGACTTGACAGCCTTCCATAAGGGTCTAAAGGGAATGAAGATTTGCCACAGCACAAGGTTCATTTTTTCAGGAAATAAAGGTATTTAATCAAAATGTCGTATTACAGACAGGCAATACAATCTTATAGTGAGAAACTAAAAATTGACAATGTCAGCTTGATATGGCATGAATCCTTCATGGCATGTGGCATTAATGATTCACACTAATGCATCAAAAAGGTAGTGGTTTCTCCATTGTTTGAACATTTAAGACTGCATGTTCTTATTTGAAAAATTATCTTGGTTGAAAACTTGTGGCTAAATTATGCAGGACTTCAGAACCAAAGGAAGATAGTAGTCCCTTTCTGCCTTTAAAACACATAATTCTATTAGCAATCTGCCATCTCTGCAGAAATATCAACTTGTCAGAAACTTCTTCATAGGTGTCTGGGGATTCTGACACACACCTTTGATTCATTTTAAATCCCTTGCACAACTTCTCAAATCCTTGACTTATACCTTTTCTTGAAACACTAATAATCTGAGTCACACATCATTTCAGTTTGATCTCTAGCCTGGCAGTGGTTAGTTACACTATGGAAAATACAGAACAATAGTTACTATTATGGATTTCTATATCACCATCTGTCGTGGATATGACACCACCGAAACAACTTGCACGTGCCAAGAGCTTTCCACTGTTGCCCACCCAGGCAGCTGTAACTGCTTCATTTTCCTGCTGCAGGAAGAGTCCTTGTTCACTCCTCCCCAGTTATGACAAAGGGAGTCAACTGTGATAATATGATCCTTATCTTTATATCTGGTATTTCTTTCCCCTATTCAATTATATGACAGTCTCATGAGGTGAAGTATTAAAGTTATTATTCTGTGCTTTTTTTCATTTCTCTTGTACTCTTCTGTTCCTTATCATTGATTAATGATTCTCATAGACTTTTGCCTTTGACTTCTTTTTTCACCATTCTTCATGTTTTATGATGCATGCAGATGTGTGTGATAAAGACTCATCAATGACAGCATTGTTCTACAGCTGTTTATTTCCCAAAGGTCACTCTATTTGGCTGGATCTCTGTTTGCCCCTGTCAGAGATGGGGTACTCAGACTGTATCTCATTGATGCCCTGCTTCATGTTGGCTGTAATTTGTGTAGCCAAAAAAATCTAAAATCTAACATTTGGGGTTTGGAGTTTTGTGGGGTTGTTTGCTTTGTTGGTAGGATTTGTCTCAAATTTGATGTGAAGCAATGTCCCATTACAGCTGACATGGCATTAAGGTGTGGAAAATTTGAGTAGAAAAAAGTTCTAAATAACTGTATTTATTACTGAGTGCACAAATCCTTGCTGCATTTATATCCTGTTGATCCATTGGTGTTTATGGCTTCCTCAGTGAAAGGTGGGGAGGCTGACTAGATGTCTCCCAAATTTACAGTTGACTATATGGTACCTGTTACTCAGTCACTGATAACTGATTGAGCTGCATTTCTAACTGACTTCACATGCTGTATCTTCCAACCCTACAGTTCTCTCTATCCATATCCTTCCCTTTCTGGGTGGCAACCAAATTTTCATCTCAGTCATGGTCTTCTCTGTCATGGGTCTTACCCATTACCAGTTTTGCTCATTCAGACAGCTTTTACTGTGGTTGCTGTGTTGGTGTTTCCTGCCACTTGGCAAGATCTGTATCACCAGGTGACACAAACTTGCTTGAGAAACCAGCCATGCCAGGGCTTCTACCTATCAGTCCCAGTGCCTTGACAGTTTGTATTGCCTGGGTTTCTTCCCAAAAATTATTAAAGAAATCAGATTCCCATAGGATAGGAGTAGAGGTCCTTTTATTGGTCAAAAGCTGATTAAGGAACAAGAAGCAGGAGGTAGTATTTAATGGTCACTTTTCAGGATGGGGAGAAGCCAGCAGTGTGGACCAGTGCACATAGTACTAAGCCTTGCTGGACAGTGATAAGCCAGACAGATGCCGGTGAATGGAACCAGCAGGCACAACACAAGAAAATCTTTGACCTTCAGGTGCTTTGAAGTCATTGGCTCAATGAGCAGCAGCAAGCAAGAAAGCCAGCAAAATGTTGCTCATCATCAGGAACAATACTGAGAAAAAGACAGAGTTTTGGAGCTACGTGTTTTGCACACTGGCACATGCACATCTCCAGCAGCAAGTGCGGTTCTGGAGTGCGCATCTGAGGAGAGACATGTGGAAAGGGCAGGGGCAGCCCAGGGGTCATGGGGGTGGAACAGCTGCCCTGCAAGGAGAGGTGAGAACACCATCATTCTTCAAATGGGGCACTGTAGGAGAGCCCAGGTTTTAAGTCTATCCTTATAGGACAACTATGTTTCTCCCATTGAGGATAGGCTCAGCATTTACAAGATCATGAAGGTCATGGGAAAAGTGAATGCAGACCTATTATTCACAAAATCCCCAAATCCAAGAGCTGTGTGGCTTCATTAAATGAATAGGAGGTGAGTTTAAAGCAGATGAAAGAAAGGACTTGCCTAAATAACAGGTAGCGACCAGCTGCGGAAACCTGCTGCCATGTGAGGTTTCAGAGGCAAATAGAGTCAGTAAGTTCAAAAGCACTTACAACAATTATTGGACAAGTCCATAAGGAGTTCTTAAAAGGTTTAGGCTGAGGTAGTCCTTCTAACATCCCTAATCCAACAGGCAGGAGTGCTGGGGAGGTGTGAAGGGAGGCACTGCAGAATGTGGCCAGGCTTTTGTGTGCTCCCCAGAGAGCAGCTGCAGCTGCCACTGGCAGAGACAGAGAGCTGGTCATCTGGCTGTGACCCAGTGGCGCATCTCTTCTGTCCCAACACCTGCGTGTCACTGATGCAGCAGGGCAGTGGCAGCCACTGCAGTAGCCAGACCCTTCCTGTCCCACCCACCAGCAGTTCCAAACCACCCATCACCCTGTAGAGCAAGAGAAAACATCACTTATCTTCCATGCGATTTGCATGCACTAGTATACCCTGGCAAACTGAAGATAGATGCTCAGATCTGTCTGTTCTTATATTTCTGTTACCTGGAGAGTTAGGACAGCTCTTTTTTCTTATTTTTTTTCACACAGCCAGGTTCCATCAGGCACAGGCAGAGCATGATCATATCTAACAGACCTTCTGCATTCAACCTAATTCTTATTGAGCAGCCTCAATGTCTCTTCACTGTACTCCCCCAAGGCCCGAGCTGTTGATTAATAACTCGTATAATGAAGAGTTAACAGTAAAAGAATTTCCTGTGAGGCTGATGTTCCAGTTTCTGTGAGACTGAGATGTGGCTAAAAAAAAAAGAAAAACAAAAACAAACCAAAAACAAAAAGGGACAAATGAAATAGTGAAAGATTTCATATAGTCTTCTTCACTTTAAAGGAGTAGGAACATTAAATAAGAAAGTAAATCTCAAGGTCAAAAACACCATTGTCATCATACAGTCAAAATTATTTTCATTCACAATATTTCTGTTAAGAATGCACTTCATGTGATTTTGCAGGAGTGATGTAGATGTTCTTCATACCCTGCCCTGCACTGCTCAGATCAGGTACTTACTAGATGGATGGAGTTGGGAACTGCATCAGAGTCAGGATGTGTCTCAGGAAGCAGAAACAGATTTGACCGAGGAGCAATGTACCAAAGTGTTTCAGAGGCCACGCTGAGAAAATGACAAGATTTCTTCCTCTTTTTTTTTTAATAGTCTGGGGAAAGTATTCTGAGCCCAGATGGCTAAGCGAAAAGAAATGAGCCACCATAATGAAGTTCAAACACCTCTGGCTTCAGGAAGGAAGATCTCAATGTTGATTTAACCCTCAGATGTTTCAGATTTCCTCTTATGTCTCAAAATTTACATATTTAAACCTGCCAGCAAAAGGTTAAGTAGTAATATGGAACAAGAACCTGAAGGACTGAAAGCCGAAATGTGAGTTGAATGTATGTGATGTGGAAGTAAACTGACACACGCAGGAAGGCTGCTGTGTCTGCTGTGTCTGTGCAGGAGAAAGCAGAGAGCAACATCTAGCCTGAGGACAGATGCCTTAAACCTTCTATACAATGTCCTCAGGGATCAGCTCTGGTACTTGGAAATACCTGTTTATTTATATGCAGCAATAGACCAGTTGTGATATGTAGCTGTTACTGTTGTTTTTCCCAAATGTCAGTCAAGGAAATGTTTGAATTCATAGGGCTGTGAGGAATAACTGCTTCTCATATTGTGAGACAGATTGGATTGTTTGTACCCTGTTTCCTTCTCTGTTTCTGTCACTGCTGCTGAATATCAGATAGGGAGATCTGAAATTCAAGATTGAGCAGTGCCCTAAAAACCATTGGCATTGCTTCTTAAAGCCAGATAGGCTGCCAGTTCCTACAGAAAAGGAGATTAAGAGATGAAAGAATTTCTGAGTTCAAAGGTAGAATGGAACAGCAAAACACTGAGCCCATTTCACTGAGTGTGGGTGGGTCCATTGTGAAAAACAAAGAGTCAAACAGCTTCTAGAAGAGACTTTATTTGACTGTATAACACTGATGTTTCTGCCTAAACTTTTCTGTGCTTGGTTCATTGTACTACAATAGCTGAAATACCCTCTGTGTATCCTTCTAATGAAAAGAGACGTGCATTTTAGTCTACAGTTTAAGGGAGGTGGTAATATAAGAAAAGCAACCTCACCACCTGATGCAAAGCATTGAACCACTTACTCTGTCCAAAGTTGCCATTTTTTTTTTCATTATTTCTAACTTTCATCTGGATCAGATATATTTCTGCACTACATGGGAAAGTCAATGTTTTCACTCATGCCATTTTACATACCTTTTTTGCCCCTCCTTTCTAGCCACAATGGTCTGAGCTCACCGCTCCTGGTTGTCTGCAGTCTCCTTTCTGAGCAGGCATTATAGTTTCCCCCAACCAGGTTTGGACCTTTCCTCCCTGATGCCAGTGCAGATCACCCTGAGCTGTGGCAGGAGCCAGTTGCTCGGCCAGGGTCTGCCCTGAGGCAAAGCTGGCCCATGGGCAGGAGACATTCATGGTCCCCATTGGGTGTGATCCCAGCAGAACTGGGGCAGAGGGAGGACCTGATTGCCCAGATTTTGAGAAAGCGCATCTACCCAAAGAAGTCATTCTTGGAAACAAAGTGTAACGATCACCCCCTCAGCACCAGTAAGTACTGCAGTAGACACCCCATGGGGGAGAAGGCTTTAAGATGGACCATATGAAGACTGCAGAGAACAGTGGAAGACTGACATTTTCTGCCCTAAATAGGAGGGGATGGATGCTCCTGAGGGACTTTTGAGAGAGACATCAGAGATATTTCTTTGTTTGAAGGCAATTTGCCACTTCAGAGGAAGAGGACGAGATAGAAGGTAATGACCAAATTTGTGGAAGGAGAAAGGCTCTCAGAAGCCAGGATATCTTTGAACTGCAAAAGCCATGAGAAGATACTCTCTGAGAACTGAGCAGATTGTTATCACAGGCCAGTCATTAACTTTCTTCTCGTTGATCTGCCACATATTGCACACTTTTTCAACAGTGTAAACTATTGCTTCAGGCCATATTTTCTGCAGGGCCAGCCTATCCATCCATGCTGCATGGACCACAACCCTCTCCTGCCTGGTCTGGGAAAAGGAAGTACAGAGTGGCAAGTTGAAATAGCAAAGGCAGGCATAAATGTAGATTCGACAATTTTTGTTTTCTAAAGACTGTTTTATGCAACAACATGAAGCACTTCGGGGCAAAACCCTCATCCCCAGATGCCCATCTGTATTAAAGCAGCTGACTTCTCCATTGACACAGCACCAGACAGCCCATGTCCAAGACTCAGTACATCCAGCAGACCTGTGTATTGCACAAGATATGCATGACTTGAGGGCAAGGAGTTTCTCCTGGCCTGAGATGACAAGAACCACTGTCACGTGCCCCTCTGTGATTAAGATGAAGGAGCCAAGAACATGTCAGGAAACATAAGCACTATGAATATGCTGGACAGGGCAATTCCACATGACAGGGGGGACATGCAGGTGCCAGTCTTCAATTTTAGCAGCTGGATGCAACCCAGAATAGCTGTACGTTTCTTTGGAAAACAATTTTTTTTTCAGTTGTTCACTTTTGCAGTGGTATCAGAACAACAAGAATCATTCACTTCTGCTGTTATCTGTGACTCTTCCCATCATAGTCTTTCCTGCTTCTTATCTGGTCTTTCTATCACTTTCCTTCTAATGAGAGAATGGCAGTATTTTCCTTCCTTGTTGTTTCAGTAGAGCATGATAGAAAGTACCGAAATATTGGCATTTATTTCCATGATTGCATATGTAGCCAAAATATTTTCTTGCTGCAGTCCAAAGCCTTCAGCAAGAGCCACTGTACATAGCAAAATGCACACACAGTGCATAACTACAAATAGGTTGAAATGGCATATTTGTATTATATTAATATTTCAAAATTATGGACTCCTTGTATCATTGACAACACTAGACTTCTCTTTGTGTTTCTTCTTCTAAGAGAAAGAGAAGTAATGACACACTCAGACATGAAGCAAAAATATTTGTTTCATTGATATGACAAAATGTTGTGAAGAAGTTCAATAGTTCTTGGAATAAAAATTGCAGTGCGAGAGTTTGTAAAACCAAGTTTCCTGTATATGTTTAATGTATTAGTGTTATTATTGTTTTCTGATATTTCAAGTAGAAATTTGATGTTTCTCTTTCCTGTTCTACTAATTAATTCAATAGTGAACTGATACCAAAATAGGTTCTCTAGTGATTATTTCCTTCTCTGTAGCATTTATGAGATGGGCTTGATGATCTGATATAATTTTCTGCCTCACATTAAGCTGACTATGAAACGAAGGAGTATTGCTGAATGAGCCAGCAAAGTATCCAATAATGAACTCGGTTTTAAGCAATTCTTAAATACCATTAACATTTTAATTGACTGTACATTGATAAACATAGATACGACATAGTGCACCCAGACGCTTAGAGAAATGGTATCAAATACATACATTCACATATATAATATTTATATATATATATATTTATATATATATTTATATTATATTTATATTATATATATATAAAATATTTATATATTTATATACTGGGTGCTTCAAAAAGATTGACCCAATTTGAAATCACAGTGCTTTGAAACTGGGTGCATCTTTTTGAAACACCCTGTATATATACACACATACCTATTTGTAGGAAGGCTGGGGTGAAGACTTGCATTTTAGTGGGGTGGAGAGAAGAGTTCAGCAATTGCACTCCTTTCTTGAGGGCTTTAGGTGATCCTGTCTTTTCATTGTAGGTCAGAAATAAAATATTAGAAGATGTACCTCAAAGAACATTGAACCCATTATTTCTAAGGGATGGCCTGTGTGACATTGACAAGGCATCAGAAGCAATCACTTCCTTCTCACATGGAACAAGGTATGTTTTCTAGAAGAGCCCTGTCCTTACGCTATAGATCTCCACTTAATGGCACTTCCTGGAATCATCTCTGCTCTGTCCAGCCTGCATTTCTGTAGCAGCTTTTAAGGAGCAGTGCACGAGTCTGTGTTGTTGTTAATCACCTTTGGCTGGCCAAGAGACTGCAGACCTTACAGCATTCATCCATGACTCTGTCTCCGCCAGGTTTGCCTACTGTAACGCAACTATTTTAAGTCATCTGCTGAGGAGTGTTGCTGATGGACTGAACATCAAATTCCTTCTTGCAAGATTACCTCAAATAGGTATGTTGTTTTTTTTTTCAGTGATTTGTCATGTATATTTATACTGCTAAGAACAGTTAATTTCCCTTCCATATAGAAAAGTGATGCAGTGAGATTTGGTATTGCTTGATTTTTATGCTATCTCTGCCTTTCAGTGCTAATCAACTGCCTAGAATAAAAAACAAATACCTACATAGATGAGGAGGCGTTTGCACACATTCCATTGAATTATAGACAAAAAGAGCTTATGAATAGCTAATACGCTTTATGGTAAAAATGTTTGCTGATACCAGAGTGCTTGGGAAATGTACACGCAGTGTACTTGGAAGCTGAAAAGTAAGTCACTTCATATAGGAGAGGAAAAAAACAATGAGCAATTTGCTCCCTACTAAGCTGCTCTGATTTTCTTTTACTTGCAAAGATTCTTCCAGGCAGGCCTAGAAAAGATTTGAAGCCATACAAGTGAGGTGTGCAATAAAAGAAAGACATTAACAAGGTTTAACTTTTGGTCCTCCCGGGATGAATCTTTCCACATCCCCATGTCTGCAGAATCTGGTGACTTTCCAGGACTCTTCTTTCCCATGGAGCTTGATCCCATTGATGCTCATAACCCCTACAAGCCTTTGAAAAGAACCTCTGGGAATGGGGCAGAGCTCCTGAGGTCACAAGCTGACCCAAAATGTGCAGAAAGAGGGCCATTCCCCCATGTTCCTTGCCCTCAGCTCCCACTCCCGCTCACCCACAGGGCTGGTGCAGGCAGCACGGGTCACAGGGAGGTGGAAGCAGCCGTGTGCCTGTGACTTTATTACTTTTCAACCTTTTATATTTGCAGGAGAAGTAAACCCCAGCACCAGCACTGATTTCCTGAGCTATTTGCTGGGATTGTGCCCTGCTGAGCCAGGGCAAGCTGGGTTCCCATCCTCTGCTGCAGCAGGCAGGGCAGGCACCAATCAGTCAACAAAACTACTGCTCTGTACCTACTGCTGGCCATTACCTCTCTTGCTGTCTTGATGGTCCTGATCTGAAAAGTGATTCCTAATGGCAACAGTGTTTTCTAAAGCATGGCTGCCTTTCTCTGTATGAAAGACTCTTTAGGTCTTGGCTCTTCTCTCTCCCAGTCACTGGGAAAAGAGCAGAGGGAGGGTTCAATGTTGAGAAAGCCCAGTCACTTTGCAGCCTGTCATGTTCCCTGTGAAGTTTTGTTCTATTCATTTAGAGGCTGCAGGTTGAAACTGCAACTCTGTCTCCTGGGTCTGGAAATGCTACTGATTCAGCCGATAGTGCCTTCTAGTATTCATCTGTCACTGCAGCCCTTTGACTGCACCTCATGCTAGCCAGGAGGACACTCATCTAGAAACTCCAGCCTAAATGGAGGAATGAGTGGCACAGCTATTTAAAATGCTTCTTTGGTTATTGTGTGTTTGTATGTTCCTGCAAAATGGCATGGGAGAGAGGGCAGCAGGGTGGAAGGCTGCTCTTCAGCCTCTCCCTGACAGCTGCCATCCTGGTTCAAGGAAATCCTCTAGAAAGGAGACTGTGTCATCCCTTGGAGCCACACAGACAGCTCAGGGAATGGAGGTATATGAAAGGCAGGGTGTAGGGACATAAAGGCTGAGGAGAATGCAAAAGCCCTACAAGAAATTCAAGTATTGAGAAAAGGAGGATGCAGACACAAAAGGGCATTTGCTGCTCTGCAGGAGGCCACTGAAAGGGTGTTAACTAGTTGAGCTGCTAAGTGTCAGACCTAGTGCTTTGGTGTCTACTACTCTCCGTACGTTTGGGGTTGAGTTTTCTCCTGAGTGAAGAACTAAGCCAAGTACCGTCTGATGCTTTCAGTTTAAGGGCTCAGATTCTTAGACTGATAATTCCTGTTCCGTTACATCAACTCCTCCTTTCCTTTCACTGCGGGTGAACATTATAGGACGTAACTTGCGGGAAGCAGAAAGTAAAAATTGACCTGAGACCAACATGTAAGAAACAAGTTTCTAGAAATGATGCTATGCAGATGATGTGATCAGTAAATACGTCCGTTCTGGAGAATAATACAGCTATAAAAGGAAACAGTAAAAATACAGAGAGAATTATAAGCCCCTGGTGACAATAAAACCTAAATGGTCACAGCCATTCTTTACTTAAGTGTGCATAAGAAAATGGTGACTTCAGAGACTTTATAGAAACAATAATACTATTTATGAACTGTCTCGTCAGCTGTGCTATGCCTGCTTGGTCTCCAGATCCAGCTGCATAGGTTGGGACTATATCAGTTCTAACATAAATATGGCCAGGCTGGTTAGGACTGAGGAAGGAAATACGGCTCCTGCAGAGGCAGCAGGTAGTGCTCTTCCTTCCCTGTCTGTCTGATGTGGCAGCTCAGAATGGTCTAGGGACATTATGTTGCTGTCCCTTCAGTTTGATAAACAATTAGAGATATCTGGGCACTCTCCATGCACTTGGAGGAGCACAGGAAAGCCCAGGAGAATTCTGGCTTTGCCTGTCTGTGATTTCCTACCACATATAGACTTGGCATAAGAAAGGATCATTAGGCTCAACTTCCCATTTTCTCTTCTCATAATTATGCCCTATTCTAGTGAAGTGCCCCCTGCAGTTTCAGCTGGCCATGATAATCCGCTCTGTATCTCAATGCAAACTGTAAGATGTGGGGTGCATTACTAATCAGCTGCCAGGAATTACACTAGCAAATTGCATTTCAGATGTGGCTAAAGCAATTTCTCTTGCACATATGTTCATCGTAACTTGCTATTACCCTTGCCTCATCTGGAACGTTTAGACTGTCAAAGTATTTCACACAAGTCTATTGAACAATGGGGTTATTTAGTACTTCACTTAAAAATGTATTGTGTGTGGCTAGAAGTAATTTCTTGAAATACAAGACACATGCTAGCACACAGCCGTTGCAGTTTCTCAGCCTGTTTTGCATCATTTGCCAGGTATTAGCTCTAACCTGCCCCTAATGCAGAGCATTTTACTGAAGCAGTCTACTGCATAGAGCTTCACAGTTCAGTCCCTCCAATGTTTGTGCAGTGGGTAATCTGATAGAGCTGATCAGAGTGTTTGCAGTTCTGCTTTATTTTATTATCAACTGGAATTTGAAGTTGAGTCTTAATAGGGGGAAATGAATCACTGAACAAGTATGTACACTGTCCCAGATACGAACCACAAAACTTCAGGTAGCCAAGCAATGTCCAAACCAACCCAGTGACTGTTCTTATTTTGAAGGACAACCTGCATACAAATCAGAAAAATATCTATATTTGTATATGGAGATATAATTTGGAAAACTGCTTCTCTTACTCATAGGGGAATTATTTTCTTTATAAGCAGTAGTCAAGTTTTGATGGACTTAGGAAGTTGCTTAGAGATGTAGACTTTTGATTTCAGGATGGGGTTTGAGCAGGCTGAAGCAATGGTTTAGCTGGATATCCAGAGAAAGGGCAGAGCTAACAGACCCCCTGGACTTCTTCCTTTTGCATACTAACACTTAGCAAATAATTATAAACTAAGAATGATAGGAATCAAGAGGCAGGTTGGTCACTTAAATGTGATATTTCATCCTTATGCCAAATTATGATACCCTTTCATACAGCCTTCTTCAGGAACTACTTTCTGCAAGACTAGCAGGACAAGGTTCATCAGGAATTTAATCCCAGAGTGGAGATATTAGGATCTGGTGATATATTAATAGATGCTGTGTGTGCTGTCTGCAGACTTCTTACTGACATACTTCGCTTGATTCTTCAAGCCTGGAAATCTGAATAAGTACTTTAAGAGTGTGTTAACAGCTCACATTTATCTTGGTTCACACAAATGCAGCTAGAGCTAATACAGAAAACCTCTTTTAAGGAAGAGAGACATTTACAGAAGGTTTAGATTAGTTCAGTGGATATTTAATGTAGACAGAAAAGATGATTCAGCAAGACAAGAGTGAAATAAAAGCTATTGTGGTTTCTCTTGGATACAAAGACATGTTAGCAGTGGTCACACCTTTGACAACACATTAATTAGTTGTTGAATAGTTGATATTCTGCTTTTCTGTTCTTTGATGTCCCAGAGAGCCTTGGCTTGCTCAAAGCACTCTGTGGTACTCTTACTCTGCAATATTTCTTCTTATGGTTCACAATGTATGATTTTTTCTGAACAGAAGGTACTGATTTTGTTCATGCCATCCAGCATTATATACCACTTCCTAGCACCTGCATTATGTGTACACAAATGCTCATTTAAATGCAAAGTTTGGTTTAAAAAAACCCTGTATTATTACACTTGGGATGTTAAAATAAATATTATTTGGAACCTTGCCTGCACAGAAAGCACAATGTACACACAAGTGCTGGTAAACCCGTAAGTTTTGTTTGCTGGCTAGTTAGCTGGAGGGATGTGGGAATGGAGATCATAGGTAAATGGCTTTTTCCTTAATATTAATAGGTGAGAGACTGTTTGTAGTTTTATTGAATGTTCATTAGTAGCCTGGCCACTCATTAACTTATGATTCATTAACATATGATTCATTAACATAGCTCATCAAAATTTTAAAAATTTGGTAAAAGTTAATTGCCTGAAAATCAGTTATTCAACTATCCAACAGCACAGGGTAAAGCAAGGAGACTGTGGAAATTAAGTACTGTAAAGGGGCTGACGCTGGACATATTAGATACTAACACTGGCTCTCAAATTTTAAATGCTTGTTTCTATTCGCAAAGACCAAAGTGCTCATTGTGCCACGCAGAGCCCGTTACTCCGGTGGCTGTTCCACAGTCACAGACTAGCTGGGGGAGCCTGCGCTGCCCCTGTTTGGGCACAAATGTTGCCAGATGGGAACAAGCAGCCGTTTTCTGTTTCTCCTGCAGGCCCAGCGTTCTCTCCTGTTCATAGCTTTGGTGCGACTCTCCGTCTTGTCTCCACAGCCCAATTTGTTTTCCCATTTGCAGTGGGATGTCTGCTAGGCAGTCTCACAGTAGTTCTTGCTATGTTTGTTTCCTGACATATCATTGCTCTTTTTAACTACCCCACGGCCTAATGAGTCTCACACAAAAAGCATGTGAAATTCTGGCCCTTTGCCTGTGACAACTGCAATTAAAAATCACCATATGTATTTCTGAAATCAGTAAGTATATAGATCTCTCATATCTGTTGGTCTGCCTTGATTGCCAAATATACTAAACTGCTTTGGTCTTGACTTTCTGCAGTCCTGTATGGCTGCACATGGGCATGCAAAGATATGTTTTCAGCTGATGTAGCAAAGGCAATTGTAGTAACAAGGAGCCACAGCCGTTATGTGATTGTCATTGATCTGGAAAACCATGCTGAGTGAGCACACTGAGGCTCAAGCTCTATCACAGCACTGCCGGTCTGAGATATGAGGCTCTCTAAACCAGGGGTGTCAAACTCCTTTTCACTGGGGGCTACACCAGCCTCACAGTTGCTTTCAAAGGGCCAAATGTAATTTTAGGGCTGTATAAACGTAGGAGTAGTTGCATTTATAAAGTCCTAAAATTACATTCGGCCCTTTGAAGGCAGTCCTGAGGCTGATGTGGCCCCCAGAGAAAAGGAGTTTGACACCCCGGTCTAATTCTATGAGATTAATGAGTCTCTACTCAGGAGAAATTTCTAGTAATCCAAACAGAAATATAGGTATGTTTGGACAATTCCTATACCCTTTGTCTTCTGTATTTCCTCTGGATTTCATTCATGGGTATATCCATCTCTGGCAGCTCCACTTCTTACTTGGTGACATGTACACCATGAATGTTCCAGATTCATCCCCTGAGCCAGGCCCCTGGCTGCAATGCTGCGCTGCCTTGGGACCCCAAATACCATATTTTTCACCTAGGGTATCACCATTTCCATTCATTTCATTTTGGTATTCTTATGTGGATAAGCTGCTATTCCCTTTTAGTCAGTGTTGAATAGAGCCCTCCACAGGACATTGCTGAAGATGGTTATGGCCACAGTGCCTGTCATGACAAGGGCTGAGATTCAGCCAAGTGTACCCTTCCATGCTTTGCTGTTTCTTGATTTATGTAGCTCACTTCATACTCAAGACAGAGTGCCAAAACTGAGGCAGCAGGATAAATTGGGAGGTTGGTCTCACATGCACGTTTAGGCTCAAGGCTAATGTGACAAAACAGATATGAGACAATTAAAAAGTCCTCTTCCCATTTCTGCAGTTTGAAAGAAATTATCTTAGCAGCTCATCCTGACAGAGGGCAGCTCCGAGGCAGAAGTGAAAGAGTGAAGTTTCTTACCTCACTCGTGCTTAAATTCTAGACCTTTTATAGGACATAGATTAAAGGGGAAGAATATAAATTTCAAAGCTTCAAGCCTGAATGACAGATGAAGCAATGAGTGACAGCCTCCTCCTTCCAAAAGCACAGGCTCTGATCCTGTGAACAGTCTGAAAGTGCTGGTGAGGAAATCCAAACTCACAGCTGAAACACCAAGCTACAGCCTCCAGCAAGCTGCAAATGCCTGTATATTCTGTACATATGACATGAACTTAGACCTTTTATAAAGGGAGTTAGTAAGACAAACCAGACTAATGCAGCTAATCTGCAATCATGGTATTGAATCCATGTGCATGACTAGTCATCTTTTATAGTGAAAAAACTCACTGTGGAGCATCAGATCAGCTCCAGAAAGACAGGTGGTAGTTCATGGGTAGCAAGGATTAGGCAAAATCTAGGAATATAATTTTGGATGTTTCAAACTAAGAAGATAGTCTGTGAATTTAGCCCCAGAAGCTGTCCCGCTCTTGATGCTAGAATGGGCAAGAACAGCAGGATTATAATAAACCACAAAACTCCCAGAGTCCTGAGATTTTACCTTGCCACAAGAAGAAAGATTGAGGTCTAGCAAAAGAATCGCATGATCAATTCTGCTTGAATTTCTAGCCAGAAGACAAACTGGAGGAGTCAAAATGGAGCCAAATAAAAAGTTCAGTATAAATCAAAAGAAAAATACATTTTTTAGGTTGGAAAACCATAGCAAATGTACTGGATGTAGGTAAACTGACAGATGAACTGTCATTTTGGAAATATTTTTTGGAAAGAGTTCACAAGTGTTTCTAGTTCCTTCAATGGGGCCAAATTGAACTTCTTGGAGTTAGTATGTTAAAATGTTTAAACAGAAATAAATTTCATGCATCTGTTGTAATGATGAGAAACGGATGATTGCTACCTTATTCTAGCACCTGAAGAGCTTCTTCAAGCATGGTTGGGCAGCTCTTCCTTCCTGCACTGTCTCTGCTATCATTTCCTAAAAAAACGCCTTGATTTTGCTGTCTGGGATCCTCAGCATTTTGAAAGACCTCCAAGGCATCCACAGGCTTCATGAAGTAGGTCCTCAGACACTGAGAAGCCACTCTGAGCTTCACCCACATTGACATTGTTCTCAGTTCAGACAGCAGGACAGAACTCTTCAGACGTGCTTTGTGACTCAACACCACGGCAGCATCAAAGCAGACCACCAACACACCCACTGTTCTCCACAGGGATGACTTTTATTTCAGTGAACCACAGGATGATTTTTCTTAGCAGGTGTCTTTTGAAGTGTCTTTTTGATTGGCTTTGAATTAGGCTAAAGCAGTAAGTCATTATTTATATATTTAGTAAATGCTGTTGCATCGACACTATTTTTGACTGTATGCAGCACAATTAGCTGAGTTGGTTGACTCCCCATTTCAAATGAGAAGTGCTGCCGGTATGTCAGTCAGGCAAGGCTGCATGTCCACTGGGAGGCCACCTATGGCTCCAGGGAGGCTGCCCTGTCAGAGTGATCCAGACAGAGCCCTTGGAGGGCACTCCAGGCCCTGCTGTCCAGCAAGTAGGGCTGCCTCTGGGATGTCTTATAAGCAGCCCTACTGCACTCCCAGGGAGAAACCCGAGGAGCAGCTGGTCCTCACAATGCCCTCAGCCAGCCTGGTCCCTCTGGAAGCCTGTTCAACCCCAAGTCCTGCCTGTGAACAGCAAGGCATTGCCAGGGACACTGCTGGCAGGACACCCTGCTCCCTTCACTGGGCAGATCCACCTGGCTTTCCTGAAGCCATCTAGCACCTCTGCACATGCCACATCTCAGAGAGGTTTGTGTTGGCTCACATTGTGCACCAGGCACGTTCTCAACATATGGTAAATTCTCATGAATATGCAAGTGGCAGGACAATAAACCTTTTGCTTCTTCAGGACAGATATGAAACATTTAAACATCCATGACCCAAAATCTCATCTATCCTTGCAGCATGCTCAGATGTCTCCCAACACAGGCTTTTACGGTCTTTTTCTGGTTTAGGTACTTACATGTCCCATACTAACCAATTAAGAGATTCAAATATTTCTCACAGTTGTCCCTATCACATTCCCTTTCAGTGTTATCATTTTTAAAGGAGTGGAGCAAGAAATTTGAAAGACATACTGGCAGGAATGGTTCCCAAATAACAGCAGATGTGCAGGATATCATTGTAACGTTGGAGCACCTTTGCTTTGTTGGGACTGAAGGAGCACAACTGTAAACAAACAATGTTTTTTGGGAAGACGCTATGAAATCACACTATAAAAACAGAATATAGCTGAATCTCAACTCATTGTGTATTACAAATCGGCATGCCTGTGTTTATGATAAGAATATTTGCTTATACTTTAAGTAAATAGTAAACAAGTGAATATGAAATTAATTTGTTTTACCAAAGAAAATGTAGTCAATGCTTTTGTAATCAATGCTTTTTTTTTCCCCTTATGTTGTTGGGTTTTTTTGGTGTTTTGTTCTGTTTGGTTGGGTTGTGAGGTTTTTTTGGGCGGGAAGTGTGGTTTTTGGATTTTGTCCTTTTTTTGGGGGGGAAGCATTTCTTTTAATATTGTCTTCTTTTTCATTCTGCCCTCACAATGTGAATTTCACGCTAAATACTTAAGTTACTCACTTCCAGGTTTTCTTAGAAGCTGGAATAATGCTGTTGCTATTTACCAGTATGATACAACAAAGAAAAATTCCAGCAGAGATGGAAGAGTGGAGGGACACGCTGCATTATCTTTGTACCTGTACTGATTTTAGGCTGCATGGTACTAACAAACCAAAATGATTACTCTGTTAGTGGTTGTTGTCACATGGTTCAGGTGTCTCTAGTTCCTCAAACATTGACAGTATTCTTATTCTGAACCTGAACGGATTTATTCTCTCATCTGTACACGAGAGATTAATGTGTCACATTCCCATTAGCAGAAAGAGGAGCTACTTGCAAAAATCTCTTGATGACTCTGAGCCAGGTCACTCAATAGCAATGCAGGCCTAGTTCTGCTCTGGAGGTAGCTGCACACTGTCTACAAACCTGTATGAAACGAATAAAAATGGTGTTATGGACTCAGTGCGTTGTGTTGTGTTATTTGAAGAACTAAGAGTGAAGCTGTCTTGGCACTGTGGAGTGTTCTCTAAAATAAGCCTTGAATTTTGTCTTCCACATCCTTGTCTTTGTTGTACATGTTCTAAAGCTAGGAAAAACAGAGATATGGAAAAATAGTAAATACAGATAATAGTAAATAATAAACATAGAGAAAATAGTAAATAAATTTGTTCCATTACCTCTTTAGTGAAACTTGCTCCAGTAAGAAAGACTTCGTGGAAGATAAAGAAAGAGCAAAATAAAAAATAGGTCCCAGTGTTATATATAACTGGACAAAGGTTTCTGCTGCTTATCTAATATAACTTTCTTGTTTCTCTTCTTGAATAAGAAGCTGCTCAATGTAAGCTCTGGAGGCAAAGTCATAAACTGTAATCAAAATCATTGATCATCCCAATTTATCTAGTTGGATTTAGAAACTGGAAAACACACAATCCGTGAGAAGAAAAGTTATTTTGAGCTTTCTAGAGAAAAAAAAGTACAGGCCCTGATCCTGCCAGCAGTCTGTGAGGTGCTGGTGAGGAAATCCAAAGCAACCAACCTGGATTACAACAAATCTGAGACTCTGACCCAGGGTAACAAATGTGAAGGAGACTGGGAGAAGACTGACAGAAGCTGGAATGAATTTCTGAGCAGCTCCAGCCTGAATTTTGAGAAAGCTACTGCTGGTGATGTTTGCCTGGCAGCCACATGAATCACACTGACTTCCTAGAAACTGTTTGAAGGCTCCAGGTCAAACATAATTCTAATTTGTCATTGTGTCTTTTAGTTTAAGCACTTTAGTCTATGTTGGGGGGCTTCACTACCAGATGCTTCTGCCACATCATCCACTTTGCAGACCAAACAGGTTTTGTTTAGTTCTCACTTTCTGCGGGATGAATTACACATCTCTCATCTCAGAGAAAACAGACAACATGGCTGTAGTTTGATTTGAAGCTTTCAGTCCTGAATCTCATGATAAAATCAAGGTTGAACCTCTGTACTTTGGGAAATGATGGTTACAGATGCATCCTTAAACTAATGAAGACAGAGCTGCCTATTTTGAAGGGAGGAAGAGAGAGAATAGTTCTACTAAGAAAAGGCAGGACATTGGCTTATTGCTCTAACTGATCATAACTTCACTAGTTGCTTCATAAATCCATCTTAGCATATCTGCACAAGAAGACTACAGATCAGGAGACACATTATCATCCAAGCTTGGGTACAGGCCTTCCAACTGACAGGGTCTATAAATATGGTTTAAACTAAAACTAATTAAAATAAATCAGTTCTTTGAAGAATATTATCTCAGCATTGATTCATTCTTAAATGCCATTTTGCAGAAAAGCATAACCCCTTTCAGAGTAGCTGGTACTTCAATACGCATTCTGCCTCTAAGTGAAAAAAAAAAGACCCTTTGTCTTAGTTAAACTGCACCTGGCATCAGAGCAAGCACTGTAAGATGGTACCGCCATCTTCATGAATAAGGAACATTTGTTTTATTTATTAGTTTGAAAGTGAGAAGATTCTGACAATTTGCTGTCAAGCTGTAAGACCTTCTATTGCATTACCTGTTCTTCCAATTTGTATTAATGAAGCTGTGGAGAGAAAGAAAGTAACAAGTGAGTCTTCTACGAGTTACTGCCTCAGTTATTTCCTAGGTAAACCCACAATGTAATGGAGTCCTCTATATTCATATTCCCACATAGTGGATTATGGCCTAAGTCTCTTCAGGCTGTCACCTGGTCCTAGGACACAGTCCCATGGAAGAAGTGTCAGGAAATGGAAGTCTCCTGCCACCTGTGTGCCAGGAGAAAGTGACAAAAAGGTTATTTCCAACTTTGTTTTCTATGGCTGGTCACTGTAAAGAAACAGGGGTAAAAAATTAGTAAATACCCCATGCACCTTGTTGTTTAGCATTTTGCCCATCAGGGAGTACAGCTTAAATGTAAGGTAGAATATTAATTTGAATAGTCCATCAGGGATGCTCTTTATGCAAGGCCTACATCAGTTAACAATACTTTGCCATTCTGAAAGATGGTATTTTTCTACTATATCAGAAACCATAGACCTCCTGCAGGCTGATGGAACACTTTTTATTAGTCCCAAGGGCCTTGCTGTTCAATAAATTAAGAGCAGGAAACCCAAGACATGTTATCTCTTCTCTCTAACACTACCTGAATTAATTGGCAAATTGTTCTCTGTTGCATAACAGGTGCAAAACACATCATATCCCACGCTTTGCTCCTTCTGAGACAGCCAGCTGAGGTGCCCTGTTGTTTTCTGTGCAGTGGGTCTTCTCTATCACATTTCAAAATTGAAATCTTGCCTTCTGTCTGTGGGGATGGATATCTCTACTGCCTCCTGCAACACGTTTGGCAACAGGCTGGTGATGTGCATGTAGGCTGTGGGATATTGAGAAATCCTGGGAATAAAAAGTGCCAGAAAATGTGAAGTATTGCTCCTTGTTATTATGACATATCTAAACAGGTAGTAAGTGAAATAACTGGATTTCATAAAAAAATCTTGCTTGGGAAGGGTCAGTTCCTAGTGCATTCCAAACCAACACAAGTTTCACTGTTACCTTAAATGAGGTCAGGCTTAGGAGTGTAAATCTTAACAGATGCATCTGATAATCAGAAACCCACATCTGTTCCCCAACTAGAAAATAGTGTCATATCAAACTACCTCATACAAATATAGTAATTAGCCATTCATTATGCAGACGCAGTACTGTTCTGAAAAATCATCCCAATGAGGCAGCTTTCACGTAACTAATTTGGCAGTTCTTTTTCAAGTCAGACAGGTAGTGGCAGCAGAGAATGAGGCTCACTGTCCTTTGAGCACTTACAAACAGCAGTCAGGAGGTTTGCACTGCATGGCAAGATACGTGGATAAGATTTTGATTCTCTCTTAAGCCGCAGTCTCTTTAAAAAAATAAAGATAATAATTTGTTTGTATTTGCAGAAAGTTTGTAGGCAATTTTCTGCTTGCTACACATAGCTCCTTTCTTTGGATTCAAGCAGAACTGAAGGTAGAAATCTGTGCTCAATTGTCAGACGCAAGCAGGGGAGGCAGTGGGTGGCCCTGCTCTTAGCTGTACCGCTGCGGTGAGCCCTGGCCTCCCCCCCACTGTTCTGATTTCTTTCCCTCTGCATCCCGTGGTGCTTGCTAAGTAAGGCAGTTGCCACAATCAAAGCTAGAACCTCAGGACACAAAACCATCTCCAGGAAAAAACAATTTCTTCCGCACTAGACAGGCTGATTGAGGATGACAGGGCACGCAGGATAGCAGCAGCAGCCCTGACCTCCGCATGGCCTAGCAAAACAATAAAAAAACCACATTGTTGCCTCAGTTGCTTGTGAAAGCCATGATTAACTAGTGTGTTTTAGCAAAAAGGGAATAAAGAGACAGACTTGGCTTGTGCCGAGGATGTTCTCCACAGGAAACCACAGCAGGCAACAACAGGGTAGGCAGGCACCCTAATCCTGAGGCCAAGTGGCTGCAATGGGAACACCAAATATCCACAGCTGTGAACTAAACTGTGGGCTATCCAGTCCACTATTGGGTCTCCAGCAGTGAGCAATTTCAGCTCCACTAAAGAAAGGTACAGGAAGCACTGTAACAGGCAAGGGTGGGATAAGCCAAGCCAATATAAAATACCTCAGATTAATTCTCAATTTGTCATGGGCTTGACATCTGAAATAAGAATTAGTCTAGTCTTTCCAAATAGTGTGTTTGTGGGCTCACAATTGTGTAAGGACAGGTGAGGGAGGTGGAAAAGACACTAGTTATTATAAATTATTATAGTACATATTGATTAGATAAAGTGAACTTTATTATGGTTGCAAAATCAAAACCAGTCATTAAGAGACACTGTGCTTAGGCCAGATCACATCTTGGAAAATCTGTTCTTCCCAGCACCTAGCTTTGCAGCAGTTGGTGAAACAGCCCCGTCAGCAACACATTTCCACCCTCAGTCTCTTACCCCTTGAGACACTGCTCTGATGAGAAAGCTAGTTCAGAGTTCAGTTCACACAGGACTCTGTAAGGCAAAACCTGTTCCCTACATGATGCTCATAATTTAGGGTAGACTGAAATTAAATTTCACTTTGCATGATGAGTTCCTCAGAGACAGTTAAGCATTAGCAGCTGCAAAGGCAGCTGAGTTTGAGGAGCAAAGTTTATGCCACTCAACAAGTACCTTGGAGCACCTTCATAAAGATCATTTTCATCTCCAGGACTGTAAACTTCTACATGGCTAGATCCATTATGGCTCATCTGCAGTTTTGCTTAGCAATCATTTTTAAAAAGCAATTTTAACAGGTAGACTAAAGATCCAGTTCTGGCACTGAAGAGCAGCTAGACACAATAACTGCTGGACCATTACACTAATTGCAACTTAAATGTTTTAAAGAACAGTCAGATAAGTTTACCTCAGCTTTGCAAATGTATATTATTCAACAAACACATGGAATACAGTCTTCTTTGCTATCTAGATAATATAATGGAGAAAACAAGCTTTTTTGACTGTTGGCTTCGGGTTTTGAATGTTGGCTTTTTGATTTAAATCTTGTTTAAACCTTTGGAGCTTATTCAGTAATTCCCTTTACTCTGGACAACTGCCATGATGTTGTGACTTATAGATGTCAAATACCATCTGAGGCATAAGTTTACATGAGCAACGCACTAACATAGAAATTATATATAAACTTATAAAATGCATTCTGTGACTTTTATTTTAATTTTTTATAATGCCAACTGTAACACAGCACAGATAAGACACAACTGAGAACTGTGACTCTAGTTGGAAAAACATGGAGGGTTATTATGTTTATCTTGTTTGCCTTATGTGTGTTTTTGACAGAACATATGATGAAGCATCTTCTTAATTGTGGACCCTTGATACCTATAGCAGCTTATATAAAGTACCAAAGCCAGTCATTCTAGGTAACTTTTGTTAGTCCTAAGAATCTATAAAATCAATCCGTCACCATTGGACAGATTAGAAACCAGCTACTTGTACTCTCAAAATCTAAGATGAAATGAAAAACCATCCTAAACCAGGTATATTTCTAATGGAAGTCTGTATTGATCACTCTCGATCCTAAAGATTTTTTTCCAGACAACAGCTTGGAAGAAAAAATATTTTCTGATAAAGTTTGCAGCTAATGGGACAAATTGGAGGAGTTACAAATAACGGAGAGAGTTGATCATGGATAGTGTGATAAGAGACCACTTAGCACATTAGCTGCCATAATCAATATGCAACTAATACTTTCAGGAACATACAATTCTTGATGTTTTAACAGCCTCTCATTGTTTTAAATTCTTTGCCTCGATTTGAAGGTATTCTGAGAGAGCTAATTTACTGGTACCTTTCATACTTCAGTGTTTAAATTAACCTCAGTATTTCAAAATCAATGTTTTTATTTCAAATAGTGCTCATTATCTGGAAAGTTCTAATGACAATTTGGTTCTAAAGAAACCATCACCACCAAAATACTGGAAGTACTCTGCAGGAGTGGAGAAGAATCACCTCCTTTCCTGCGAGCAGCTGAGATGATAAGGCCATCCCATCATTCAGGAGAATGAAGTGTTGGAAATGCTACATATGGTTAACTGGTGGAGCGCTGGGACACAATATGGTGATAATGACAGAGAAGAGGCTAAAAATCAGGATGGCACACAGCTTCTCTCTTTTTTTTTCTTTTTTTTTTAATCTGTAATTTTTCCAAAATAAGTGTCTTCTCTCAAACGCGTTTACAACAAACCAGAAAGGAGGAGAAGGAGGAGCAGTCAGGAGGAGATCAAACTGCAGAGCAGGAAAGCGGAGCTGAGCACATCTGTGTGCTGCTCACACAGCCAGGCATGGGCCCCGTCACCACGTAATCCTGTTTGTGTCACTGTTTGCTATACTCCCTAACGGGATTAAAAGGAAGAAGAAGACGACAAATCCAAATCCTTCAAGGGCTATCTTTGGAACATCCTCAGAGATTAATGACAGGCTCATGAAGAGGAAACTGTTTATAAGGCTCATATACGGTGTGACCCTGGATTAGGAGACTGAGGAATTCATAACAGCACTGGCAGAATAAAGGAGAAAAAACCACAAAACAAACTTTCCAGGTTATTCTCAGATTATGCTGTCATTCTTCATTTGAGGCTAGTGTGATACAACCAACCTGACTCCTTTTTTTTGCCTGAAAGAAAAAGAATTTATAGGGTTTATTTATTTGTATGATAATTCGCAACTGTCTGGGATTAATGAAGTGTGGATTTGTGAAGAGTGTGAAGTCTGGCAATGTGCTTGCTACCTCTGGCTCCAAGGGGAGGATGATCCAGCTTGACAGCAAGCTCCCGGTATGTCTGAAGCAGTGTAAAATAGGAAAAAAATTAGCTGAACAAAGAACACTTGAGACATTCTGTTTATCCATTGGAAGTATTCTGCATACTATGTGATATTCCAAACTTGAAATTGTCCAACAATAGCAATTTGAGTACTTCCAGCCTCCAATTTGCTAACCTCACAAGTCATAGCACTTCTGAAATGATGGTATTTGCTTTAAAAAAAACCCCATGCTATTAAAAAAGAAGGCATAGCAAAATAAAACTAATTACATTTTTTTAGGTTATCATTCTTGTCCATCTTGTTCCTGAATATTTAGATTACATTTTACAGTTCCTTACATATTACAAGGATTAGAAGCTTAATTTTTCCAAATGGTAGCCTCAATGTCCAGTTAATCCACAGATTAAGGAACTGGTGCCCTATGACTCTTGCCAAGGCTACTGGAACTGGTTCAGTCTTGGGAGAAGTTGCTCTTATGTAAACCATAATATCTTCACTGCCTGAAATTTAGCTCTGAACAACTGTGATGGGTGTTTGTGGGAGCTGTGGACATGGAGGATCCTCTGTCACTAGTCAAGGCTGATTGAAAAAATTGTCGTCAGGCAGAAGAAAAGTGAGCAAGTGACTTGGAGACCTACTGGTCAGGCAGATCCCATGCGCAACTTTCTGTAAAGAAATGTGTGTGCTCTGGCTACCGATCAAAACCGATTCCCTCTCCTTTTTACTCACACAAAATGCCATCTGTCATTCCTGGCTGACACTTCCATTTGTGCGCTTTGACCCCCTTGGAAGCAGAAGACAGACTTGCTCAACACTGACCCTTCTTCTATCACCTGATATGGAAAGACCTCTATTTACCCCATTAATAAACATGGTTAAATGGCAGGACCTGGAATGCAATTAACTCAGAGACTGGATACTAGATGCTATACAGCTATATATTATGTAGGAGCCTGTACACTGAACAGCTTCTGGATTTTAGGTCTTATTTTAATTCAGTGGGGAAAAGGTATAAATCACCTTATAGAAAGATTCTGCTAGGGTTTTTTTTTTTAGTTAAAGGTCTTTTCAACTCTCCTGTAAGTACATACCAAAACAGCACAGACAGTAACTAGATGTATATACCAAACATCAATTTAACTGCTTCAATTACCAATACATGGATGCTGCTTATACTTCATTAGTTCACAGTCCTATTTGTATAACAAAATACATTTATATTTAGTAATGTTGATGGTGATATTTTTAAATGGATATTTTTCTTAATGCCAGACTGCTGATTACCTAAACCTTCAGGGGCTATGGAGAATTACAGCTGTAAATAAATAGATAGTTTATATATTAAATATGGTTGTTGTTCACTTGGATTGTGCATAACATATGCACTGCTGCTCTGGGATATAAATGAGACCCTCCATACAACTGATTCAAAAATATTTTGCAAGAAAATATAAGGTTCCTAACCTGAAATCTCTAAGCTGTTAGTAGAACTGCTGTATTAACATGACCCGCATGAGCAATATTACCACATGACTGCTGTTTATTCCTTAGTTTAATTTCTTAATCCCACAACTATCAAGCCAGCTTCATGACTCTGAGGGATCTGCTGTGCACACTTGGAAATGGCAGTACTTCAGCCCCAAATCTTTATCTGTACGTTTTCGAGATTGGCACTTTACACTACACCCTGGTACGCAGAAAGCAACAATCCTCAGATGTCCTGCCACCTTCTTAGTAGTTCACATCACTGCACGTAAGCAAAATCCTTTAAGGTTATTTTGGTGATCAGTGTGTTCCAAGGAAGGGATAAGTACACTCTCTAAGTAACTGCTGACACTAGAAGCCATTTCGTGGTATAAATCTTCTCTGCAGTTACCATTTGGCCCCTGGCCTTCTCTCCTGTGATAGTTTACAACAGCCATGGAAGGTCTGATATTTCAAATTTTCCAATATCTCTTTTCCTGATATTAAAAAAAAAAAAAAAAAAAAAAAAAAGACATGAGTTTGAATTGGGTCTGACTTAGGACTTTCTTAGATGGAAAACAATACCTGCCAAACCCCAAAACTCTGCTACCTCAAACATTGTGAAGTAGAAACAGACGTGAGATTTCAACACAATGCCTTGCATATGCTTGCTTGTATATATATTTTTTTTCTCTACTGAATATGAATCTATAAGTGTGAGTAGGCTGCCACTATTTAAAAGCAATACTGTGCTAGATGTGCAGCTCCTGGGTCTAATGACAGGGGCTGATAGAATGACATTTTAGTGAAGAACTGTTAGTTTTCTAAATCACTTCCACTTCCCAGCAATTCCTGCTTTTTGATTATTTAACCCTCATGTGTGCTTATGGGCTTGTTGGAAACAGTTTTGAAGTGGAATTTTCAAAATTATTTTGATTGCAGTTTTAATTGGATTCATTAATTACCACTGAGCTTTTCAATTATTTTCCTTTTTGTTAGATGTTCTGTATTACATGTGCAGTTTAAAAAAAAAAAAAAAAAGCCTGAAAACCACATTCTGTAAATTTAAAGTGATATAAACATTTCTCCTTTAGGAACTGGGTTAGGTCACAGGACTTGAAAGAGCTGCTAAATAGTCACAACTTTTCATCTGCACTGATCTGGGTTGGATGTGAAAGGTTTTGTATCCTATTAACAATCTCCTGAGCTAACCAGCCCCTTAAATGTGATTACAAGGATCACACACCTAAGACCTTCAAAAGGGGTTATGGGGCTCTTTCAATCAACTAAAGAAAACATCTGGCAAACTTCAGGGTTGCTTCAGATAAATCTATGCATTCAATAAATACACTTTTGGGCATGTATGGTAATTCAGTATGGTGGACGGTATTTATGATCAAAGGCATAATAAGCTATCTGTAGCAAACTCTGCGGTGGTTTTCCTAGAGGATATTTACTCAGGTGTCACAGGAAGTATTGTTTCTCTGTAATAAACACCAAAAGGGGAGGAGTTCCTCATATTTGCTCTAGGCTGAGCTCAGTTAATCAGTCAGAGAGGTCAAAAAGCAGTTCCCAAGAGAGGTAAAAAAGCAGTTCCCCAGAGAGGTAAGTTCTTTAATTCTTATAGTGGTGGTCTCTCTTCTGCTAGTTAAACACGCTTGTTTATTTTCTTAAGTTATCATTTATGTATCTGCTGATCTTTTTATGCATCACTTGTTATTTGCATATGTACATAATTAGCCATCAAAACACTTCCTCATGGGTAGAATAGAATTAAAAGCTCAATTATAAAGAAAATAGATGAGAAGAGGGAACGTGTTTTAGGTCCCACAAGCCCTCTATGGCTGAGCTCAGCCCAGGATTTGGAGCCCAGCAGCAGGAGGACCTCCTTTTGTAGGGGAGTCTACAGTGCCCAGCACAGCGTCATCCTTACTTTATTTGGGTGTAGTACAGGTATTCACTACCCAGGAAATATTTTATTAAGTAAATCAGTTGTCTTAATTCGGTGCTTTAATCACAAGAGCATCTTTTTTTCTTCTTGTCATTAGAAGCTTCTAGGAACATAAAAGTCTGAGTTTCTTAGTTCTGAAGTAAAAGAGATCCATTCTACTTACGTATGCTCCTGGTCTGTTATATTACAATGAAGAATAACACTATTCTATAAGCAATTGTCTAGTGTGATCTAATGTTGAAGATGCTCTGAAAGGGTGTCTGTTCACACTGCTTTCACATTTCTCACATCATAGTTTAAAAATAGTTTTCGGATTTACACTCACAATATCTCTAACTAAGTTTAAAACTATATTGAAAGGCAAGGAGAGAGTCTGAAACCGATCTAATCACAATCTATTAAAAAGATAGCATAGTATAGATGCTGTCTTGTAGCATTAAGCACAAGTTAACCTCATACCAGGTAGGGCTGGAGATGATCACACTTGATGTATCTTCTAATATATATCTAGATATTGTCAATAGATAAGACTTGCCCTTAATTATTACAAATTTATTTTAGGGGAGAGGGAAAATAAACCCGCATTCACTCAGGAACTCTGAAATCTCATCTGGAAGGCTTCCTAGAGAAAAGCAAAGCTACAAATGTTTGGGAAAAAAATAAGAGGGGCAAAAGCCAAGGCATCTTGAGATGGAGAAAGAGGAAGTTGAGGAGTGAAAATAAAGGGAAAGGAGTAGAGTGGCTAAGCTGCGTGACACTGAATGGCATCGCCTCATGCCTAACTTTCCCAGCACAATCAGTCTCTATTTGACACGTAGATTTTAATTCACTTAGGGCTGAAACTCACTGTTTGTTTGAACAGTGGCTACCTTTACAGGCTTCAGAGGTTGGTTGTGACTTTTACTGGTTTAAACTGGAATTCTTTCTGCAGCAATGGGCTGTCACTACTTATACATCATTCAGGATCATCTAAACAAAACAGATACTAGTTTTGGGGAGTTTCACAGACCAGTTCACCTAAGAAGAGGGGGTGCTCACAGGGAATTTCAGGTCTTCAGATCTAAGAACAGTGACTTTGGCACACAGATATCAAGAAGCAGACAGGGTGGGCAGCAGTGGTTTTGTTTTCAGCCAGCACTGCTAGGAGTTGAAGGGGACATATGAACTGATCACTGAAGTTATTCTCTTCTCTTCTCTGGCCCCTAAGATTGTGTCTAAGCACTTCTCAGCTCCTTGCTCCAGCTTTGGATGCACACCAGCTCTGTCCAAGAGGTGTGAGTGTGTACCATCCGCTTTTTGCATCTGGGTCTCCACTGAGAGGCTTCTAGGCTTTTTTCATGGTGCACTGTGGTCAAGCTTCTGCACAATTGGAATATGACTGTCATGTTTCTGCATGTGACCTGCCATCCAGTCAGACACACAGCCTAAAGGCAAAGGGTGTCAGGTACTTGTAGGCACAACTAAAATCAATGAGAGCTTGTCTTAGGGAGGGGGGAGCTTTCCATAAATGCTGCTCATGTAGCAATTCAAGCCTAAAACTTGCGGATGTTTTTACAACTGGAGCCCTATTCTGCTAGTGCTTCCAACCTCAATTAGTAAACTGGGATTATAAACCAAGTAAGCTCATTTTGTTTTTGTATTTGTATAGGGTGTCAACCAGGGGAGCAGGAAAGGTTATGAAGGGACAGAGCAGCCAGCAATGAAAGGAGTTAATAAAGACTATATGACACCTTAAACCTTTCCTCATCAATTTCTATGTGCATAATGCTCCGCATGGTCTAAAAATGTTAACAATTTTTATACAGTACAGAAGTAGTGTTTTGATGAAGGGAATTAAGGAGGCTCTTTATTCTTACAAATATCTGACTCATTAATGTTTAGCTTTGGGGTTTAAGAATATAGAACTTTCTATTGATTTTCCCACAGTGAGGAATTTTATAAGGCTTCTTGTCTATGCAATTTCTTTGATGTTTGGGATGGGATAAGCAGCCTTTCCCATCATGGATATATTCACATGGAAAGCCCATCCACGAATTATCCACTCTCTATTCTGCTTTCATAAAAAGAGGTAGAATATAGACAGCTCTGAAGCAACTCCCCTAATGTCAGACCTGTCTGAAAACACAATCTGGATTCAAATGTTATTAGAGAAATGGAAGGAGACACAGTGCTACAGCGGAAGCCTCCAATGGAGGCACATGTTCCCTAGTGCTAAGTTGGGCTGCTTCTTCGCAGTGGATGTGGCAAGGGTCATACAAAGAAAACATAAGAAACATAATTAAAGACTGGCTTATGTATCACATAAGAGCTGTACTCATAGAATTAATCCATTTCCCAACTTTTGAGTACTTTGTCTTGCAACTCCACCCAGCTATCATGTATTACACTTGTGTTGTGCTATGTAGTAGCCTCTCTGCAACAGGTAACAACGTGAGCTCTGTGCACGTACCAGATCTCAATTATTTTTAGCGGACCAGGTAAGTCCATTAGATTTACACAGGGCAGTGCGGCTATTGGCAGCCCCAGGGCCACGATTCCCAGCTCCTCCAAACTGGGTCCGCAGCCTCCCTCGGTGCTCCGTGCCCGACAGGTGCGGTGAAATCCCCCGCTGGGTGGATCAGGCCTGGAGGCTGCGACCCCGCCCTGAAGGCGATCGGCCCGGGATTTCGGGTGGGTTTGGGCCATCCGGGCCGGCTCGGCAGCCGCCCGTTTCCCGTCGGGAGGGGAGGCCGGGCCGCCCCGGCGCCCCCCACCGCGCCCTGCCCGGGGCGGGCCGAGCCCTCCCGGCTTTGCCGGCGCTTGCGGGGGATTAGCCGGGCAGAGCGCTCATCCGCCGCTGACCCCGAGGCGGGACTGGGCTGGGCCGGGCCGGGCCGGGCCGGAGCCGTCCGGAGAAGGAGGAGGGGGAATCCGAGGCACGGTCGCCGGAGGTGGAGCGGCCCCAGCCCCCTCGGCGGGGCTGGCTCTTCGGAGACCGGAGGTTTCGCTGCGGGTAATCCCCGGCCCGGGAGCGGCGGGCAGGGCAGAGGGGGGTCCCGGGGCCGGTGACTGACTGGCGGTCCCGCCGCCGCTGTGTAACCCCGGTCCCCAGGGAGCCACCGCGGCAGAAGCGCTGCCAGGCAGCCCCGCCCCGCCAAGGGGCTTCGGGGCGGCCCAGGTCCCCCCGACATGGCGGACCGGCCCCCGAGGGTGGCGCGGCAGGCGGGCCGGGACGGTGCCGTGTCCGGCCGGACACTCCGGGAGGGCAGGCGTGGCCGGGCGGCGCGGCTGGGAGCGGGGTTGCACGGGCTGGGAGCGATCCCGGCCCCGGGGGGCGTGCGGCGGCTGCGGGATGGCACTGTCCCCTGAGCTCTCTCGTTCAGGCCCCTGGGTAAATCCTGCTTGTTCAATTTTTTTTTTTTCTTTGAGTGAGTTTCTGAGTAAGAAAAGTGTGTAGAGTGTTCAGAGGAAATGTCTGGGCGGCTTCGTGCTTCTCCCGGGGGCTCTGAGCCTCCTGGCGCTGCCCGCCCGAGGGACACCCGGCCGTGCAGCGTGACTGACGGTGCGCCCCGGCGGGACGTGCCAAATATCACCGTGCCCACAACATCCCAACACACGCGCTAACCTTGTAATTTATTGTCTGCTGATGTTAAGTGCTAGCAGATTTGCTTGTTGTCCATAATGCCTTCCTTACGTTTCTGTCAAATGGCTGTATCACCTTAATTTCAAGCCCTGCCAAAGCTCATTGATACAGCTGCTAAATTCATTTCGAGTTGCCACTTCGCAGCTGTTAAAGTTCCTGAGAAACAGGGACTGAGTGAGATGGCACCGTATTGATTTTTATGGCCTTATAAAGTTTTACTGTGTTAAAATAGGAAAATTAAGTGCTTCTTTAGATTTGAAAGCTAGGTTCTTTGCTAATGTATTGATCTAGTGTGTAGTCATTGAAAAATTATTCTCATCACTTGCAGCACCTCTCTTCTGGGAGCCACAAAATGAGCTGGATATGATTCAGTTCATGGATTGCTAATGTCAGTTCATTACTTCTGGTGGCACAAGTTCCAAATACAATTTGATAATAACACCATTCTGCCTTCCATTATCAATCTTGTTTTTGTGATTGTAATGCCCCTGCATAAATATTTTCTGTTGGATGACAATTCCCACAAAAATCTTTAGCTCTCATTTGTTTTCAAAATATCTGAGCTTTTAAACTTGACTACAATAATTAAATTTAGCATTTTGTTTCCATGTTCTTTTCATACCTTCTTCCTGTAACTAAAGGTTGCCTTCGAAAAATTGGGATCCTGTACTGATGTCATGTTTGAGCTCTGAAGGACTGTCATCGAGTGGGCAGCCCCTTTGCATGAGATTAACCTGAATGCTTACAGCCCTTGCTGGTTCTGTAACCTGTTGCTTAAAAACAGGACGAGGCTCCATGAGTTTCCTGAGAACTGTAAACCTCCTCATGCAGTAGGACTGTGACTGTTGCAGGACATGGGGGAAATGGAAGAAAACCAAGGTGGAACCTAATGCTGGTGTAGATCCCTTCCAGCAGCACCCTATGAAAACATTCAGAGAGTGAAGAGCTGGAGCCTCCCATGAGCGGGGCTGGGCAGTTCAGTCTGCAGCAAGTCGAAATGTCGAGATCAGCTGAATAATAATCAGCAGATGAAATGTCAGTGTGGACACCCAATATGCATTTATCAATAGAAGGAGATCAAGTACCAATACCGCACAGTACGGTTTCTCTGCTGCGTGCAGAAGTTTTACAAAGGTCAAGGAGTCCAGAGGCATCAAGTTTCTGTGAAAGCTGCCTTGCGTTGTTAGGAAAGTTGTCACTGGATAACAGTCAGCAAAGAGGAAAAGTGGTTTTAGAAACAGAAGCAGCAGTTACCCAGCCCTTCAGAGAGCGAACACTAAAGAATGTCCTCAAAAACTGATCCATTTTTTTCCTTGAGCAGCCCTTAAGATTAACATATATGCTTTGAATTGTGCCCAGGAAATACATTGTCTATGTTTAAGCTAAATTTATCACCACTCCTTGCCTCTAAATGCTTTAAAGTAACCATTTATTTCTGTGTTTACATTAATTTAGGGTCCGGTTGTTGGGTTTAAAATTTGGTCAGGAATGTCATTGCATGGTTCTTGCCTTTTCTGTGCATCATCAGACAATGTCCAAGTTGCCTGCTAGCTTCAAGGTGATGAGATGTGGCTGGCTTGCAGTTTCCCTGGCTGTAGCATGGAGCTCATACTCATTGTGTCAGTTGTCAAGCTATAGCTCTGTTACCAGTGGTTAAGTAGGTTAGAATTCACTTCATCTAGCATGTCTACATCTGAAGCTGAATAACTGGGTTCCTGTTGTAGTTAATAGAGACTTGGCCAGTATAATCAATAGAGTCTGGAGAGCAACTCTTCTTATGCTAAGGTAGATGCTAATCAGGTCAGGTAAATGAATTTTTGATTGCTTTGACTGGCTAAAATGGGATTATAGTATCTAGCTTAGGTTCCAGTAGGTATATTGTGCACATATTAAGTGAAGTGAATCTCAGCTCTTGTGTCTTTCTTAGACATGTAAGCACATAACAGTGAAAGAAGTGGACTAATTATTAGAGAAGGTTGCTGATTTTTATTCTTTATCTACCGTAACTGGGGCTAAAGATGGTTTTTTGCCTCTGGAAAGTTTCTTGCAGGTGGGAGAGATGATTATAGAGAGGATGTATAGAGTGGAAAGTAGTAAGAAAACTGATGTACAATCAAAGAGGATAATTCAGATACACGCATGAATAGTACAAAAATTATGTAATCATGCAAAATTATGTTTTTGTTGTTATTTTTGAATGAAGTGATAATGTTAAGTTTATTCAGCTTTTGACAAAAAAGATATAAAAACTAATTGTATTCTAAACACTTGTTTGTAACTAATTGCCAAACTAGATAATCTGCTCACACTGAGCTTAGGTTTGACTATAGTTCCCATTCAGATATGGGTTGTATCATCATCAAAATCAGAGGCCAAATGTCCCCCAGAATTAAGTGGGGTTGGTATTGGAATTTTGAGGGCAAAACTTATTCTTTGATTGATGGATGAGATAGTATGCTGCATAAATGGCTCATTACAGCTACATTTATACCAGCTCAGGGTCTGAGCTGCAGTCCATGTTCATGGTTGAACAATGAAATTATTTGGACATTTATCCAGGAAGTGCTAGGTCTTAGTATGATGAATGGCATATTGTAGCCTCATGCTTTTGGCTTTTCTTAAAAATTCCATGCTTGTAAGTACTTGTCATTGTGACATAAACTCATGAAATAAGAGGAAATGTGTTGTGGGATTTTATTGCTATTGTATTAAGTATTTCAAGGCCCCACCGTGCCTTGATATCAGTAACAGACCAAAGATCTTATAAACTAGATATTGAATAGAGGCATCAGGGGGCAAGAGTGAGGTGAGAAGGGTTTTTTTCTTTGATATAACAAGCCACAGCAGTCTATACATGCACATTGCTTGCTATTCTTCTTCTTCTTCTTCTTCTTCTTCTTCTTCTTATTATTATTATTATTATTATTATTATTATTATTATTATTATTATTATTATTATTATTATTATTTATTTTAGGCTGATTATTTTTGTGGTACCCATTAGGCAGAGGTTTAAGTTTCAGAATCTGAAGGAGTGCAGTTGTCCCCTCCACAGAGGTAACAGACCCAATGGGCAATGAATGCTAGTGTTGCTGGCTCCTGACATCCACCTCCCATGACACATATGAAGATGGCTGGCAAATTACAGGGTAGGATGTGTGCAGGAGCTGTCTGGTTAAACACCAGTAGTGTTTGCAATGGGAAAGGGGGGCAATGTGGACCAAAAAAAACCCCAGAAGACATCAAAGAAGGCCTCAGCAGGTGGATTTTGAATGGAATCAATTAAGATTCTGGTTCTAATTCTGAAGATCAGAAGATTGTGGTAGCCAGGAGACAAGATGCTGATGGAAACCTAAAGGCTGGATTCATTTTAGTCATATATTAATAAGTATCTGTTCTGCTAATCATGTAGACTCCCTTTATGGAGAATGAATGACATGAGGAAAGGTGCATCTCATTTTATCAGGTCCTCATGGAGGAAACAGATATGATTTCATCCACATGAGATGGAGATCTGCTCAGAAAATGTTGGGGTGGGGGAAGGTTTAGAAAGAAGTTGCAAACTTAGGTGGAATGAAACAGCAGTAAAACTATTGGAGTACTGCATTCAGCTTTGGGGCCCCAACAGAAGAAGAACATGGACCTGTTGGAGTGAGTACAGAGGAGGCCATGAAGATGATCAGAGGTTTGGAGCACCTCTCCTGTGAGGACAAGCTGAGAGACTTGAGGTTGTTCAGCCTGGAGAAGAAAAGGCTCTATGGACACTTCGTAGCAGCTTTTCAGTACCTAAAATGGATCAAGAAGAAAGCTGGAGAGGGACTTTTTACAAGTGCATGTAGTCACAAAACAAGTGGTAATGGCTTTAAACTGAAAGAGGGTAGATTGAGAGTGTTCAAGGCCAGGCTGGATGGGGCTTTGAGCAACCTGGTCTAGTGGAAGGTGTCCCTGCCCATGGCAGGGGGCTTAGAACTAGGTGATCTTTAGGGTCCCTTCCAACTAAACCATTCTATGATTCCATGAAATATTCTATGTGAAATTCAGGCTCCATCATGCTTGCAACCCAGCCTGTTGCTTTTTGCCACTTGACTCTATTGTCTGTAAGGCTCTGTGGCCTTCACAGTACAGCCCTGGACAGTGCAATTGGTATGTGTCTTAGGTTTGAGATGTAATGAATGTGCTTCATTGAATGCCTTTGTAATCAGATAGTCCACAAGAGATATACTATGTAATTAATGAGGCTGCCCCTTCCCTCTCCAAACTAGCCAGATACTGAAAATGAGGGAGAGTGTAGTCTGGATATCTCTAGTATGCGACCTGAGGTCTGCTGCACAGGGTGTGTATGTTTGAGGTGACCTAGGAAGCAAAAGATTATGTAGGGCTGGTTGAGAAAGAATCCTTACCCAGTTTGTTCTTAGAACTGTGACAGCCAGATCACTGACACCAGACCTCCCCCTCTTAGAGGAAAAACAAAACCACAAAAAAGCCAAAAAAAAAACGGTCACACTGGCTTGTTGTCTTGGAACTCCAAACCTATTTTTTCCCTCCCCAAATACCCTGAATTTAATCACTGTGTCACAGTCCATTTGGATTTCTCAAATTTACAGGGCAACTTATTTTGTGATTTAAAATTTCTTGAGCTCATTAAGAAACAAAACAAACACACAAACAGGGACTCCATTCCCTTTTTGCCCAAACTGGTATGTCACATCAATTCACTTATTCACCATTCAAGTCATAAGGTTTCATAAATTGTAACCCATAACTCTTAATTGGTGCACTTACGAGAAAAAAAAAGAAAAAAAGAAAAAGACCGAGTGTCCTAGCCAAGGGTGAGAATGCTCATCCTTCTTCTCCACTTCAAAAGCTTTTTGGGTAAGCTGGTACTTTATACTTTCCAGCTTGGAGGCTTGGCCTTTACCATTTCCCTAAATTAGCAGATTCTGAGGAAGCTGCCAGACAAAAGAGACTGGTTGCATGAGACATCGATTAGCAGGAGATAATGGTGCAATAATGGCCCTTCAGCTCTTTCTGGCCAGCTGTCCTGCCTATCTGGTGCTCTGCTTTTGACCTCATGGTGCTGCTCCCAGCACACATGAGGCCTGACGCTGGAAAACCAAAATCTGAGCAGTATTTTTAACGGGTTTTGTAGAGGTTCAAGGGTACATTCCAAGCTCAGAAGTTTGGATGAAGTTGTAAATTGTGTTTTTTAAAGTAAATTTTTAATGGTGAGGGGTATGATAAATTACTCAGTTGTCTGGGCATCCAGACGTATTCCAGAGACAGTCCAATTTATTGGTGAATTATGAGGTTTTATTTTTTATTAATATCAGTTTTCTCAACCTCACTGAGATGTAATAAAACATTATTCATCACTCAGAACAGAACAGTTGAAATCATTTTATTTAATATATTTTTAATAATAGAAGCGGAAGCTGAACAATTTGTCTGCAGGGACTTGTTCTTAAACATGGTGGAAGTGAGGAAATACAGTGTTCAATATAATTTTTTCATGTTATGATTTTGAAGCTGTAAGTCAAAATACAAAGGATTAGATTGAATAATTGTTTCTGGAATAGCACTCTTAAATTATTGAACTAAGTATGACAGCTTTTGAATGCATTAAGTATGTTGTAAATTTTCTTAAGACAAGGTGATATGCAACTGGTGTGATTTGCAGAGGAAGATGCAAACATATGACAGTGTCTCCAGCAGTCATTTTCTGGAGAAGAGGTAACTTTGCCTGCAAGTGTTGGCACTCCCAAGGCATGGGTAAATACTAGGGATGAGGTGGAAAGGTAATGCCTTGGGAAGAGACTGCAGTCAATGTCCTGGCTGATTTGTGTCTATATGGATCCAAGGGGGGAGGTTGGACAGAAGGAAAAAGCGGATTTTGTATCTGGAATGGAAATTTGAGGATTTACATATTACAGCTACATGTCTTTTGATCTTAATTTTCTGTCTTTACTTTGACCTTAACCTTGGTTTGTTTTAAGGGACATTTCATTGTAGCAGGTAAAATTGGGTCATTTTGTTCCCAAAGCCCTTGAAATCAAGATGCTGAGCCAGTACTGGGTGCAGCCCTCGGTACACAACAGACTGCTGCAGGTTTCCTGGCGTTAAGAGGATATTCACTACCTCGCTGCATGAGCAGGCATAGAAGTTGGTAATAGTCATGTATACGTTGAAAAAGGGCAGGAGGGGTGAGAAGAGTTAGAAGAAAACCCTGTCTTTTCACTCACCAGTGAGCTAATCAACCAAGAGCAGAGTGATGAGAAGAATCCTGAGCCACATGTTCCCCAGGCAAGCCAGTATTTTCCAGTGGAAAGTTAGTCTGAATACACGTGACATGCCAGCAAGCATGTCAGATAATGGAAAGAGCTGGTACAACTTATGTTTGTATAGTAGTCCATTTCAGTTGCTTCTAGTTAGTATACATACTGTATGTATAGTGGATATATATGCTTCATGTGTAGTAGGATATATGTGGTTGTATCAATAAGCAGATTAACAAAGAAAGTATGGATAGTATGCTCGAAGCCATGGATGAAACTGAAATTTAAGCTTTTCTGTTCCTTATAAAAAAAATACGTGGAGTATCACAGTGCATTTTCTGTCACTGAAGTAATATAAAATGCTTTAGGTGTGTAGATTTGTGCTGTTGACATAAAAAATCCAAGAATAATTTCATTGCAGTCTTTTTATAAAGTATTATATACAAATTTTTAAAATAGGTATGTGAAAATTCTGTCATTTACTGCATGTTGTGTTCAGGAAGGACTTAAGCACTCAATAGCTGGCTTATTTATTGGTTGCTTACTTAGTAAGAGCTTGAGTCTGTCCTCTTCCCTGCCCCTTCTCTTTTTCAGTATCGGCTCTACAATTAAGAATATGAGAAAGTAATTTTTAATGCATTTCTACTGAATTTTTGGCTGTTCCTAACAACGGGTAAAGGTGAGGTTTCTGTTTTGTTGTTTTTTGTCTGAGGTGGTGATGTGCTTTATTTTTACCACTGTAGCTGCTGGATAGTTGGTCACTATGAAGGCGTCATTGACCAGGGCATAGGTGTAACCTGGTCAGTACGGATGCAATTGAATCACTGTAAAATGATAATCTTTTACAGTATGTTAAACAATTGTTTATGAATGTACCTCAGTGAACACATTTTCCATGGCTGTGAATGCTTCGCTGTCAGAAGATCATAATACTGTAAAAATATCTGCCACTTTGATCTGCTTGATCTTATGAGATCTATATAAAAATTCAAACAGTAAGAGCAGTGTGTATACATACGCAGGCATGTTGCAAGAAGAGCCAGAAGCCACGAATGCATTGCAAAGAGCAAGTTTTGTTTTGGTTATCTCTCTACTGGGGGATCTCTGAAGCCACACCTGAGCTCCCAGGCAGAGGTGACACCAGCGGGGACGCAGGCGCTGGTCAGTTCAGCCCTATTCTATTCTATTCTTCCAGCCCTGCTGGAAGATCACTGGGCCTGCTGAGCTCGCCTGTATTTCAAGGCTTCAGGCAGGCGCAGCCTCCCGCTCTTTCTCACAACAAAGCAGGAATCTCAGACATAGTGATAAGGTGCCTAGAGTTTCTCACAGGCCTATGTTATCTAACACAGACGTTCTACTCATCAAGCACACAAGGTCAGTAAAACAATTAGTGTGATGTATGTGCTTTTTCTATAGACAGGTGCAAGTCACTTGAGCGTCTTTACATTTAAGTAACCTCCTCACCAGATCTTCCACTATATTCCCATACAAGCAGGATTATAAAACTGACCATTTGCTGTAAAAGATTGAATGAACCTAATGCTGCTATTTACGTGGTGGTAGGTTGGTTTCGTTTTGTTTTCCCCCATTTCATGCCTAATTCTTGGTAACGGAGCCAAATTCTTTTGGATTTTATGAATGTGACTCCCATTCCCATGCCCCTCAAAAAGTCTCAGAGTGGCATTATAGTTTCATTGAAGTGCATGGGAAAGCTTCTACTGACTTCACTCAAGCCTGAAATTAGTTCAAATTATTATTTGAATTTCTTTCCATACTGTGTTGACTGTGCGTACGTGTATTAAGTGCAGCATTCCTTGTTCATTATGCTTTCAGTGCATGCACTCCACCTGCAAAAACATTTCTAGTGTTTGAGACTGGAATGTGTATTTCTCTTTGCATTTGTAGGAAACCAATTGCTGTTAAGCATTTATTGAGTGAACACTGAAATCTCTTTTTCATAGGAGCCATCATTTGAGATGCTTCCGTTGACTGGGAAAACAATAATATTTGATAGCTTTCCTGATCCTTCAGATACATGGGAAATAATTGAGACTATTGGCAAAGGAACGTATGGAAAAGTTTTCAAGGTGTTAAATAAGAAAAATGGCAGCAAAGCAGCAGTCAAAATTTTGGATCCTGTTCACGTAAGCTACCTAAGTTACTTGGTTTGTTCTTATCTAATTGTAAGTGAATTTACGTAGTCTTTTTTTCTTTTAATCTTGGTAGATCATTTGCATTAGAAGTGATAGTGAAATAAACTGCTTGAGCCTGCTAAATATCAGGCTAGCTAGCAATGTGTTTTTCATATCTTAAGTGATATTGGAAGTCGTTGCATATAGTAGAAGTCACATATATACCTGAACTTTGTTACTCTTATTTTTGGTTCCTTCTTCTTTATCTCTTACTTTCAGAAGCAGAGCTGATTATTTTTCTTTTCATTACCAGGAGTCGTAGCTTCTTCTGGTTTTATTGTTGTTCCCTTTCTTCTTCTTTTTTTTTTTTTTCTTTTACGTAATAGCCAGTAAGAAAGTTACGTACTTTTAAGTGCTTTAGATGTACGTTCAAGCGTCTATTTTGAGTACATGCTTTTAGCTGAGTTACATGCTATGAGTGATACTTTAAAAATAAAGTAGTGTACTTTATTTTTATTGTTATCGTTGGCTCTGAGTTTTCAGAGTATGCCAAAATACGTAGATACCAAAGAGGTATCCATCGTTCCAAATGGAAAATACCAAGGCAATAGCTCCTACACACAAAACACCAGGTGATTGGGAGGTGGAATTATTATGTTGCAGAGTATGGTTTTGTTCTCAATAACTGGCATTTGTTGAATGGCAGATTGATGCTCAAAGAGTAGTAAGGAGGAACTTGAGTCTGGTTTGTAAAGGCAAACCCCACTGACTTCAGGGGTGCTGCATGTGTCTGGGGATTTTTCTCAAGAACAGTAACCCACAAAACATGGACGAGGAGCTGTTCCTGTGTCAGGTGGCCCCTTTGGGTTCATCTTTTGCGCTCCTAGGGCAGGGTGATGAGGCCCATGCTGCCATCGCATGGCCTCTGGGCAGGAGGGAAGCGCAGGCTGTGCGGGCCCGGACGCTGCAGTGCTGGGTGGAGCTGCACAGCCACACAGGCTCTGTCCACCCCTGCGTGTCACACAGTGACAAATTATAATCACATGGCCCCTAAATCCATGAAACGTGTTTTTGAAAATGTAACATCTTGCTTTATCTTTATTGTGCTTCTTGTTGATCTGGTTTTTATTTCAGCGTGCTTTCAAAGCAACAAAAGGAGGCTCACCTCAATTCAATATTGTGCACCTCTCCCAAAGTAAACGTGATTTGCAGCCAAGCGATGAGGATCTTGATGAATTAAAATGCATTTCAAACTCTATTTTTGATTCTGCAGCTTTCTGTAAACAACGTTCTTGTTCTTACAATGAACAGTCAGGACTTTCTTGCACTTGGTGTTCATCTAAATGCCTGTATGGCAGGAAGTGCTTCTGCTTTCATCTATTTCACAAGGTTCAGAAATGATTCTAAAGTGGCAGGTGGCTATGGCAGGGATTACTGAAGGCGTCAGGGAAACTTTCAGTGCTGTGTACACTTCGGAGGTTGTAGCAAAAGCATAAAGTATGATGACAGTAAGAAAGAAGAGGTAGTAAAGTTGATGCTAGAGGAAAGAGAAGCAGACTAAGTATGATATAAGGACATAGAATGTAAAGAAGACAGAAGAAATACTGTGGATAAAGGTGCAACATAAGAAACTGAAGGAGGGAAAAGGTATAGCTGATGAAAACAGATTCCTCATTTTAATGAAAAAAAATAAGTAATGCAGTCAATATCACACTCAAAGACTTGAATCTTTTACATTAATGTATTCTCCTTTTTATTCTAAGAATGCTATTATTTCACCCTTCCTGTTTTCAGGATGTCTGGGGTAGCTGCTGTACCTCTATATTACTGTTAAAATGGCAATCCTATATTAGAAATAGCATCAAAGCAATAAGCTAGTTCTTTTTGTTCAAACTGAAAGTAGTATCAATGGCTGCAGAGGGAGCCATTGCAATGAAGAAAAAGATACTTTATTTTATTTTTTAAATTTTACATATTTTTTTCTTTAAAGATGGTTTCAGAATTCTGCCATTTGAGAGGTAAACTGAAAAAAAATAAGCAGAAGCAATGTCTTTTTATATCACTTGGTTTAACTCATGTTTCCAAATTAAACTACATTATCATGTGTGACGTGAGACTGAAATAAGCATTTCGTGTTTAATCCTTTAGAACTCTTCAATTCTTTTTGTCAAATGTCTAAGTTCACATGAAAATATTCCCTCTACTGTTTCTAAAAGAGGTACTCTTATGCAGGTAAATATGTTAAATTCAACCAAATATTTCAAGTTTTCTTCCTTCATAAAATACAGAGGAAGATTTTTCTTTTTAGTATGCACAGAATAAATATTCTATTAATTTCATTCTCTCTCTTTTCATTTCTCCTTGTAATAGTAAAAATCTCATAAAAATCTGAGTACCCCTCAGGAGACGGAAACCTCTATTAAATCACAGTAGGACAGTGGGCTAATTCTACTCCAATTTCCCCAAGGCAGCCAGGGCTATTGTATGTTTTGTGTGTAGTTTTTTGGGTTTTTGACTCTTTGGTTTTTTATGTTTTGTTATTTATGATCTATCCTCTTGTTTTTGCCGGATGCATTTTCTTTTTTTCATCTCTTCTTATCTTCCACTCTTTTCCCTTTCCTTCCTCTGCCGCTCTCAGTGCTGTGTTTTTTTTCTCATTCCTTGCATCTTTTTTTTTTTTTTTAATTGTCTGTATTCTGTGTTGTGCTTATGGGAAAATTAACTTACAGTGAGTTCCTCCTTTTTTTGAAAGAGGAAAATTTCTACTGTTGTTCTACTACTCAAATAAAAAAAAAAAATGACTAAACCCTTCCTTGTGAGAAGACTTTTTCTTGTAATCACAATATGGAAGTTTAATAACCCAGTTCCTAAAGATACTGGTGACAGGCCAAGTTCTTTGAGACCAGTCAACCTGGTCTCAAGACAAAAGGCTAATATGAGCAACTTGAGTTTGATTTAGCATTGTAGAGACTTGTATAAGAAACAAGTGAGCAAAGTCTTCTCAGGGGCAGATGCCCTTGGTGGTGAACAAAATGAGGAATCTAATTAATTGGAACACAAAGCATCCCTTTTGTCTGCCATGGTCATTTCTATTTGGCAGTGAATTGATTTTTTCATTTCTATTTCTTTTTGGCTGACTGTAAATAGCAAATTGTATTTAAAATATTTTGTATCTGGAAACAAGTATGTTAACATTCCTTGAGATCTAAACAATGGGGGAAATGGCTGCAGCTATTCTGCCTTTACCTGTGGCCAAGATGGACTGAATATTTTCTCAGCATGAATGAAATACAGTTGGATAATGTCCCTCAATGAGCAATTCCAGTGCACAGGTGGAAGGAGTTATCTGAGTCATCCAGTGCCCACCGTTGCGAGCATCCCTGTTTGGTCTGAAAGGGCTTGTAAGCTCCTGGTGCATGTGCTGGCAAAACTTGTCCCGATCTCTCACCTCCAAATGGACTTCCCTTGCTATGTAAGAAACCTGAGGTCTGTTGTGAAAGACTGACAAAAAGCCACAACTCTTATAGCTCAGTAGGAGAAGCCAGAGAGATCATGGATGTCACCAATTTGTATGATAGTAGAAAATGAGATAAATTCCCAGGTGATTCTAGAAAGTGGGACAATAAGTGAGTAAGATGTGACTGCTGTCATACCGGTTTGTGCACAGAGGGGTAGAGAGGTCGTTCCAGCTGCACCATCTCTGGCTGGGGACGCCTTGCGACTAGAGAAATAACGTGACTTCCCAAGGCATCTGCATACATACCCACTTGTACATTGCATTGGCATTGCCCCAAAATGCTTCTTCCCCATTCTCCTGAGAGCTGCTCTGTCCTACCCCGTGTGTTCATTAGCTGAAATTGCTAAAGACCAAGTAAAAAACCAGATGACTGTTTTGTATTGAGTAAGCAGAACGAAGCTTTGTAGCCGTGCAACTGGTGCATTCATGTTTTGTGGTGGTGTTTTTTTTTTTCCCTTTGGATTGTTTCAACCTACATTTGAATAGCCAGAAAATGCTATCTGTCTGGGTTTTTTAATTGGCTATCATTATTTATTTATTGACTGCTATGTATTTCTCATTTGTGACACTAGGATATTGATGAAGAAATTGAAGCCGAGTACAACATTTTGAAAGCTCTCTCTGATCATCCCAATGTCGTCAAATTCTATGGCATGTACTATAAGAAAGATGTGAAAAATGGAGACCAGCTTTGGCTAGTTCTTGAGGTAAATAATTCAGAAAAATAGAGTTTTCTTCCAGTTGGCATTCCTATGTTGAGTATATACTCAGTGAACGACCTGCAAGTCATTTGTTGTTTTTATTTAGAGTGTTTGCATGTGAATTTATAAATGCTCTTGTTTAGTCTTTTCAGGGCTCTGAATTAACGGTCTTCTCACTTCAGCATTCTTATTTTTATGTTATACTGATAGTGCTGTGCTTTCAGAATTAGAATATAAATTCTATTAGGACTTCATAGGATTTGCTACCTAAAATCTTTCTTTGGTGAAAGGCTTATCATGGAGATCTTCCTCTGGTAGTGTTTCTTCAAATATGATTGAGATATGACGTAACAGTTAAATAAACCATTATGAATTTTAAATATTAAATTATATAAATCAATTAGTGTAATTGTGGGTTTTTTTTTGTGCAAGTAAGTGCACAAACAGATATATAAGCCAATAAAAACAGGCTGTTGTTGAAAGCAGATGATTTTCCTCAAATGGAGTCAGAGCAAGGTAAGGCCTGTAATTTGTGTTTCAGTCTTTAGTTTTGATTAATCTAGGAGCAAAGAGCTTGATTGTTACTAAGTTCATAGATACACTGTAACCTATTCTGCAAAAAATTCCTCCTCTCCATAGGAGGAAATGAAGAAGAATGTCTCTGACAGGAGTAGTGTGCCTTTCATAACAATCGAGGCTCTTAATGTCTGATCAGTGGTTGATAAAGTTGATACTGAAGAACTGTTTGAATTTTATGATTTTTCAGATAAATGAATACAAATCTCCTGCCAAATATCTCAATGCTACAATGGTATCTGGTTCTGGAAACAAGCTCTAAAAATGCTTAAGTTGTAAAAGCTTTTCTAAATTAATCTGATTTGCATTGGGAAGATGGTTTTAAAATAGTTTGCATTGGAAATCCTAATAAATGATTAGGTTAGACTGTCATCAAAAAATGTCAGCTCTTTCCGCAGTGAGCATCTTTGAGAATGTAGCTTCTGTTGTGTCTGCTGGGTGTTTGAAACTCCATCTGTGAAACTTCTGGCCTGTAAAGGATGGATGCCAAACAGCCAGGATGGAACAGACTGTGGGGAAACAGTCAAGTGTTTATATTTTAACTTTTGTATTTCACATGGATTTATTTTCTTAATGTGAAAAACACAAGCATGCATCTGGAGTATAAGGTTTATATTTAGTCTTTACATGCCAAGCTGTATATATGCAAGTGCTAGTATGGAGTGTGTGGAATAGTCTCAGATGCTGTCTGTCACTGCCCATGTAGATCCATGAAGGCAATGGATTTCAGTTGGTGTGTGTACGTGTCAATATGCATAAGTACAAAAATAAATTCCAATGGTGACTTTGGTGAAGCATTTCTGTTATTAAAAGGATGTGTGGAAGAATGCTGTTGTGAGACAAATTCCTCTGTGGTAGTGTCACCTTCCTTTCAGCGTGTATGTGGCTTTGTAGGGCCATTGCAATTTGTTCTTCACAGTAGCAATTCAGGTGTCCTATAGTTCATAAGAATGAAGATTTTCAGCATCTTTGTTCTATTTTGGTTTGGGGTTTTTTTAACAATAAATTTGTGTCTAAATTCATAAAGATGGTGATTAGTCTTTAGCTTACAGAGATCTCTGTTTCCATTGCTTTGGGTTTGGCTTTTTTTAAAATTATTTTATCATAAAAGAGCGTTTTCACTTCAGGACTGTTGCTTCCCCTGAAGAGAGAATCCAGTCTTCAAATTTAGATTTGTGGAGTTTGATACCAAAGAGTAGAACTTTCTTATCTCCTTCTCTCAAAAAAGCTATCAACTAATCCCTACAAATCCTGTGCGATCCTTTGAAATAAAGAAGACCTTTTGCAGTCAGCACCTACCCTGGAAATATGTTCCAAAAGACTGGAAGGACAAACAGAATAGGCCACTGCAAGTTGCATAATCTGAAGCAGCTTCCATAGTAGCTGAATGCAAAATGATGTTAAGGAGGAAAAGTCAGGAGTCAAATCCAGACTACTGTGCACTGTGGTATTTTGGATTCCTGCAAAGTTGCAGTGCCAGGAAGAACTTGCATGAGCAGTGGGACATTCAAGGCAGAGCTTGGTGCTTGGCTTTGCTTTTGTGTTCTCTGGTGGGATCTGTGGGCAGGAGGTTTTGGGGGAACTTGTCTCAAATTCCATGGGGAATGGGTTGTGATAGGTGGTAAAACTCGGCATTTAATGATGGGCTTAGAGCCACCACTGTAGTTTACCAACCAAGTTACTCTGTGGAGTGTTTGAATCCATGTATGTAGATATTATTAAATCATTTTTCCTAGAGGAAAAAAATCCTGAGCTCTCAGTGACAAAGTCAGGACATGGTTTAGTGCTAGAGTTAGGTTATGGTTGGACTTGATGATCTTGAGGGTCTCTTCCAACCAAAATGATTCTATGATTCTTTAAGACATGTCCCATGCAATATATCAACAGCAAGCCAGTCTGGAAAGAAAGATTGTTGCCAGGTTTCTTTTCTCCTAATTCAGTTTTCAGCATTGGTTTTATGAAGTGTGCTGTTCAGTTCTTACACCTTTTTTAGTATGTACAATATGTACAAATTTTTGACATAATCCCATAGTTTGTATTGCACTTGATCATGTTTGGCTTTTGGGTAAAAGAGGCTAATCAGGTTTGATCTAGCCTGAGGTACAGTTTTGAGGCCAAAACTGACCAAGTAACTAAAAAGAGTATCCTATAATACTGTAAAGTGTTCTTGAGAGATTTTAGTCCTGAATACTTGAATTGTAAAATTGCCAGACCTTGTAAATTATCACCCATTCTGAATACTGGAAAAGGCCTTGGATGGATTTATGATGAGATTATTGCAGCCTTGGTGTGAAATATTCTGGCCCACATTCCATCTCTGTTTTCCCAAATTAATCTGTTCTTACATGATTTGTTACCTGTTGAACCTCTACTCTCAAATTCTAAGATGAAGTAGTTGGACGTTTCATTTTTAACTAAAATTGACATTTCCTGCTGACTCTAAGGCATATGTCAACAGTGAGGCACTGCATGTTCAAAATCCATGTTGAAGGGATTATCCTCTATCTAGAAATCTTTAAATCAGATGACTATCAAGAAAGATTTACTTTCAACTAAACGGGATTTGGAGCTGACCTATTCATGTGGGTCGTCTGACAGTTTTGGTGTCTATAGAAACCCAAACCAGTTGCTTCAGAATTATGGAAATTATCTGTTACAGAATAATCCTGTGTAAACATGACATTTCTTCCAAATCTCCTCACTTAACAATTGCCTAATGGGAAGGACCTTCACAGAAAATATTTTTTTACAATTTGAAGTGAAATCTGTCATTTTCTACTGTACATTTGCATTTGATTTTCTTTGCTGGATTTTGCTGTCTCTATATTCATGTGCAGATTACCTAACTGATCTTGTAAAGCATTTTGAAATTGCAGTGCTGGGAGCTGGAAATACGCTTCTGAGAGAGTAGGAACTGTTGTTCATTAATAATTTTCTGTTAAAATAAGCAAATTTTTTTTTATATAATAAAGTATCAAGAAATATGTAGTCAATCTCACACTGATTTTACCTTTCAATGTAGTTAAATTTCAATTCACTTTAAAATGTGCATAGTGATTACTTGGATAAATAAACAACATTTTTGCATAACAAACTGTGTGTGACACTCTAGTACAGTATTTATAGGAGGAGTGTAGAGTTACTGTGTTGTGTTCATCTTAACACATGAAGACCTAAATCTGAGGCTAGTATAGAATACGATTTTTAGCCAATAAGTAAAAGCTAGAGGAAAACCAATAATATGAGAGCTTTTAGCATCATAACTTTTTTTGGTAATAAAGTAACCTAACTTTCTTAGTTCAGCATTTTTAAAGAAACCACCTCCAGAAATGAATGTGAAACAGGAGTATATCTGTACAGAATAGCATTACTCGACTCTTCATTCAGAAATGCTCTTCTCTCTGTAGGCTGCACTCAGATAGGCTGAACATCTGCCCCTGTGTGGATGTTGTTCTAATCATGTTTATAAGAAAGAAGACTAATGAGGGAAGGATTCTTGCCACATCTATTAAGCCTTGTCACGTGTGTCCAGAGATGCAGGCAGAAGAAATTGGCCTATTGAGTCTGTTGAAAAGAAACCACTTGAGTATTTTACTTGGGATGAATCAGCTTAGCAGTTTCATGGCAGCAGACATCAGCATGATGGCACAGCTAAGGCAGAGAGTGCTGTAGCCCATTTCTCTTTGCTCTGGGGGTTAGTTCAGAAGGGAATAGACCCGAGATAGTTGGAAACCAGCTGGTGGGATATGGAGCAGAGAGGTGAACCATATCAGGCCCTACAGGTGAGCATATAGGTCAAGGGCAGGTGGGGAGAACAAGTGGCACAGCCCTTGTCTGAGAGCTGGTGCAAAGACCAACCTAGTCAAGACTGAATGAAGGCTGAAAATACGACAGCAAGGTAAATGGTAGGTCTTACACAGCTTTTACTTGCTACTGTAAATCAGAGGCCAAGAATCATAATGTATCATATTTCTATTATTCATTTCCCACACAGATCAGGTCGAACTTCAAGAAGCATCTCAGTCAATTTACAAAAGACACAGAGTTATGTATGCTGTATTTGAGGCAGCTTTGTGGTTGTGAGTCACATGAGTTAGTATATTTTATCATTATCAATATACTTTTATGCTTAGGAAATAGAACATTCACTATTTTTATAGTAAAAAAATATTTTGTTTTGGCAATTTAAAACTTAGTTTGGTAGGGAAAAAAAGTTTGGATGGAGTGACTTCCCACCTAAAAATACACTTCTGCATTTTGAAGAAATCTCTCTGTTTTTGGAGAGGTGTATGTCCATTTCTGGAGAGGTGGAGGGAATTGCCAGGAAGTTATAGAAATAAACCTCTTTGTGCTGAATGTCAAGAAGACTGTAAAATCATTCTTTTTCACTGTGTTGGTTCTCCTAGCATGTACATGAACATTGCAAGAACATTTGCAGTACCCTGCAGAGTCAGACCAATGGTCCATGTAGCACAGCATTCTGTCTCCTGTGGTGGCACTAGAAGATACTATTTAGGAAGAGTCTGCCCAATTTTTGCAGTTCATTTCCTTCATATTCTCCAGCAACCATGACTGTTGTATTAAGGTTGTCTCAGACCATTCTATTTATTATCCATTTATGGACACAGTAAACCTGATGATGTCATGCTATACAGCCTCCTCTTAGATTCATTTTCACTGGGGGCCACGTCAGCCTCACAGTTGCCTTCAAAGGGCCGAATGTAATTTTAGGACTGTGTAAATGTAGCTGAAGGCAACCATGAAGGCTGATCTGGCCCCCCGTGAAAATTAGTTGGACACCCCTGTTTAGAGCATGCAATTTTAATTTTCATGTCATTGTTATATACTTATTACTACATATAATATTCCACATACTAGAATATAATGTTTTCAACACTAAGAAAACATTTCCAAATCAAAATATTTTTCAATGTGTGGTTAATAAATTTAGAATCCTGTTCATTTGAAGAGTAGGAATATGTTACAATTTGCAGTGAACCTCAAGCTCTGTTTTCTGACCAGATATTTAAAAAGTGCCTTCAGAAACAATGTTTCAATAGCTAGTGCAATATGTACTTGTTACGTGTAGTCCGGACTAAAATGAACCTGATTCATCTTTGTTCTTGGTTAGAACCTTTTCTTGTTCTAGTGCAATCTTCATCAGAGAAATCATGTGAAGGTGTAGAATAGCTTATGCTTGGAAACTGCTTCTCTGAAGAAGTGACACAAGTCTTTTCCATTCCCTCAGCCTTATGAGGTGGGAAAATAAATAGGCAACTTGTATAATTCTACATTGTTGCAGGCAAAGTGCTATACTCGAGTTCAATCTTCTGGATGTTTCTTGATGTTGATTGAACCTGCAAACCAGACACTGGTAACTCTAAAGAGTTCCAGAAAGATTATCATGAAGGATTATTGTGATCCACTTGACAGCTATGTTTGCTAATTTAAAATTTGCCTCAAGTGATAAAAATTTGTTACTTAACTTTGATCTTTTTAAGTTAACATGAAAAAGAAAAAAATAAATGTACAAATATCTAAATTATCTTGTTAAATCCTTGGGATGCTTCTATTTGTGTTGCTTTTCTTTTTTTTTTTTTCAGAAAGAACAAAACCATTGAACCCAGTAAATAGAAGCTCTTAGGATTCTGAATTAAACTAGAACACAGGAAATTGTAGTGCATCAGTTCACCTGGTCCTCTTTTCACAAGTGTAGACAAAGTACAATCCCATGGTGTGGATTCTTTTTTATCTGAGTGAGGACACTGTAGCCCCATATGGAAAAAAGGAATAAAGTGCTAATATAACAAGTTGCTGAGCCAGGGTAATGGCAGTCCATTGCTATTAGATTACTTGTAGTGGCTTGCATGGCCTGGGAAAGCTTGCCCATCTAGCCAAAGCGCTTTGTAATGGGGTGAGAGCTATGAGAGAACCTACCTGACACAGACTGTTGCTGTGTGATAAGCACAGGGTAGCAAACCAGTGTAGTTCCTACTCAATTGCCAGTTATAAGGGTAGGTGCAATTGTCTGGTGAGTCACTTACATGCACTGAGTATAGAACAAGCTGAGATCTCTTGATACAAGTCCTTTTGGTTTCTGTGCATATACTTTAGAAGAATTACCATTCTTGAATTTGTACAGAGACAGAGAGCCCAGCACAATGTGTAGAGCATCAATTACTCACTCCTTTCCAATCTTAAAAGTGAACCTTCATAGCAGGAAGCTTACATCAAAGCTTTAAGCCAAACAGAACAAATGGATTTGGAAATGGAGAACTGAGGGGATAAAAGAAGGCAGTTGTGATGTCAAGCAGCTGCAAGCATTTGTCAGCATTGCAGCATAGGAGAGTTGTTAAGGAGGATTTGAAGGAGGGTAGCGGTCTGCTCTTCTGTTTGTTTTGGCTGCTCCTTCAAAGCAGAAAGGAAAACATGTTGTGCCTCCAGTTAGCCAGTGACAGATGCCAGCACTGGGAGTTGATCAGGGGTAGGAGTATATCTGTTGCCGCCTAGGGAAAGGTATAAGGACTGCTGCGGGTCCTGACAGTAAAGCAACTAGCTCGCATCTGATGTGATTGAGAAGGAGCAGCCAGCCTGAGGGCTCAGGGGAGGAGTGGCATGGTCAGAGGTGGCCGGTTAGGGATCAGGACTCACCAACACCGAGAGAAGAAGGTGTTGCAGTAACTCCTGGGTAAAATGAAGAATGCCAAATGCTATTTCTGCACTGCTGCATCCTGGCCTGGAGTCTGCTATGCTGTTGCACTGTTCTATCAGATGGTTGGAGAAGGGGCTTTAGCAAATCAGATGCTTCCAGATGTTTGCAAATGCTAACTGTGGTCACAGAGAGCGCTAGAATTCATGAAAGATGTAGAAATTTTCCTCACAGATTCATAAATAAACATTGACAGCACAATTTACATATATGTCAAATAGGGAAAAATGAATATAATTAATGCCCAGATCTTGTGTGGCTAATAGTTTTGGATCCTTCACTGACCTACTATATATGGAAGAGTTTCTTATCATGTTGCTGTTCTGACATCGCATGTTATTCTAATATTTGGTGTAATCACTGAAGTGTATCTTTTGTTTAAAAAAGAATAAATCCTCTGCTCTGTTATATAATGTGCTGTCTGTGAAGTATAGTTATGCATGTAAAGAAGTATCAGTCTCAGCAGGTCCAGTTGCATTGGGGAAGGGAGATCTTTTTTCAGCTGGGAATTGAGATACTAATAGTGTAATTCTAGGCTGCAGTGTGGTTAGCTACAAAAGAGGAGCAACCACTGTCCAAAGTAAGATTTGGATATTGGTATTTTTAAAAAATTTGAGCTAAAATAGCCAGAAGCATAATATGAACTTCTAGGATCAGGACAACCATAACAATATATTATAAAATACAGATCCCTTCCCTACCTCTACTCATGCAGAGAAAGGTAGAGATATATCATCCAAATATTTCTGCTGCTGTTGTGTGGCTTAACATGAGAGGGGCTTCAGCTGTTTGAGAGCTGGGTGGCTGAATGATGTAAAACATGAAAAGAGACAAGAAACTGTAAAAAAAAACCCAACCAAACATGTCCCCTTCCCAAAACAAACAAACAAACAAACCAAAACCAAAACAAAAAAAACCTCCAAACAACTGAGATTCTTCAGCTTTTACAGTCATCTCAAATTTTGCAGTAGGTGACAATATATTTACTTCTCGCTCCTTAATTTTGATTTTATGAGCTCTGTAGGGGGACTGATAAGTTCTGTGTGCTAGGTAAACAGATCAATATTTTTTAAAAAATCTGTTTATCTGGATTATCTTCCTTGACAAAGAATGCAATCCCTTTACCTCAGTCCCATATCCCAATCTAAAGGAGCAAGGAATCCTCTAACAGATATAGGGGCATGTTGTGAGTATAGTTCTTGCAGCGAGAATGTGCTGTCAGCCCATACATGCAACACAATGAGACGCTTCACAAGACACTGCTCCTTTTCTGCAGCCAGGCACAGACTATTGCTTCAGGGAGCTGTTTGTGCCAAAGGAGGCTGGGCATGGAAAAGAAAAGCTCAGAGCAAGGTGGGTAGTACTGTCCTTGTCTCTTGTGGAGCTTTCCTGGGCCATGTGAGAGTCCTGATGACCAGCAGTAAGGCATTTTTCTGTCCATTAGCTTGATCGCTTTTCTTTTTTGGCTCATGGTGTCGTCAGTCTTCATGGCACCTCTCAGTGTATGGAAGAGGGAGAGAGGAACTGCTGTCAGTGTTTCAAAGCAGCTGATGCTTGTTCTTAATGTGGAAGGACCTTTGGCCGAAAAAACCTGCAGTGTCAGAGCCTGCAGCCTGAGGGGGGGCTCAGGACTGGGGAGACACTGATCCTGCGATCTCCTTTTGGGATGTTGCGTGGTGGGAATCACTTAGACTGGTGTATCTGAAGTTCAGCAAGCCATTTCATGTCACTGAAGCTGTTGGGACTTCAATTGTTGAATGCCATTCAAATGAAAATTTAGTCTTTAAAAAAATAATACAATTGTAAGGAATGGGTAGGAGTATGGAAAGTGGAGTTGTTCTTATTGCTGTGATAGTTTTGGCAAGAGTGGGAAGATCTGAATTCATTGACATGCATTTTTCTGCGAGGCCTGAGTAACAAGTGCTATCTGGAGTGAGTCCCACAGGAATCAGTGGGGATGCCTAGAAATAGGACCTAGCGGTCTCGTTTTGGTTTTCAAAGATATTAGCCTACCTGAGATAGAGACATCGCTCTATCCATTGCTTCTGTTTTACATTAAATAGAGGACCTTGTGGTATGTACAGGGAATTATTTAAGATCTTCCTTCGGCATGTTTACGGTATACTTTTGTTAGATACAGCAGTTGCTATACACAGATATGTTTCCATCTAAGGGAATAAAGGCAACTTTGTGGAGTTCAAAAAAAGCTTTGGATGGAAGTTGTTCTGTGTAATGGAATACCTAAGGAGTCGTAATAAGAAAGCAGATATGTACCTTTTTGATGTGAGAGATTTGCTATAAAACAATAATCTTTGGAAATTAGCATAGTGGAAAATAACTAGTCCATTTGGGTTTTATGGGGGCTGGGGTGGGGCCAAGGGAGTTTGTCATTTGTCTAAATATTATCAGGTGTATCCAAATGGCATATATAGAAGAAAAATTAAACAATTGAAAATTGCTTTTTCATGTTTCTCAGCATGGGTCATTTTTCACTAATGTCTTTGATTATAATTGCTCCATTCAGATGAACACTGAGTTTTTTGATCCATTACACGTCTGAATCAGCCTTGATTTCTCCATTTCTAATAAGTTCCTCTTTGCTTCCCAATTATAGCAATTTTCCACTTTTTAATTATATCCTATTTTCTCCAGATCAGAGATGTGTGGCTACAACTATCATTTGGTGCTTTGAAGTTTTAGTAAATACTTGTAATTTCTCTGTGTAATGGGTACTTCATATTACATTGTGGTTTGCACAGTCTATATCTTTTAAACAGCTGGTGAGCGTATGTTAGGGCCCACCTTGCTGGAGAATACTGCACGTACAAAAACCTGGTTCTGAGTAACCTCTAACAATTTTTGCCACCATGAAGCAGAGCAAAAGCCCAGGGAAAAAGCCTCTGAGTTTTACCATTCCACTATGTAATTAACTAGCCTCTCACGTTCTAAAATTTAAAATCACTTTGCTTTCTGTACATTTAATTTTTGTTCATATCTTTACTACAGATGTGAGATTATTAAAAACCAAACAAAACATGACAAAACACCAAACCCCGTATTTGCATAGCTTTTGTTTAAATCCCAAATGTCCAAACCTCCTTTAGCTTTAGTGGGGGATGGCATCTGTCATCGTAAGAATGCTGGGGCTAAGGTTTGTCTCTTTTTGCTTCAGGCATCTGAGGGTTAAAGTGTGATAGACAAAATAATTTTGCTGCGTTTGTTCTCAGGTGTTGGGTCCCTTTATGAAGTGAGTGACTGGAGCAAATGGGCTTGTGGGTAGGGATAAAGGTCTCCTCCTTCTAGCTCTTTGTTGGGCAGAGAGGGCTGGGAGCTGCAGGCTGTAAGACAGAAGTGCTATAGCAAGGAACAAAGAGCTGGGACATGCAGAAAGCAGGCGGCCAGATGTCAGTGTTGACAAAAAGAAGAATTTCCTGGGCTTCAGAAAGGATGTCAGCCTTAGCTGCAGTTCAGAAAGCTGCTGACTTCACTGAAACCAAATCCTGGAAGCAAGGAGCTGCTTTGCACAGACGCAGGGAGCAAGGCGAGATTGGTTTACAGAGCACACTAATTTCAATTCTGTCTGATCTAGCCTCTCTGAATTAATCATTCCAGTAGACGATTTAAAATTATAAAATAATTTTTTTAAAGGGTCTTTTTAGTTCAGTGTCCTTTTGATTCTTACAAAGTTCTCTGTAAGAATGTCTTTGTGTGCCCTTCAGGATGTTCATGCTGCTTTAGGCTCCCGTAACAGTTACTGAGTCGCCATAGCTCCTTTCACAGTCAGCGGAGAGAACAGGCAACTCCTGGAGCACTTGAGCCGAGCTGTCCCACACCCTCCTACGAGGACAGGAATTGCCTTTTGGCTGAGTCTTTTTCAGCTTCACTCCTCTTGGAAAAGGAGCTTTTAGACAAGCCCCATTGTTTGGATCTGTGCTTCCCCAGCCACGCTTTCAGACTCAATAGGGAGGATTTCTATTGCAGTCATTTAAATTACAGTGAATTATACTAAATTATTGTCTTCATCTAGGAACACAGGCATAAAATGAATTATGTGTAGTGTGGACACAATGCTACTTGGACTACTGTCTGAACCCTGAATTGTGTAGAAATGATGGTACAAAAGAGGAAGATCCTTTGAAACATTTCCCAGTTGGTGAAGAGTGAACAAAAGCAAAGTGATTCTGAGCAGGCAGTAAAACCTGTGAAGTGCTCACTGTTACTGCAGGCTGCCCTATTTGCTTACATGGTTTTGCGTGTTTTCCAGAGCCTCAGCTAAGTTTGTAGGACTGGAAGTACTTCTGCTGACATTATTGATAGCAAACTTAGGCTCCACTTTTTCTCCCCAGCCAAGTGAATGGTTTTGCACTCTAAATGTTTGTGTTGATTTGTTTTCTTTTGTTTTCAGTGTTTTGGGGTTTGGTGTGTTTTTGTTGTTGTTGTTGGTTGGGTTTTGATTTTGTTGTTTTGTTTTGCTTTACCAAAGCTCCTTGTGTATAATAAAATTATTAATTACACTCAGTTTTCTGTATCAAAATGTTCCATTTTGGTAAACTGCCTTTTGCATTTGCTCAAAGTCCTGGGCTCTTTACCGACCAGTGACCTTCAGTTTCATAGTTAGGTTAGCTCTGATTTTGTAAAATGATCCTTCTGTTTATTTGATTTTTTAAAAAAATTACAGCTGTGTTATGCTGTCACCAGGCTGTGAAGCTGTAGGTAAAGCACCTTCAGAATTTTTGTTGTAAATATATTATCAGGTGATCTAGATCTCATTTGCATTTACACTGCATTACAAATCATAGCCTGATACCACTTTGGCTGTGTACCACTTTTATGGGAGGAGATATGGACAGGTGATACATTAGTTGCTTCAGTAGCAGCTTCATGGGACTGTGAATTATGGTCTGATGCAATACGAAATATGCATCAGGACGAGCTAGCAATGGAATTCAGCTGGGCTGTGCCCAGTAAAATGTTTGTACAGTGCTGTTACCTACTTGCCTTTTTTTTTATTTTGTTAGAGACAAAACAATATTACAAATGTTTTAGAACAGATGAAATCCTCCTTTGAGGACATTACTTCATTTTTTTTTTTTCTTGTGTATGTAAAGCCTAGTGGCTTCAATTACGCTGGGTTTGAAAGAAGAACATTCACGAGTAGAACATACTTTGAATCCTGGAAATGTGATGGAAAACAGAATTCTTGTATACAGTAAGGGTCATAATGTTATGTTTGGATGACATAATACAGTCCAAAAGTACAAACGAGCCCTGAGAACTGTCACATAAAATAAGAAATTTCCCTTTTTCTGGAAAGTGGTACTATGAAATAGATGCCTTTTTAAAGGCACAGACTTTGTGTATAGGAAAACACAATATTGGCATCAACATAACTTATGTGTGAGGGGAGACCAGTGGTGTACGTTAGGGGTTGGTAGTGGGATCAGTGGTATTTAACATCTTTGTTTGTGACATGGAGAGTGGGATCAAGTGCACCCTCAGAAAGTTTGCTGATGATACCAAGCTGTGTGGTGCAGTTGACATGCTGGAGGGAAGAGGTGCCATCCAGAGGGACCTTGACAGGTTTGAGAGGTGGGCCCATGCGAACCTCATGAAGTTCAACAAGGCCAAGTGCAAGGTCCTGCACATGGATTGAGACAATCCCAAGCTGGATGATGAAGGGATTACAAGCAGCCTTAGGGAGAAGGACTTGGGGGTGTTGGTTGATGAGAAGCGCAACGTGACCCAGCAATGGATGCTTGCAGCCCAGAAAGCCAGCCCTATCCTGGGCTGCATCAAAAGGAGTGAGGCCAGCAGGTTGAGGGAGGTTATCCTGCCCCTCGACTCCACTCTCGTGAGAACCCACCTGGAGTCCCACATCCAGCTCCAGGGGCCCCAACATAAAAGGGACATGGACCTATTGGAGGAGTCAAGAGGAAGGCCAAGAAGATGATCAGAGAGCTGGAGCACCTCTCCTCTGAGAACAGGCTGAGAGAGTTGGGGTTGTTCAGCCCGGAGGGGAGAAGGATCTGGGGACACTTCATAGCAGCCTAAAGGGGACCAGCAAGAAAGCTGGAGAGGGAGTTTTTACAGGGGCGTGTGGTGACAGAACAGGGGGTAATGGCTTTAAACTGAAAGAGGGTAGATTGAGATTAGATATAAGGAAGAAAATCTTCACCATGAGGGTGGTGAGGCCTTGAAACAGGCTGTCTAGAGAAGTTGTGGATGTCCCATTCCTGGAAGTGTTCAGGGCCAGGTTGGACAGAGCTTTAAGCAACCTGGTCTAGTGGAAGATGGCCCTGCTCATGGCAGGGGGCTTGGAACTAGATGTCCCTTCCAACCTAAATCATTCTGTGATTCTATAATGATCTTCCATTTTGGCATGTGTGAGGTGGAGATATCTGTGTCCTGATTGAGAAAGATAAGAGCCTGTGAAGGCCAATATTGCATAAGATGGAACAGGCAAACATTTCCTCTGGCTGTCTGTCTTGTCAGCACATGTGCATGAAAAATAAGAAGTTAAAAACCAAACTGAAAGTGAAGAAATCAGAAGCAACAAACAAACACCCGTGAGGCTGTGACTAACACAGCCCTGGAGGTGCTAGATGATATAAGAGAGCAAAATTATATATACCGCATGGTTTGTGATCACTGAAGCTAAATAACTCTGGAAAGAAGTCTGTTTCAGTGATATGTTTCATTCATGCTAAATTGAAAGCAATCATCTTTACCTAAAAGCATAGAGCATTGCTGTGGTTTATTTTAATTATGGGTTATCTTGTGTTGCTGGTAGGAAAAATAGGAGCCACAGTGCACATCTTTCTTCTATTTGAGGTGAAATTAAAACTATGCTGTACGGACAGGAGCTGTGTGTTGAACCATTTGGCCTATTGAAGAAACTGATTTGGTTCCTGAAAGTCTTCAACAATTACCTTCAAGCATTTGTGGTCAGCGCTAGTGGAATGTGCTCTTCGGTAGTAATAGTTGTGAAGACATGTCACACTATAGAAATAGGAATGGAAATTAGTCTGGTCACAGCTGACCCTAACTTTTTTGAATCACAGGAAAAAAAAATCAGTAAACACATGCAAGGTGCTGCTGTCCATAGGAAGAAGAAATGGGATATACCTGACTAGGCAAAGGTACTGTAGAAAGGGATTCTCCACAAAGCGGAGATACTCTCTTCTGGTCATCTTTTCCCAGCTAAGACAAGACTTACAAATCCTGGATGCAGTTTGGGGCAAAATGTGTCACAAACATCAGTGGCAAATTGCAGGCAGTCTAAATTTAGGAAGCAAGGGTTGATTTCAAAAGGTTACAGCAACTAAATTTGTACAGCATAGGAAAGATAAAAATGACCTATCATGACAGTAGTCTGACTCGTTTGATGTTAAATAAAGAATAATGATCATTTATTTTCAAAGACTACTCGAGGGAAAGGTAAAAATAAAACAGTTTTATTGGAAGCAGAGAAAATTTGGGTTGGATTGTAGGAAGAATGTTCTAAGTGTCGGGCTAATGAAACAGAAACAGGCTATGTAGGAAGATTATCATCTCCCACAGTGGGAAATTTTTAGGAGCAGGTTAGACAACTGTCTGTCAAGGACCACCTGAAAGTACCAGAGCTCCACACAGTGCAAATGCAGTGGACTATATTATTTCTTCAGGTCCCTTTTACCTCCTATGTTTCTGTAGTTCTGTGACAATGAAACAACAAATCAGAATCTGTTGTTCTTCCAGCAGTCAGTACTGAAAGGAAGATACAGTCAGCTCAGACACTGGCAGTGGTTTTGTGCTGCATGCTTGGTGGAACAGGTCAGATTATTGATCTATTCTAAGAACAGAAAAAAAAAATATTAGTGCCTGAGATGCTTTTAGTATTTTTATGTGATAACATTAAAGCCAAGTTGGACAATGCAACTTTTTCATAACTGTCATTTGTGCATGCCATAAGTTGTGCATATGTGATGTGCTACCCAGTCATTTATGTCCATGCAGGCTGTAAAGACAGGGAACGTAGTAATTGCAGTTGCCCTGCTCTTCACATCCAAGCTACCAAAATAAGATGAAAACACCTTGGGGACTGCAGGGTGTAAGCAAATATTACCTGACAGCTTAGTGCAGATGCATAAATCAGGAGCAGTTGGAGGATTAAAGGCTGTAATAGCCCTAACAAAAGTGCAACTGATAGTTTTCTTAAAACTGAAGCTGATACTGAATCCTTATTCAATGGGCATCAGAATCGAGAAGAGCTGAACAAAGACAAATGTATCACCTGGGTCAGATGAAGAGTGAGTAAGACCTACAAAAAACACCTGCGTGACTGTGATGTGATGGCAATTTAAACTGACATTTTATGTGTTAGGAACATGTTTTTTTAAAAATCTATTGCTGAAGATAGCTTTGCATACTAGTAGCTCAATTAGAGTCGTGCGGGATTGTTTGTGGCAGATGGGTGGGTGGAGAACTCTATGTCATCCCACTTTGAGTCTTTGCTTTTTGCGTGCCAGAATATCATAAGGGAGGAGCCCTTCGCTATCACCGTAGAAAATTTGTAACTGCTTCTTCTGATACAGCTATGTATGGCCATCAGAGCTACAGCAGGTTTCAGGCAGGTTTTCATGTGGATCAAGCCTTCAATCAAATTATTCTTTCACTTGGTCTGAGTATGCAGCATTTCCTTAGTCTTCTCACCTTGTTTCTGCTGTCTAAATATCCAAACTAATGATTGAATATTTTAAAATCCAAATACTATGAAACACAGAAAATTATAGGTTGGAAGGGACCTTTGGAGGTTATTAGGTCCAGCCCCCTCCTCAAAGATGATTAATTTCAACGTTACAGGTTTGTGCAGGGATTTTTCCATTGAAGTTTCAAGTATCTCCAAGGATGGAGATAACACAGACTTGCTGGGTAATCTGTTCCAGTGCTCAACTACTCTTGGCAGGAAAATTTTTCCTTTTATGTCCAGTAGGAATCTACTATCTTGCAGTTGGGGATTGTTGCCTCCCGTCCTTTGCTGAGTGCCTCTGGGAAGCATTTATCTGTGTCTTCTCCACCCCCTTTTAAGTAGCCCAAATTGTTCAGTTTACCTCCCTTTTAGTTGCTTGTGTTTGCAGGTAATATTTGCATTCCATCAGAGCAGGCACTGAAAATACTGTGGGTAAAAAAAATACCTGTAAATCACAAGGAAACAATACAATTGATTAAAATTGCATGTGTACGAAGTTATCAAGGTGAAACTTTTAGATAAAATCCTCATGGGAGGATCACTAATATCTTCCCTTACTGTGTCTCATAGGCTGGATATTTATAAGAGTCTCTCTCTTTAAATTAAGTTTATTAAAAGCTTAAAAGAGGATTCTATCCTTCCTTGGGAAAATGTAGACTTTGGAGGCTTCCTAAAACCAGTTCAGACTGAAGGGCTTTGTTTCGGCACACATTTCACATACCAGAGCATGTAGTATCTGAGTCCCAGAAGAGCCCCTGTCTCATGACAGGTTGAAGGACATTTGTGTTTGATGGGTTACTTTGACCTTCAGGGTAGGAAGCAGCCATGTGGCACAGCTCGGGTACACACGTGGCTTATTGTCTATGTCCTGAGTTCTCCATCCATTTCTTGTTTTTTGCTTCTAGTGCCCTTCATCAAGGTATTCTGAGGAGATTTTGCCAAATGATGTGGAGTAATGACACTGATTAGCTATTTGGCCATGTGAGTGCACAGTGCTTGAAGTGAAATAATAGCTAGCAGCACCTCTCTCCTTTAGATGCTTCACTGGAAAACAGAAAGAACTTTAAAAAAATATATCTCTGTTGCCTTAGTGACTTCCTGTCATCCAAGCATTCCAGTTAGCTTAACTCAAACACAGTAACTTTGGTAAGAGGCTACACAGGTTTTACTGTGGGCAGCATGCAACTAAGAAACAGCAGAGATCATAATTATAAGCTGCAATATTTAACAACACCCCAGGAAACCTCCAGTCCAGCAGTACTGCTTATCCCATAATCTCTCATCAAAGGACTGTATGAGTTAAGGAAATGTGATTTTTTTTTTTAACGGTTTAGAGTTTTTTACCCCTTTAAGTTTTTATGTCATGAACTTGATCCTGATCCACAACCCCAAACATAATTTATCTCCCTGTCTACTTGGATTCCAAAGCAAGCATGGTCCAGCACTGCATTGAGCAAGAGTATCGTAGTTTTCTGTAGCTTCTTCTTTTGAGAGGGAAGAGAAGAGCCTGTGATGAGAGGGACATTCTGATGTGTTTATGATGAGCTTGTGTATAACACACATGCAGTTTGATAGCCTGAGTCAGGAGAAAGAACCACCGTTTGAACTTTAGTCATGTGCATGGTTATAGGGACATGTGGCAGCTTCGCCTGCAAAAAATAGACAGTAGGAAATAGGAAATGAGACCGGATGCAACGTTTTACCCAAGAGGACTTGTGTTGCCTGTAGAAAAGTAGAACAAGGATAATACTAACCTGTGTAATCGTTGTCGTCATCATTCCCCCCCTCTCCACCCCATGCAGCTCAGGGTACACACATACAGTGTCTGCTGTAATCTCCTTTTCTAATTGTAGTTTGTATTCTAATAATCCCTGTTCCTCTTTACAGCTGCTTGCATTCTAGTACCTAGCCTTTTTTCCCACTCTTCCTCCTGTGCTAGCAGTCGGAAAAATACAAATCGCCTGCTATAAGTAACGGTGCAACTCTTTGAGACAGAAGTAGCAAAAGAAAAGTTACCCAGTGTGTGCAAGGACCTGTGTCTGTGAGATCCTCAGCTGAACTCTGCTGAAGCAGCTGCCCTGCCTGGGGAGGTGCTGGAGGATTTCCATGGTGGTGTGGATGACTTCTTTTTTTTGTTTCCTTTGAGACCTGCCCTGCTGACCTTTTATATAGCCAGGTTAAGTTTTGGGTTGGTCTAAAATAATCACAGATTTAGTATCTTACTTTATATTTTACATAAGTTTTATCTAATAATACAGATATTTCTCTCATAATAGGGTTTTCTATCTTTTAAGATGGTTAGAAAAATGAGTTTAAGTGACGTGTTTAAGAAAGTAAAAATTAACATTGCTGACCCAGGCAAATAAAGTCAGTCTTGGCTTTACTACCTAAATATTGAAGAAGGTGATTTCTGAGGTATAGTTTCTTCCTTCTCAAAACCTACAAAAAGAACATATTCCTTTCTTTGTTAGTTTATCTTGAACAGAAAGATCAACAGTTATCCAGCTCTATAATGAAAATGGAAGATCTGTCTATAAGAAGCAAAATTTTAATATCATATAATGAAGAAAAATAGTTTGAAGAATGTCATGTGTGTAATTTATTCCACAAGTGGTTTGTCACTTGGCAGACAGTTTCAGTGCCCTGAAATTCAAGTGCATTAAATTAACCAGAATCATCATCATCCATGCAGTTTGACTGAATGCGTCAGTGATGTGGCAAAGTTAAAACAATAGAGACCATGGAAGAATAATGTCATTGTAAAAAAAAAAAAAAAAAGGCAACTAGAAAAGTCAATGGAGAAGGCAGACCAGCATGGTTAAAGACAGTAAATTAAATCCTGCTTGGGAATCTGACCCCGATCCAGCAAAGTGCTTAATCTCATAATTTAAGCATATGAGTTCTTCCCTTACTAAGCATGCATATTGTCCCACTGAAGCAAGTTGAGTTTGAGTTCCAAGATTGTTGCCATAGAGCTCAGCATCTATCAGACTAAAGCCTTCGTTGGCCTGATGGGGGACACATAATGCAGGAAGACTTACATATTAATAGTATTTATGTAGGCGTTCATGTGGTGCAAGTGCAATGCAACCCAGAGGTTCCAAAGGTAGTCAGAAAATCATTGTTATGTTTGGGTACAAAGGGCTATGAAATGCTTTATACTGTAAGGTGCAAGTCTTTTTGTACTTGCAGCACAGAAAAAATGTAGAGGTATAGGAGAACAGATTAAAATAATTGTTTACAAAAGTATCTGATGTCTGGAGTTCTGCAGCTGGAAGGTTTTATTGATAAATTATGTGCTCAATTTGAATAGACTTCAAAATCTGTAGTCAAAAGGAATTACTGCTTTGTGTTACATTGGTAAAATGTCTTATGTGGGTATTTATTTTCATATTAAAAGCTATTGGATGATACAGTATAAAACTTACAATTTGTTTCACAGTTCTATTGGAAGCAGCCACTCCTTTACAAAGGCAATGGCTCTTCAATCAATGTGTATTGTTAGGTGCATTATGGATAGTTTAGGGCCTTAAGTACCAATTTCATCTTCGCAAGTCTGTAACTGCTACAGACTTAGTCACTAAAGTTACCTTGTTGCTTCTTCCTGGGGAAAAACTGTAAGTAATAAAACTGAGCAGATGAAATATTGCAGGTCTAAACTAATTTGCTGGTAATGTGTGCTCAATAATCTCTTTAGAGAGCAAGGCCAAACCTCTGCTTCCCGTCTATATGAGACAGGATGGGGGTTTGTTGGAGTCTGACTGGACCTTAGAAGGGATTGTCCAGAGCAGATTGTGGCTCTGCATCTCGTACAAGAAGCTGACCGCATTGATGCTACAAGGGCTATAATTAGCCTTACACCTATGGCACACCTTGTTTCAGTGGGAGAAGAGACTTTTCTTTCTACGGTGCTTTCATCATCTCCTATGATACCCGTCCCTTGTGAATAACATCTTCTACACTAGAAATTAAGTGCTGCTCAGCAAAGAGGGCAGCTTTCCCCTTTGAAGATTTTTTTGTTGATGGAATTTCTCTGCCACCTGTTTTCTGATACCTTAAATCCCTTTTATGTTGTATGTGGTTTTGTACCTGAGAATTGATACTGTAATAATCTGCAATGCTGTGAGTTGCACACAATGAATGTAAGAAGCAACTAGCGTGTCCCACAGAACATGCATTCACAGCGAATGTATTGCACTATAAGCTCCTTCTGTTTCAGTGAAATGCAATCATGTATACAGGAAAACAAAGAGATAGACTGCTGTACTTCGGTTTGGGCAAGAAGAATTAAAAGCAGAAAGTAGTGGGAAAAACCTGTCAAAAGTTGCTGTGTATGTTGTTTCAATAATTGGTAGACATAAAGACAAATTTGTGGTTTGCCAATTTAATAGATGCTCATTTGGCTACAAATATAGAAACTACTGAAAACTAAAACCAGGTGACTACTCTAACACTTCTTAATTTGTTTTTGTATTCCCCTGATGTTTTGCAGCTGTGCAATGGTGGGTCTGTGACCGATCTTGTGAAAGGATTTCTGAAGAGAGGCGAAAGGATGAATGAACTTATAATTGCTTACATTTTACATGAAGCTCTGATGGTAAGATAAGCTCCAGTGACAGGACAGTCAATATTCAGCTCATATTTTTTTCTTTGAATGAATTAATATCATGTCCCCCCTATCACAGCACACTGTCTTATATTAAAGCAGTGTTTAATGAAATCAAGGTAATGTGTAATTCAGATGGTTCTTTTTGAACAAGAAAGGTAAAGAACAACTAAATTGTTATTTTCATTAAGAGAATGGAAATCAATTTCTGACCGTGGGTTTACTTCATCAGTAAATACAGTTCTACATCAAAATTGCTTTTCTTTTAAGAAATAGCAGAAATATACCCAAAATAGTGTTCAACTTCTGATGTCAGCATCCAAGATATAGCAAAATGATCAACAGATCTAGTGAATTCAAACACTACCACAAGAAAAAAAAAATGGCTAATCAGGGTCAAGTGTCTTTCTTTTTCCTTGTTTTTTTTAACCAGAATTTGACTTTCTGCAATGAAATTAGTGATGGGCTTTAGCAGTTTTCTTTAAGTTTATGCTCTAAATGTATAATATTTAATGTAGATTTACAGTCCTTTTTTTTCTGTTCTTATCTTAAAATTTATACTTGACATAAAGTTAGGGAATTAAAAAATATCTGTTCCTCGTGGTGTGCCAAGTGCTTTTCCTGTAAGAGGGTCATCTCTGTGGTTGTGGATCAAATAAAGAAACTGGTGTATGTTCTCTCAAACTTTACTGGTACCTTTTTGTATCTGCGAATGTAATACAGAGAACAGAGCTGTTAGTAAAAAGTTTACATTTACATATCACCTTCCAGGGACTTCAGCATTTGCATGAAAACAAAACTATCCACCGTGATATTAAGGGAAATAATATCCTTTTGACCACAGAAGGAGGAGTCAAGCTTGTGGATTTTGGTATGTTATGTTTACTTATGTATACAAACATTGTATTTCTGAATCATGGAAAATAAAATAGAGGAAACAAATCAGAAAAGATTAATTATATTAACTTTTTAATAAGGTTTTGAGTTCTTTGTTAAAAATCATTTGAATAACCAAAGTTACTTGATAGAGATAAAATATTCACAGACTCGGTGTTTTTACAAGTTTGGGTTTTCCAGACATTTTGCTAATGCTGTTTAGATAGCATGGCTAACAAGTAGAAGTTAGAGTACAGTGTAAGTGTGTGCCAAATGCTTTGGGGCAGACACAGTAAGTGAAGTGGCAAAGCAAGTTAATAGGGTTCAAAATATGTTGGTGTTTAGGTCTTCCAGGACTGTGCTCTGGTTCAGTGAACTTCAGAGCTATTGGCTAAATTTACATGTTGTGTCTGAGAGGACCCAAAACTTACTAGATGTGAGGAATGGGAGAACTCCACCTCAGTCACATATTCTTCATTAGCTTGATTTGAAATAAACCATGAGTTACTACCTGAAGGCAGAAAAGGGGGAGATATTATTTAGTTAATCTCAATTTACCAAAGTCTGGGAAGAATAACGGATTATTTTTGGCAAGTATAAACCTAAGACTTGGTATTAAATGTAAAAACGTCTGTTAGGCCTTAAGTAATTCTTGAATGCTGTCATCTGGTTTAAACACCAGAAGGCAAGAGCAGAGATACAGGTAAGTAGATGCAACCTGTTATTTACCAGCCATACCACAGTGATTTGCCTTAGAAGTGTATTGACTGTTGTTTTATATAAGGGGGGTATTAAAGTTTGCAATGCTTGTTATTATGAACTATTATTCTCTGGTAGCGCACCATGTTCTGTTGTTTAAGTTCAGTTTATTGGTCACTACTTCACAGCATAACAGCCAGTTGTAAATACCATTATTCCATTCAGCAGATGGAAAATCTTCATTCTTCCTTTTCCCTCCTATTTTGTTAATGAGATTTATTCAATTGATACATAACAATTGTTTAAACTAATAATGGGATTTCAACTCCCATTAGTAGTGTAGTGTCTTCATGCCAGTAGATTGTATTAATACAACTTTCATTACTAAACACACAAACCCCCCACAACTATTAGGGCTACTAATTCTTCTGAAAAGTCATGTATTTATGCTCATTATTTTATTCCGAGATAAAATCTTCTACTGAAAAACCTTCCAACTTCCTAAATTATCTGCCGTACACTTACTAGTATATTCTGGTAGTCTGGAAATATAATGTGAGGCAAAATCAATATTTTTGCCTGCAAATTTTTAATGTGTTGTGGATACTAATTTTTTTAAGGTGCTGAAGGCAATTAGAGCTGTGGAGAATCGATGCTTCTGAAAATTAATTCACTTATGCAGATGTCAAAACATACAAGCTGTAGGGATGAGGACCTGAATTCTTTATTCCCCAGTCACTGCAATCTACTGCTAAGGCTGTAATTGAAAAATAATCTTGAAATCTTATGGGAAAAATTGTGATGCCAAAGCACAGATGAGAACGTGAGTAAGAAACAAACACATAGTGCATACTTTTATGTGGGTTGAAGAGGACGTGTAATGATATCTTGAGTCCTTCCTCTCAAATAAAGATAGGAACTACAGCCTAATTTAGAAATAGAAAGACATTTTTTCTTCCTTTTTTTTTTTAAAAAAAAAAGTATATTTCCCCCCCACCTCTCAAAAACAAAGCCAATAATAAGAAGTATCAAATTGGAAAAATTTATACAGTCTTCACAAGACCATCATGGAAAGACATACCATTCACCCTTTAGGCTGATGTTTAAGGTATTCAGCTGGGATTTGGGAGATTTGTGTCTTCTACTTAAGAGGATTTAAACCCACATTAATCAGATTCCAAGAGTATTTTTTAGCCAGGAATGTGAATTTATGAAAATCTCTCATGTTGACACTGCTACAGACTGTTGTACATAAACATTTATTGCATTGGGGACTGAAACTCATAACCATCTTTTTACTGCATAAGCCTGTGAATCTCTTAAGCTACAGAATGAGATAGACACACAGGCACAATCTTTTATCTTCCAGTAAATACCCAGTGGAAGCAAATTTTTGTTTTAGGTTGAACCAGTTGTTACATTGGGCCAAACAAACAAACAAAACCAACCTGAATAATCATATAGTCATTTCTAGCATGCACACAGCTTTTCCATTGTGGAGAGGGGAGCAGAAACAGTGCTCAAGGACTCCTTCAGCCACCAAACATACTTAACAGAAGAAGTGAGCCCTTCCCAAGATAATTTTGTCTGCACCGTTCTCCTGTGTGCTGGTTGATGATGAGGTATTCCCAAAGAACCCGTTGCTTCCCTCCCCTGATATTCTTTATGGTGGTTTTCATTTAAACAGGTACATAAAACCTGTATCTGAAAGATGGACCGATGAAGTGTCTTACGGAACACAACACTAGGAAAGGACCTGTTCTAAGTCTGTATGTGGTGTGTGCTCATATAACTTGAATTTGTGTCTTTTTCTTTTTTTTTTTTCTTTTATTTTGTTAAAAAACTACAGTTAGGAACTTTTTAATAGTCATAAGTGAAAAAAACAGTTAACCTTCAGTGAATTAAATCACCTTTGAGGATGCATTTTCTTTCCTTTCTTCTTTTTGTATTCTGAACCTGACGTATCGTGTACCACTCACGTGAGTCCTTTCTTGCACAGCAATACTGACTTTTACAGAAGCTTCATTTTGTGACAGAATTTATACACATTGCCTTATGGTTGTTGTGTCATAGGCATTTACGTATGCTCTTACCATGGTTTCTGAACATTGCACAGCCTGTAGTGGATGACCTACGCAACACTCTTATGAGGAAGCATATCATTATAATTCTCAGTTAACAGCTGGGAATCTGAAACTTTGAGAGACTGAGTTGCTTGAGGTGACACAGAAGATCTGTGGAAAAGCTCTCCCAGAATCCAGGCTAACAGTCTGAACTGTTTGCCTTCTGTGGAGGTGTCGATAATTTAAGAGATGATAAAGACTTTGAAAGAATACCATAGCAGTGCCTCACCTAGATTGCTTTGAAGAGATAATTTTTGCTTTCCCTTACAGTTCTGCTGTAATATTCTTAATCACTCTAGTAATATTCTCGTATCTAAGAAATACCCAGTCCCAGTTGACAGATTAATGATCAAATTAAGTAAATGAGTTTATAGTATCTCTAACCGATGCCTCTGGAGCTCAATTGCTTATCAGGGATCTGCCAGATATGAGTTTTACTTTAATCTGCTCAAGCCACAAGAAGTTTGAAATCTCGTTACCAGCAAAGCATCTTCTCTCCTCACATCCATCCAGTATGTTGATTTAGATCAGCAGAGATGAATAAAATAATTATTTTTTTTACTACAGATAATCAGTAACAGCCAAGTGGATCTACTCTAAGCACATCCCATGATCACAGATCCAATCCCTGGACTCATTAAACTTCTAGAGGCATTATAAAATCCGTATTTTCCTTGTAAAAGAAGAAGGTTGGCTGAAGGTAGTTTTGCTACCTGAACATTCATGGGAATTAGCTGTTAAGCTTTTCTGGTGGAAAAAGTTTGGAGAGGGATGTTACACCTGAGAATCACAGCAATTATGCTCCAAGCAAGGAGCATCCTCTGCCACAGCAATAGCTACACTCCATTCAAGTGTAACTGCTGTGTTTTCAGTATAGGATAGAGATTTGATAGAAAAATGTACATTTACATTACATGCCCTGCAGCACTTTAAAGGGTGGCTGCCATATAATATATTGTATAAAAAGAGCTGGAGGCAAGCAAGGTGTGAACAAAATTCCTTTTTTATAAATGTTGTTAATTAAATTCACAGTTGCTTCTTAGTGTTCTGGGAAGGAAATCTTTTACATCTGTTTCTCAGACTTCTGGTTGTATGCAGTAGATTGATGTTAAATAGACAGATTTTGAAAGAAATTTTAGCCACTAAAGGTGCAGAAAAACACCTAATAAAATATTAAAAACTTCTATAACATAAATCTAAATTAATCTGATGCTAGATACCTTTTGAAAGTCTTGTGACAATGTCATCTGCAGCTTTTACTGCCTAAATATCTTTCAGTGTCTGACCTCATTTCATCAATTAAAAAATTGGCCTGAAGTCACTTGCACACATAGAACACCTCATCTCTAATCAAAATTCATATATTCCTCTGCATCTTACAATGTGTAACCAATTTCATAGGGAGCTGAGTGTATAGCATCTGCTTATGCTGACAAATATTTGCTTCTTTGAATATTCCCTCTCAATTAAATTTCTTTTCTTGAAATCAGGATGCTGCACAGGGCCTTTCATGTATTAAATAATTATAGTCTAAAGCACAAGTCCATTTTGGAAATTCCAAAGTGTCAAATAATGTACTGTTCCAAAATGGGAGAAAATAAATTGAGCTGTATTATTGTTGTTATTATTTTAACTTTGGTCTGAAAAAGTCCAAGTGACATTTCATTTTGAAATATTTAATGTGTTTCCAAAATCCCTTGCCATTGCAGTGAGTCTGGAAGCTTGAAAGCCAGAGCTTTTGATGCTTCTATGTTACTGAAAGAAGAGAACCCTAGAGGACACAGCTCCCTATCAGCAAACTAGACAGATTGCTGCTGTGGGAGAGTCATGGAGGAAAGAACCATTTTTCCACTAAAAGTTTTGAAACACCTACAGTCATATGGCAAGTGGTTCCTTTAGCTAAAAAGAGGAGTGTGGTGCTGATGGAAAATTCCTCTTCAGCTGGTTTTGAGGGCTGACCTTGTAGGCTGCTAGTCTTGAACAAGAGCCGAGGTAGCTCATACTTCTCCGTGGCTGCTGAAGCCTGCTGTCACAGACTGGAACTATCTCAGGAAGAGCAGCTGTCGTCTTGGAAATCCCCAGAAAAAATGTAAATGTAAATCATACTCCACCACTGAGGCAAATACATAGTTTTCCAGTAGCACTGTTCCTTGCTGAAGGCCATGCCCTTCTATGCATCAAATGAAAGCATACTTTCATACCACGTGTAATTAGACTGTTGATGTTATTACCATGAAATGTCATTGAAAAAAAAAATCAGACCTCTAGATGGATATTAGAAATATTCACATTCCCATAATGAAAATAAAATATTGGAGGACTCATTAAATCTTTAGAAATCTTCAGAATTCAAGCCTATTTCGAATTACAAGAGGTACCTTGATTCCCCTCAGTTTGCCTAATACTGTCCCTGTGGGGAAGGGATATTGAAAAGGATTGGCACTGTCCATTTTCAGTTTCTTCTTAGGCATCTAATTAGTGGTATCTGAAACTCTTCATCATTAGAGTCTCTGGATAAGCAATACGTAGGAAACACCTACGTTTTTTTTATAGGTAAAGCAGGTTCCAGTGGAAGATATGGGAAGAAAGTAATGGCAATCTCACTGGTGCTGGCAGATGGTGGAAAATTACCAGCTGTTCTGCATGCAGTTCAAAGAATAATGACTTTAAGGGTTCCTTGAGTACTGTGGATAAAGAGATTGCATAGTTTAACATGTACTGTAACATTAATGGAATATATAGTGAAGATCAGGTGATTTTTGTAGATCAGACATACTTAGTTTGCATTTTTCTGCTTTTGTTTCAAATGTTAGAAGTGTTACATCTAGAAGTTGTGTGTGAATATTGTCTTGGCATTCCAAATGCAGTTTCAGATACTGTACATTGCATGTAGTCAGCATGGTTTTATCATGGATGTACAGAAGCCTGACGCAATTAGAGATTTAAGCTAAGTGTGACTCATTGGGGAAAAATGGATTGGAGGAGGGAATACTGTATCACTTTATTGAGACATACTGAAAATGGATATTGCTTTGTTTAGTACTTGAACTATTTATTCCATGTAGTTTGGAAACTGCAGGTTGACGTAAGTCAGTTTTTGTGTTTGAAATGTAATAGCATTAATATTTTGTTACAGAGAGAATTATCATTCTTCTTTTAAGGCTATCTGAAGTCATCCAAAGTTAAAAGCCAAGGAAAAGTTAATGCTGATGTTTCTAGATGGTCTAATTATTCAAAATTGCAATTTGGTGAAACAAGCTAATTGGAAGACACTCTCTTTTTGTACTGTATTTTTCTGTTAACTCTATTTTTCCTTTAAAATGCATACATAACTTCATTTAGGCAATACTAAATGCAAATACTAAGTTCCTTTCATAATTCAGTTGAGTTCATAAAATAAACTTACTGTTTTGGGGTTTTTTTCCGTAGAAAGAGTGTGTAGTAATTCTGCCAACATTCTCTGTTGTGAGTCAGTAGTGGTGTGCTACTTCTTCCTTACAAATTATGGAATGTTAGCCAGTGCTTTACAGCTACTAGTGTAAGAACCAATAGCTTAACCTGAGTTAGAATGCATACGTGGGGTTTTTTATGTTATATTGTATTATATTGATACCTATTCTGATACAGAAATACAGGACAAAATATTTAAAATTCTGTGACTACACTGAACAGGCTGAGTGTTTGAAGTGTGGATGAGCCAGCAGCTGCTATAATGACAAAGCAAGAGCAGTAAAATCAGTTACGCTGTACTGCATGTCCAAATGACTAGGTACAATCTCAAAGTAATTCATAAGACCATGGTAAGACTCCACCTTAATCGTTCCATCTGCTTTCTTGCTCACCTTGCCTGGTTTTCTGATGCATGAGGGAGCTTTCTGCTGGTCTTGTGGGGAAAGCATATGAAATCTTGGGTCGAAGGTTGAGGAGGGAAACCACAGCATTAAGCATCATCCTTTCATTGTGACACCTGACCAGCTCTGGTGTTCCTTTGCTGTAACACAGTGCTTTAACCTCTCTCTACCACGAAGAGGCTTGATAGATGCAGTTTGCTGGCTGATCACAGCTCAGCTTAGCAAACCTCGTGTGTCACGGAGCACAGCAGAGGGAGAGAAGGTTCACAGCTGCAGGACAGGTCGGGCTGCAGTGGACTTGGAGTCTAGAGCCACCTTGTGCTCAGGGAGTAGGTTGAGAAGTGAATTGTGAGTGATCCAAGTTTGAGTATTGGGGTATTTGGGGGAAGGACATTTCAGTCTCTGTCTCTTTTAGTATAAATCATGGCTTCCAGCCTTGCATGTCCTGGTGACATTGAAGAGGAGCTCAGCATGACCTTGGGTAGTTTTCCAGACTTCTGTAGATCACTTATTCTAGAGTAGTCAGAGTATCCTATTGCGTCTCTTTCTTCTTGACCTGCATTAGCTATAAATGCTGTCTGAATCATTCTGCAAAAATGAAGCAATTAATTAAAATAATCTAATTTGAAAGTATACAAAAATAAAATTTTCTTTCTGCCCTTAGCTTACTTTAAGCAATGAATCATAGCAAGACTTGTATTTGCCTTAGTCATTCTAGCATACATCCATAATAAAGCTGTCTGCTTCACTGATTCAGATCAAAACCAGACTATTATTGTGTTGTCATTTCTGCATACCATATAGCATGACATTCACATGTTGCTTCTAAAAAGCATTTACTAGGGGACTATGGCAGAAGCCAATCAAAGTAAAAGACTTTGAAGAAAGCTTTCTTCATGAACAGCTTGTCAAACTGCTTTGAACCCAATCAAAGTAATAACTCCAAATTTTTCAAACTAGGGTTAGCAAGGATAAGATGGATTGCATTGACTTGAGCTTTGGAGCACTTTCATTGTTCAATGTTTAATTCTTTGTTGAAGGCTTAGTCCTTAAAAACTTATTTTATGGGCCATGTGTGAATGAAAACCTTTGTGCTGTCCAGTAACAACAAAAAGAAATCATGTGGCCAAATGCTGTATCCAGGATAAGCTGTTCAATTGGTCTTTCAAATATTTTCTTCTACTAATTCACATAAAGATGTCACTGGTGGCTTAAACATTAAAGAAGCTTGACACAAAAAGCTTGTGCTGCCTGCCAGAGACACAAGAAGTGAGAAAATAGCCCTTTATGGCCAGCAAAGACTTCCTCTTGGTTTTTTGTTGGGTCACAAAATTGACATTTCTTGAGGTTTTTAGAAACCCTCTGGTTTCACCTGTGTATACTAAACCCCATTCACTTTCAACTGGAAGTTGAACCCAATGACTTATTTGTACTGAAGTATTCCGGTCCTTACATATTTTAAATATTCTGTCCCATCAGTATAAATGTTGACAGTAACCCAGATAATTTTAACAGGAAAACCATGTCATATAACAAGGAGAAAAATCTCCAGGGTTTTCCCAGTCATATAGGGGAAGAAAATAATCCTTTTTGCATCTCAAAAGTGGCAGCCAGTTTGAAATCTATGTGAGGAAGGCAGCATCTAGGAAGGCGGGACTTTCCTCACCAGCATACTGCACCAGATTGTGTCTAGCTTCACAAATCCCTGAGGCTCCAGAGAAGACTTGCTCTCCTACCTAAATACATCTGGCCAATTGTGCATCAGGAAAACAAGCGTTCATGTGAATTCCTTTCGGGAGTCCAGCTGAAGCCCTGGAGCATGAGAGTCGATTAAATTATTGGCCTCATGCTGCACTGAACTGTCGGGGGCATGTGGAGGGAAGCCCATGGTCGCCTGCTATGCTGAGTGCCATGGAGAAAGGGTGCAGCCAGAATTACAGACTAAGGGAAGCTCGAGTACGCTGCCAAACCTCCTTGCCCAGGCACCTGTCATACAAAAGTTCTCTGATTTCTTAAAGAATCTGTATGCAAACTTTTTGTTTCAAAGAGATTATATATCTCATAGACGTAGTGAACATTCTGCTTTTCTTTTTAGGTCAGTGTTCGCCATTTTATTATCAGTAGTTACCTTGTAATGATTCTGTATCCTGGTTAGGATTTCATTTTGTTCCTTATATGCCTAAAAATGTCTTTAATCCTTATGGTGAGTTTACTGTGAAAGCCACTGGACCTTGATTCTTTTAGTTTCCATTTCTATTACTCTACATTTTACAGTACAGATACACTTTCTGATCCCCCTTTCACTCCATGCTTCTTAGCTTTGTAGTAAGCACCATGATTTTTCATCTCCCAGGCTGTTCCTATACCTGGTCTTCTTGGATACTAAGCTTTTGATCTTTCTGGAGTTCTAGAGGGCCATTTCAGTTGTAGAGGGCCCTATTTCAGTGAAAGATTTGCATTTGCAATGTGCATTTTCATAAGTGTTTGGGAAATTAGTTTTCATCATTAAAACACTATGTGTATTATAATAATACATAAAGACAGCAAATGTGGTAAGAAAGGACATGGAAGAGGGCAAAGCACTCAATGTCATTTTCACCACAATCTTTACTTGTAAGACCAGTGGGAGAGACTGGCGTGAGGAAAACTTACCCTCATAGAGGAAGATCAGGTTTAATGAATTAATTTAAATGAATTGGACATACATAAGTCCATGGGACCTGATGGGGTGCACCCAAGAGTGGTGAGGGAGTTGGCCAATGTCATTGCAATGCCACTGTTGGTAATCTTTGAAAGGTCTTGGAGATTGGGCGAGGTTCCTGAAAACTGGAAGAAAGCTACTGTCACTCCCATCTTTAAGAACGGCAAGAAGGAGGATTGAGGGAACTACAGGTGGGTCAGCCCCACTTTGATCCCTGGGAAGGTGACAGAGCAAATAATCCTGGAAATCATTTCCAAACATATGAAGGACAGTAAGGTAGTTGAGAGTAGGCAGTATAGATTTATGAGAAAGAAGTCATGCTTCATCATAACGTAACGTAACACCTTTCAATAGAAAAGGCTGTCAAATATTTGTATTTTTGGACTCCTCATTTCAACTTGGTTCCCTATTTGTTTATTTCCATCTTATGGGTCAGAACCAAATTTTAGTTCTAGATTTAATTTGAGCACTTACCACTGAGCAGAAGTTCTCAAGCATGCTTTTCTGTCAACAGCTCACCCAAGGAAACTATATTGCTTCCATGTTCTTTTCATTTGAAAGTTTGTGTTTGAGTCAGTTAATAGTCTATAAGGAATTCTGAGTATTGACATGGTTTGAAAAAGGTTCTGAAACATCTCTTCTAAAGTTGTCAAACCAACCACTTGTGACCTTATAGCCTGTTAGTGACATTTTCTTTTAAATATTTTTATGCTTTCTATCCATGCTAAGTAAGTAAACCTGGGAGAAGCACTCTGATTTCCCTGGACAGTCCCAATGCAGATGCCACTATACCTGCAATACATGGCATGTGGTTACATGCCTGGTCTGTTGTGACATTTGCCCTTTGGACTATCAGAGTTACATTGTTTAAATCTTGTTATTTCCCTGTTGTCTTTTGTCATTAAGGAAGTATGGAGGAATTGTATGTATCATTTTTTTAGTATTTTATATGCATTGCAGCTGATCGGTCTGAAATGATCCTGTCTGGATGTGTACCATTACGCAAATACAATCTGAAAGAAGGAAACACAGAAATGAGATGGTGTGAAAGATAACAGCGATTACAGAGGAGTTATAACTCCCACCATTGTTGCGTGGGCAGTAGCTACTTCCCTGTCTGCATCTTGACAAGGACGGTGGCTTCTTCTCAAAGTGAAGCATAGGTTGCTAAAGGAAAACCTTGAACTGTTAGGACCCATTGCCAGATCTGGAAAAATGTTAGAATTGAGTGATCTATCAGGGACTGCCTTCATACCATGGGACAGAGATGTTGTGAAATGTTGTGAAATAATTTGAAATGTTTTAGCCTGTTTAGATCCGCAAGGGTAACAGTGTGAGCAGGTTTTGGTCCAGAGACCACCTTGTGGAATGATCGAATTGGAGGTTCTTAATCCAAAGGAGATGATGAAGAGGATGCTTTGGTAGGGAAGTGGACACTAAAGGCACAAATGCAGAAGGGTTATGGAAGAGGTAGCCAGAGGCAGTGTGATATCCAGTGTAAACTCTTTGGGGTAGGGTCTTTGTTCTTATGTATGAACTCAGAGTTGGGAATGCAGCCTCACTGCTGCACGCCAAAGGTGGATTTAGTAGAATTTGCTAGGGCTTTCCATTGCCCCATTAGCAGCAACCAGTAAAATGTGCATACTTCTGTCACAGGACATAATCATAAAACAGTGTTGTACAGCCTACCAATTTAGATCAGAACAGTGTCTACTCAGGTTGTGCGCTACTGTGAGACAAATCTTTCCTAATAATAGAAAGGTCATTTCTGCACTGTTTTTATTTTATTGAGTGCTAAGGTCATGAGTAGATGGCTTTACTTTCAATGTTTTTCCAGTATGCCAGTTTTTGCAATGAAAAGCTAGAATAATACTCACAGTGTAACCCTGCTGATTTCCAGTTTTTATTAGCAAACTAATGCCTGAAAAAAGAAAGCAAACAAACAAGCAAACAAACAAAATGCTTTTTCCAGCTATAAGTACAATATTTTATTTTGGGTATAGTGTGCATTGATACTATTAATGCATTTATTTATTAACCTCTTCACTTCCATAAAATTTACAATTTACATGTAATAAAACACCATTTTGTGATGTATATTTAGATTTTCTTAGGACAATATTTGACTTATTTTGCAATAAGCAATAGTAAAGTGGAAGGGGGAGGAGCAAGATGTTTTTGTCAGAAACTATACAAGTTTAAAAAAGCTGGCTGCTACATGCTTGGCTGGTTACTGAAATGCTGGAAGAAATGTTACTAAGTGTGGAATTACATCATCTTTCCTCTATACACAGAAAAAGCCCAAGGAAATATCATTTGTCATAAGATCTACATTCCATAATCTGGAATGCCACTTTACTGCTAAGAGCAAAGGGATAAAAAAACCCAAACAAACAAGCAAAAATTAAACAAAAATGCCAAGAGCCTAAAGAAGGTAGTAGTGAACAATTCAAATTAAATCAGCTCTTTACTAAAGCAAAAAAGTGGGAGGCGGAAAAATTCCTTTAATTTATTTAATAATTACAGTTCAAAGAGAAAAAAAAAAAACAACAACAGTGCATAGAGAAGATTGTGCACATTAATATTCCTTTTGTATTTTGTTCTGTATCTCTACAGATAGTTATGATTATTTATAAAATCTGACACTGGAATGATAAACATTTAGTTAGTGCCTTTCTTTGCCTGCAGATCTGAATCCAGTTTCCTCATCCAAGACTGCAAAGAAGAGCTTAGCACAGGGGACTCCCTCAACATGTAGAAAGGGACGGGCCAGAGTAGCCTCCTCTCCCTCCACAACTGAGGATCACGTAGTGTTGTCCATGTGCATCGCTGCACTGGTGACAGACCCATGGTGATGTGTGCTGACTCCTCGCTCTCTGAATGACGTGTTTTGCTGAGGGCTTGGAACGGCCACAGACTCCATGATCCAGAAGCTGGATCTCATACAACTCCTTGAGTAGCAGAAACAAAGCCCCTGCTTAGCTGGGCCCAAGCAGGATTGATGGACTTTGTGCTAAGACTCCCATTGTCCTGCTTCCCATGGTGCAAACACCGTGTGTTGGACTTACCACAGGCATGGAGAGAGGAAAAGATTCAACCTCCTCCAGCCTGCAGGAGACTAGAGGGTGGAAGCCACAAAAGCAATGGTTGTGTTTGTCTCAAAGGAACAGGCGGGATCCTTCTTGCTGCCTTATTTTCAGCAGTTATATACATTTCTGTGATGGATAAATGCAGATATTTTGTGGATCAGAGCTGAACATATAGATTTAGAGTAAAAATAAAAATAGATTGAGCCTTCTGTGGTTTCTTGACCTCCACTGAAAAATACCCAAACTAATCAAATTCTCTCTAGAGAGAGGTTTAGTTAGTATTTCCACTGGGCAGTTAATGTGAATTGCTGCTATTATGAACCATCTGCAGGCTTTTCAGGAAGATAAGGTCAAGTGTGTTCAGACCAGACAGTACAGAGTTGAAACTGGCCAGTGGTGTTCACTGGAGCTTCTTCTATTTCAGAATAATGAAATGGCACTCACAGAGTGAAACTGAGGCGTTTTTCTTTTTTAAATAGAAAGCAGACATATGTATGAAGACAAAATAAATGAGCCTCAATGTCAATCAGACTGGGTTTGGAACAAGAGTAGAACACAGCACCTTTCTTGCCATCCACTTCAGAACAAGCTGCTGGTGAACCTCACAGTTGACTGTGACTCATAAATCCATTATAATTCAGGATATGCTAGCTGAAGGGCTGTTGTTCTCCGTGTTTGTACTCTCCTCTGTGCACACACTAGAGATATTCTATACCAATACACCAAATACACCAACCAATACACCCTTGTTTTGCAAGGCAGGAGGTTGGTGGCAGGCTGGTCAGAAGTGTGCTGTGGCCCGCTAAAATTCCTAGTATTTCAGTGTCTTTTAATTTAAAACTACAAGGGATCTTTAGACTTCAGAGTTCACTTTCCAGCTCTTGGCCTGAAATAGTTAATTCCTTAAACTACAGCTCATGTTACAAAGCTGATTTGCAGGCATTTGATGTTGCTTTGCGAATGTGCTTTGAGCATGGAGAGACTTCTGTTTTTGTAAGATTTTTGAGGTTTCATTGTTTCGTTGCTTCTTTTTTATGGCAGGGCAGCTAAGAGATAAATATCTTTTATAGTGTTCAACCTGAAATATAGAAATAATGAAACAGAGGTCTAGTGTCAGTACAGAAAAAAAGAATCCGTGGAAAGCACAGTAGGTTTGGTGGTGGTGGTGTTTTTTGGTTTTTGGTTATTTTTTTCCTAAAGTACTTTACCACTCTTCTGAAACAGACTATAGAAAAACTGTAATTAGCCAGTCAAAATATATGGAATTGGATTACTAATGAAATGCTCCTTTGGGACTAAATTCTGGTCCTGCTGAAGACACTGGAAACAAAGGATGTGGAGAACCTCAGCTGAAGTGCCAAGTTCCTTTCAGGACTGGGCGGCTCTTTCCAAAGAACTGGAAAGATGTACCTGAGATTCACCTGCAGCAAAGGAAGTCTTGGCATAACAAGACAGGGATGGCACCATTCAGAAGGGCTGTCTTGGATGGAAATAGCAGTTGCTCTGATTATAGCTTCCCTTCGTTCTTCCAGGTGTGTCTGCTCAGCTGACCAGCACTCGCCTCCGTCGGAACACCTCCGTGGGCACCCCGTTCTGGATGGCTCCAGAGGTTAGATTCATCTTTCAAAACATTTTGGCAGTGGTATTCAAGCTGCCGCATTCTGCATTTCTGCTCTTTGTCTGTCTTCCTTACCACTGGATCTTTCACCAAATGAAGTAGCAATGCCCTTTAAAACCATTTTTTCTTATGTGTTTGCAAGGATTAAGTTAAAATGGGGTTTATTTTTGAAATTACAAGCTTATAGCCAGGGAGCAAGATGTTGAATTGCTTAATGAAATGTTAAAGAGAAGAGAGCACTACCGTTGCTTTTCTCCAGTCTTCCAAGCTCTGAAACTATGGGTATCTCCCCGTGGATGGAAGGAGCCCCGGGTGGTACTGTGATGCATTATAGCATTTCTGTTTTGATTTCTGCACCTGGAAAGATTATGACACTATATATCCATAGCTGACAGCAAGAAATGGAAGAGGTTATTATGAATAAATAAGAGGTACTTTGTATCTTTGGAGATTTTTCCAGCCTGAAATTGAAGCATATGAAGATACATTTTAGGCTGAGGCAGGAAAAATATATCATTATAAATAAGCCTATGTGCTTACACTATTTGTGTGCATGCAAACACATAAATATACATCTATTTATAGCACATGAAACTACTCTGTTTATACACATGTATTTTTATAAACATGCCCTGTTTATACATATTCATCTAGCCATGTAGCTAATGGGATACACATTGCTTTAGACCTGTAGCTAATGGGGTGAAAAATTCTAGATTAATCCAACATTGTGGATAAGCTGAAATGTATATGAAATTGGAAGTATTTACTGTAGTCCAGTGGCTATCACATTGTCGAGAAATTAACTTGATCTTTAAACTGGCTGATTTGGCTGAATAGAGATAGAGAATTCAACTACCGCTCTCCTGCTTGTTTCACTTCATAGAGGGAGCAATATAGCTCCATTAGTTATTTTGCAGGAATAATCCATAGAAAAGAGATTTAGCTGAGTTTCCTGCGACTTCCCTCAACCATAGGATGCAGTTTACCACCTGCAGCTGAAAAAGCCAAGGACTGGCACCCTTTGTCAGATCAGGGAACATCTAGTCAGAGAACCTGGTGTGCATGGTCACCTGCTTTTTCTCGTTGAAACGTTGCTTTTTTTCAACAGCAGGGTGCTTTGGCTTGCTAAATGTATGCATGTTTGTTTATTTTAGCCAGTATCTCCATCCTGTAAGAGATTCCCCCCAGCTGTGGGTATGCTCTTAAATTCAGACATTTGACTATCCAGTGACCACCCCAGTATTTTACTCCAACAGGTGATTGCCTGTGAGCAGCAGCTAGATAGCTCCTATGATGCCAGATGTGATGCGTGGTCACTGGGTATTACTGCAATAGAGTTGGGAGATGGAGATCCACCCCTTGCTGATTTGCACCCTATGAGGGCACTCTTCAAAATACCCAGGTAATATCTTGATGCATATATTTCTTGCTGGGTTAGACTGAACTTTTTCTTTAACTGTTAAGTTTTTCAAACTTAAACTGTATAAGTATGTGGAGTTTCTTCATATTATTTATATTAGGAGGAGATGAGAAATACTTTGTCCAGCTGTATTTTCTTCAGGATCTGCTTCAACCATGTGTGCACATTGAGAAGTTCAGAGCTAGTTGTGGCTACATTTGAGAAACAGCCATAAGGCCTTCTCCTGAGTGGATGGCTCCCCAAGATACATGAGCACAGGCCTTAGCTGAGTCCCATATATTCTGTTACAAAGAATGACTTATGATAGAAATATGGAGTCTGAATATGCTACTGTGGTAAACAGGCCCCATACCTGTTCTCAAGAGTTGTCTCATGTCCTTTGAAGCAAAGTATTGTTCCACCACTGACATACATTTTGTTTGCCACTTTTCATTAGCTTGTGCTGTTCCTGGCAGTTCCAGTGTTGCTGTCCTTGGGCAGTGCAAATAGCAATTTATTTTGTGTTTTCTTTGAAGCTGGAGATAAAAGTACCCAAAGCACAACTTGCAGGTTTTCAAAGAACATCAGTCTCAAAGTCTGTAGGAGATGATCACACAGGGGTTTGTGGATGTCACTCTAACAGCTGGAGCAGTAGCACAGCAGTTGAGACCACATAGTACATGAGTGCTTCAAGTCCTTTTCAGCCAAGTCACTCAAATTAGTTTAACTAACCTTAAGGCTTAAGAAGTCTTGGCAGACTTGGCACTGAAGCAGAGCATGAATGCTCTTCTCACCTTTACTTGCTGTGGGAAAAGCATTTACAAAACATTGTGGTCAGTAATTTCAACTAGGCCTTCAAAAAAAATCTAGCTTATACCCCCACAAATACTGGGCACCTTTCTGCCCCAGAGCAAATGTAAGATCAATACCCTTTTATTCCATTAGCAAAACCTGAAAGTGATAGAGTAAACATTAAGTAGCAGTTAAAGAAGAACAGTTGTGATGGTTGATTGAAAATAGTCAGAAAAGTCTCCCCATCTATAGGTCATTCCTTTTGTCTTCATGACTGTATTCAGTGAAAATGGCACCTGTATTTGAATGGAAGACGACTGTTAAAACAATTTGAATCACATTAACACTGACAATAAACAACTCTAACAACAGAAAAGTAGTAGTATTTATTTATACTAGATCTGTATTGAGTTCTGCTTATCTCCTGATGAATGAGAAATAGTTAATAAAGAGCTAGCTCGTTCTGACACTTTGTTCAGCAGGTTGATTTATTTGGTCTTTTGGGGAAAACTTAAAATAGAAATTATTTTTAAAATTTCTCTTAAGAAACTATATTCTTTCAAGCTTGAAAAGAGCAACTTGCCATTACAAGTGAATAGTGATTAATGGGTTGTTAGTTTAATTTCTGTTTATTGATTTGATTGAAAAAATTATAGTGATTCTTAGCTATGCTTGGCACATCATCTCCATGCTATTTCTCCTTGTTAGTTATGTAAAGCAGGAGAACCAGTGAGGCATTGTATCATCTACCTGTGCTCCTTTTACCAGTAGAAATCAATATATTTTTTCAGTGGTCTTCTAAAACTCATTACTCAGCCTGCCTTCACACGTTGTTTTTGTCAAGTGAGTAGCTTATTAACTTATAATCACACCGACCTTTACAGGAATCCTCCTCCAACACTGCAGCAGCCTGAACTGTGGTCACCTGAATTCAATGACTTCATTAACAAGTGAGTAACAACTGGGACCACTGTAGCTGAATATGGAACATGTGTAAATGTCATGTGTAAAACATCTTTGCATTCTCTATGGAAAGCTGTTGTTACTAATAATTTCCCTTAAAAACCTAGTTTGCAAACCCAGTTTGACTTCCAAGTGAGACTCCAGATTTAAAACATGAAATAACAACATTTTAACACACTTGATATTTCTGTTTTTCTTAATTTACAGAATATTTAGTTTTAAAATGCAGTAACTTAAATTGTTGGACTCATCAATTCCATGAAATCTTTACAATTTTCAGTACAGAACTGTTGTGATTAGGATACCTCTATTTATTATAGAGGTATAATTGAACTACAGACAAGCATTTCAAAACTTAACAGCGATCCCTCAATGATCATATGCTTTTTCTGCCAGCACAGGTGCTTGACTAAAGATTATGAGAAGCGTCCAACAGTATCTAGTCTTTTGCAGCATGATTTTATTAAGCAAATTGAAGGAAGAGAAAACATACTACAAAGGCAACTCATGGAATTTATTGATGTTCATCAACAAATGGGAGTCACTGAAAAGGCAAGGTAAAACCAGCTAAAAAATAGACTAGTCGTGACAATTTTGACACTTTCTCTTTTTCAGAATGGCTAGAACTTAGAGAAAGATTCACCTCTCATAACTTTATTTGGCCAAAAAATAGAGAGCTTTATCTTTGGGGTCCCCTATAGAGCCAATGGAAAGAAAGGGGCATCATGATTCACACGTGGGATGAAACAATCTTTAGAAGTGCCTCCCCTTTCTCCTGTGATTCCAGATGCAGATTAGGATCCCAGGTTTCAGAAAACAAAGCTTAGGCAAAATGAATGTTTGGCATTTTCTTACATTTGCCAGCTAATGTTTAGTTTAAGAAAGTATGCTACAAGTAACTAGTCAGGTTCCTGCAAGAATTGAATGCTACTGACTGAAAGAAGTAATACTAGACCTCGTTTTGCAAATTTCAAATCTTATGTCTTATTCAATAGATACTTTCTTTCTTCCACTAGTATTTAGTAATATCAGTTCTGCCTGAATCACTTAGCACCTGATGGCTTTTATTTAAAACAACTGAAAATGGCGTGGGTCTATTTTACAATTTTTAAAAACCCCACTCAGTACACTGAAGTCACGTATCAGATTGTGAATGTAGTAGAAGATCAGTATTAATGTACTAGTGGCACAACTTCTCCTGTGCTTCAAGGTAAAGGATAACATTTTTTTAAATGGAACATAAAATCCAGTCTCTATTTTGGCATTATCGTATGTATGGAAAAAGACTACTAAAATCTGCCACATTTCCTTTCACACATATTTATAGTAACAGTATATACAGCAGTCTTTGGTTCAAGTCTTTGAGAATTTTCTGTTTACTCAATCCTTTGAAGATAATAATGAAAAATTTACTTCTAATAATTTATGATTTTCAGGTTTTCATGGACTTTGTGTAAGCGGTTGTGGGATGAGTAGTAGTTTTTGTTTTCTGGCATTTCAGTAAAAGCCTATGCAGTTGGCTTAAATTTAAGCCTCAGACTGGATTTGTATGTTCTATATGGTGCAGACTTGACATTTGCTTAATCTAGAAAGATTCTGGAATTGAAACAAGCTTATTGGATGTCAGTGCTGAGCACTAAAACAGCAACCTACTCCAGACTTTAAAAAGGATTTATAAAACACAGGCTTTAAAAAAAAAATCCTTTCATTTTTTCATTTAAATGCTGCATAAGGCAAATTACATGAATTTTTTCTATATAACGCAAAAAAGAAAGTGAGCTGATTTGCAAGTGCACAAAGTAGTCAAATGGCACAGGAATGGGATGATCTCTTGGCACTTTCTCCATCCTGTTTAGAATGTGTTTTATTGACTGATCACTCTTCATATGAACAGAGTTTAATGGAATGTTTTACTATGGGATAAAGTTACCTATGCTTTTACAGTTGATCAAGTGTAATTTCTACATAAATGTTACCAAAGGAAGATAGAATTTTCTCTCTGAAAATAATAATATTTTTTATCTGAATATGTGCAAAAAAAAAATGTCTTTAACTAAGGTGCAATTTAAATGTCATGGTTAAACTTGTAGCTTGGTCTGTAGTGTCCATATTTCAGTTTAGCAGTTTTAAATACTAACAAGTAGGCCGATACTAGTTGAAACCTCATTTGCGTTGATTTATCCAAGTCTTTTCATACCTGAGATCAGTGAAGGTAGCATGAAAGACTGCAAGTAAGTCACATTTTACAGTCACTGTACATATAATCACCTCAGCTTTAACATGTTTATTGACTACACTTGCAGGAAGATTATCTTTATAGCAATGAATGCATAAAAAGATTAACCTTCTCCTAGAAACACTAAGAATACCCATCCTAATATCTAGTGCTTCTTTGTACAAGCAAGAAAAACAGATATTATTTTCCAGTAGCTGAAATTGTAGTAATGCACATCACTTCACTTCAGAAGAAATTATAATTCCAAGCCTGTTTAAGGATGTTACTACAGAATGGCATTTGCTTTTTCATCTGTTGAATCGTTAAAAGATTATACACAGTTCTCTGAATTCAGTCATCATACTTTTAAAAGTCTTTAAATACTAATCATATGTATCTTCTGACCTTCAATCTGCACAGAGCAAGTGATGTCAACAGAAGTATCATGTAAATCTGATTCAGAGTCAAGACATACGCTATGTAGTGACAAGTCACCTGAAAAAGTCTCAGCTTAAATCTCCTGGCTTTGTTTCCTTGATTATCCTGTTCTGGGACTGTTTTTACACTGGTATGTTAGGGCCCTAGTGTAGAATTCCTGAACTTTTACCCATGGCTGGCAACTTTCTTTGTAAAGTTCCCTCCTGATCTCCTGCTCATGCTCTCTTCATCCATAATTTGAAGGCATAGTTCTCCTCCTTGCTGTCACTGGGAGGCAGGTGATTTAAGGGATTAAAGAACCCTTCCTTCCACCAAGGGGAGAAATCCTCCTATTGTGTCATGTTGTATAAATTGGCATGCCATATAAACTTGAAAAATTTAGTAACGCTGACTTAAAGCTGAAAGTAAGGAAGCCAGTTATTTTCTCAGTATGTGTTTCCTCTCCTCCTCAAATTATACTTTATTGATTAATATTTTGTATTTCAAAAGAAAAAAGTAAAATGTATGGAAGTTAATACCTGAGGTCTGGCCACTGGGTCTTCCTGTGTGCACTGTTCTTGTGTTCAGTCCATATCAAATCACCCTCTTTGCCCACCATGCTGAGGTGCAATTTGGCTCTGACTGCCTTCTCCAGTGGTAGTCTTCTTGTTACAGTCGTGATCTTGTCCTCTTGTTTGCTGAGTGTGCAGTTGGTAAAGTTCAGAAAGAAGAGATCATGCTGGGTTTTGTTACATTGTCAGAGGCTTTTGCAGAGGGCCAGGTCCTCAGATCTAATCTTTGTGTTCTGTGTCTGCATGGGAAGGGTGTATGATCTCTAGGCACAGGGTGGAGCCACCCTACAGTCACTCTCATTAGCACCATTGCTCCTGAGGTATTTTCTAACATTTACGTGTCACTGAGTCATTAGGGCATTAGACTGAGCCCATTGAACCTTCCAATTATTGCTTTAGGTTATTGTGCCACATCCTTTCCAAACACCTAGCAAGAGAAACAGAGCCCACTAACCCCCTGAGTAACCAGAGAAATCTCAACATATGCTGACCGAACTTTAAACAACAATATGCCATATGAATTTTAGAGTACAAACATGTCTTGTGCTACTCAAGGCTCGAAAAGCATGAATCCTAGCAAGGAGCTTCATTAGATTCCACTTTTTGACTTTGAGCAACTGCAATACATTTTTCTTTAAAGTCTTCACTTCCTTATGCTGAAAAAATCTGGTTACAACTTAACCTTTTCTAGCTCAGATCTCACATTGGAGAAACTACAATGGGAAGAGCATGAGAAAATGCCCCTTGATAGATAAATATTCTCCCATAGCATCTTGACTGAAACATCTCTAAAATCTGCTTTTTGGTATGATGAAGTAAGCTATGGCAGATAAATTCATGTTAAGGAGGAGGTGAAACAGGCCAAGTTGCATACTAAGTGTATTTAATTCGTAGCTTTGTTGTTTAGCTTTTGGGTTCTCACTGAACTGTGAGAACCCAATTCCAAATTCCTGGTGAGTGGAGTCACCTTCAGGACAAGGGCCTTGGGCTTCTGTAGGATTTGGCTTTATCATCGCTACAGCAAGCTAAGCCTGTTTCATTGTGCAACTTCATAAGGTGGTATGTGCCTCTTTTCAGAGTGGTTCATGGCTCATAAACATCTTGATACTTCTTTTCCCTCAGTACTTCCCAATTGTTGAACTTAAAACTATTGGAAATTATTCTGTTCCATTCTAGTGGCATAATCTTGAGGTTTTATACAAATAAACTTCATCCTGTATCTGTTACTTCAGTCCTTAGGACCACCTACTTCTTTAAATACAGTATTTCAATTCTTTTCTGTGTTGATAGTGACACACACACATAAAAAAACATTATAATGGATTTTATTGCACAAACTTTAATTAAAAGAAGACACTCTCTAATGAAGAAACAATAACCTCATTTGAGTCTTTGACACCGTATCCCACAACATTCTCCTGGAGAAGCAGGCAACTCATGGCCTGGATGGGTGTACTCTGCAATGGATAAAGAACTGGCTGGAGGGCCGGGCCCAAAGAGTTGTGGTGGATGGAGCCAAATCCAGTTGGTGGCCAGTCATGAGTGGTGTTCCCCAGGGCTCAGTATTGGGCCCAGTTCTGTTTAATCTCTTTGTCAGTGATCTGGATGAAGGGATCAAGTGCACCCTCCATAAGTTTGCAGATGACACCAAATTGGGTGGGAGTGTTGATCTGCTGGAGGGTAGGAAGGCCATACAGAGGGATCTGTACCAACTGGATCTTTGGACTGAGGCCAGTTGTATGAGGTTCAACAAGGCCAAGTGCTGGGTCCTGCACTTGGGTCATAACAATCCCAGGAAGCGCTACAGGCTCAGGGAAGAGTGTTTGGAAAGCTGCCTGGCAGAGAGGGATCTGGGGGTGTTTGTCAACAGCCAGCTGCATATGAGCCAGCAGAGTGCCCAGGTGGCCAAAAAGACCAAAAACATCCTGGCTTGTATCAGGAATAGTGTGGCCAGCAGAACTAGAGAAGTGATTGTACCACTGTACTTGGCACTGGTGAGGCCCCACCTTGAATCCTGTGTTCAGTTTTGGGCCCCTTATCATAAGAAGGACATTGAGGTGGAGAGAGTTCAGAGGAGGGCAATGAAGCTGGTGAGCAGCCTGGAGCACAAGTATTATGAGGAGCGGTTGAAGGAATTGGGGCTGTTTAGCCTGGAGAAAAAGAGGCCGAGAGGAGACCTTATTGCTATCTACAGCTACCTGAAAGGAGGTTGTAGCATGGAGGGTGTTGGTCTCTTCTCCCAAGTAGCAAGTGATGAGAGGAAATAGCCTCAAGTTGTGCGAGGGAAGGTTTAGATTGGATATTAGGAAAAAATTCTTGACTGAAAGGGTTGTGAAGCATTGGAACAGGCTGCCCAGGGAAATGTTGGAGTCACCATCCCTGGAGGTGTTTAAAAGGCATTTAGATGAGGTTCTTAGGGATATTGTTTAGTGCTAGAGTTGGAGTTGATGATCCTGAGGGTCTCTTCCAACTGAAATAATTCTATGATTCTATGATTCACCTTTGGACACTGCTGAAGTTTCCCCTCATTTCTAGCCAATCCCTCAATCACATACTTACATTCTTGTAAGTCATGTTGTAGCTGTTAAAATTTATAATTAGTGATGAGAAAAATTATTAGAAATCAGTGCTGCAGCACATACTCAAAAACTGTTCTAAAAATATACTTCTTGCTAGGCCAAAGGAGGGGGGAAAACTGCATTGTCAAGAGTTTCACTTTGCGACAGAAATAGCTGTCTTTGAAACGGCCTTCAGAACTGTCGCATTTACACCTGACAGTCAGGCTTGTAAGACTTTTATCTTGAGTTGTTTGGCTGTCTTAATCTTGACTGCTTTTACAATAATCTCTGCAGAAATATGCAATGATTAGTACAATGTGTATTTCTTGGGAATTATGACTCATTCCAGAGTAAGCTGCATTTGCAAGTGATATTCACTGCACCTAGATTTCAGTAACTGGCTCTGGTCCCCAAGAGCCTCATCTTTATATGCCCTCTAAATACATGTGGGAAAGACACCCATTCTACTGCAAAGTGATTCAGAGCAAGGGCTTTTGGGTGAGCTGAGTTATCCTAAGAGTTTGTCCTTTCAAATTGGTCATGTAGAGGTAACGCTGAAATCCAGGGACAGGGTGCTAAACAGTTCTTCTGTTTAACTGTTTGGAATCTTCGGAGAAGTTCATAGAAGTTCATGTACAACATGCACAAAGGTGGTTGTCAGTTTATTCATCAGCATTAAAAGCAGGGAGTATCTTATAGTTTTCTTCCATTACTTTCCCTGATTGCCCAGAATTATGTCACTTATTTTCTGGTTGTTCTGTCTTTCTCCCTCTGACTCATCCTGCCAGTGGAAGGCAGCTGATAGCAATCCCTCAGGCTTAGCTCTGCAGAGCAGGCTGTAGCGCAGAGTAGGAGATGACCACACCAGCTTGACAAAGGCAATATGAGGAGCAGAGTAGGATAGCTCCCACAGGGTCCAGTGCTGCCTTGGTCAAAGTCTCCAGATGAAATGTTTGTCAGAGTAGGGGCTTAAACCTGAGGCTTTGGAGTTCCAGAGTAATCTTGAAGCATTTCAGGCTACTTCAGGCTATTTCTTCCCCTCCTGAGTGCAGGCTTTGTTGTAGCAACAAGCAGCATGTGTTCCTGCACTGAGGACACTCCTATGTAGGATGGCTATGCTGCAAACTGCTCTCAGGTTGTAGAAGTAATAAAGAATTTCTGGCAGCAGAGGTCTTAAACAGATCTCCAGTCCCGTATGTCTCTAGAGTGGTTCCAGCCTCCTTCTATACAATGTAATGTGCAGCAGCAATACCTGAATGGAGAATAGTTTGCCTCCTGAAGCAAAACAGGAGAAAGTAGTTCCTCCTGCATTCAGGACTCCCTGAGATTAATGCTCTGCAACTGCTACTTTATTGTCACATCAGTCCACTTGCTCAGCAGCTAATTTCTCCTGAAGGTGGGATATCTAACAAGGTATCGCTCACATTTGGAGCTTCCCCTTTGTCTTCTCAGTATGGTTCTGACTCTGGACCAGGGGCCTGACTCATGAGGGCAATAAAGAACTAATCCTTTTAGAGATATTTAATTTGCTTATTTAAGAACACATATTTTTCCCTGAAATTTGTCATGGATGCAGCTATTTCTTGAACCCATTATGAAGGATCAATAATTTGCATTTTTGCAGGGCATGGTAAACCAGCACAGACTTTGGCAAACAGATTGTGCAGACCAGGACATGACCCAGCTGGGCACCTCTGAACCAAAAGCCCCATAGCTCTGCTGGGCAGCACTGCGCTCTCAGCAGCTCTGCATAAGCTTGAGCCCAGCTCCCTGAGACGGCAGCTGGTGCTGTGCAATCATTTAAACACAGAGGGAGCACAGGTTTGTCTGCAAAGCATTGTGCAGATGCAGCTGGAGTCTATCAATACACTTTCCTAAATTCAGGTACAGATTTTGCATAGATATAAGACTATAGTTTTATCTAAGCATATTTCACCAGGTACATCTGTTGAAGACAAAATTTTAAGTGTGAATTATCATTGCTCTGTGCAGCCTCCAGAGAAACAGAATCATCAGCAATGGCAGATCCTGTACAGGTTTCTCTGTGCTGCTTCTTTTTCTTTTGTCACTTTTAATGGTATTTGTAACTGCTGGGAGCTGTTTCCACCTTCACCTTACAGAAAACTTCATTATTTTTAGTTTCTTCTTTACACCCAGACTAAGGCTAGCCCTTTTCCTGTCACTTCTTAGTCTGTACATGATTCTCCAACCAGTTTAGGCAGAGAGTTCAACAGGGCATCATGAGTCACACTTCCCTTTTCATGGTATTTTTGGAACTATCAGAAATCTTTTAAATACATTCTGACAATTTGAAGAAGAAAAAGCTGCAGTTGCCTCATTTTGATTTAACTGAATCTTGAAAGATAAGCAGGAGAGTGTGAAGGAGGATGCACAGAAACAATGCTGCCTTGACTCATTTTCTTGTCCATGCTGGGTTGATGTTTCTGGCCTTTAGCTGCTTGAATTGCTTGCCGAGCGTGGCTGCAAGATCTAATGCCTCCAACAAATAATTTCTGAACAGAACAGAGAAACATGATTATTTCAGTTCACAATGTCGATGTGCATGACAATAACACAATTTCAGCATTGATGTCAACAGCACTGATGTGGGTTTTTTTAAGTGGTTGGAGTTTTAGCAATTGAAGCAGTATAACTGCCCTTGAGGGGTCTGTGCCCTTTCACAGCAAAGCAGAAAAATATTGTGTTCTGCAAATCTGCCGCTCTGCTGTACTCTTGAGAATGGAGAATATAATCTGGTTTAACAAGCGCTAGTGTTCTCATAATGTCAGCTGAAGAGGATTACAGGAGAATCTATTTTATGTAATTAAACTCCCTTGGCATAAATAGAGATCATTTCCTTAAAAGAAAAAAAAATAAATATAAAAGTCTCTGGGACTGGAGCATTCCCCTCCCTTCCTGCAAGGCACTTATTAACTTCTTACATGAAATTAAAAATTATAATTGAAACAAACTTGGGAAATATTGCTCTCTCACTGATATGCAGTAACAATTTTTTTAAAAAAAAAAAAGAAGTGTTTTCAGTGTGTAACAATTCCACCAGAAATGGAAAGCATAACTTGACAGATGTCTTGTTTTGGGTCTTCCTTCGGCAATGGCAAAAATAGAGCAGCAGAGCCTGATGTAGTCCTGCAGTTCCTGCGTTTTCCCTCATGTGCACGTTGATAAGTCTTTCTCAAAGTCATGCTGATGTTAGATGCATCCTATGGACACAAAACAACCTTCATGCAGAAACAAAGGAAAAATTCGTTCAACTGAATAAACTGAAACTTTCAGCTGAAACTGCTCCTATAAACAGGAGCATGGGTTATAGAGAGGACAGATTTCTATTGAGGGGGTAGGATTTTGCCTGCACCTCTGACTTTGAATCCAGTAATATCCTTTACCTGGTAAATGTGAATCAAGCAGCAGCAGCAGTGTGCTGCAAGGCTGAAGAGTTATTTTAATTCTTAATATCGCCACATTTTTAATACAACCTGGGGGTACATACAACCAAAAATTGTCTCACATTGTTATTTCAAGGACAGTACTAGCAGAGCAGCTCTTGCGGTATAGATGTTTCCAAAGGAAAGGGAGGAAGAGATTGCACCTAGGAGAAGCCAATTGCTTTGCATCATCACTTTTGATGCTGCCTCTCATGTTTTCTGCCTGTCATGTTTTCTGCTTCAACGTATTTAAATACATACCAAATACTGTCCAGTTATGGATTTATTGCAGCAAAATCCGCCTATGTTCCCTCCCCACAGACATGTTCTCCTCCTGCATCTCTTGTCTGTTTGCGCTGCTCATGTGGAAATAGGCCCACACATTGCAGGTTCCATGTTGCATGGCAGCAATAAAGCTCTGGTACTGCACTGTGTAGTAGGCCTGTTGCTTTTCACCTCCATGTAATTCAGCCTCAGCATCATCCTTACAACTGTATCTGTAACAGTCTTTTTTGGCTTGTAATAAATACTGAAAGAAATAAAACATTTGGAGGAGGGTTATTTTCCCATGCAGCTCCAGGGTTATAACAGCAGTTTGTGAGTAGTCTGCAAAATAGCTGGGTGTAAAACTGAAAAGACTTGGTCCCCCTAATCCATCAGGGCAATGTAGATCCTGTTGTTCCATACTGTTCATTGTGCTCCGTGGTCACTTAGCTTCCACACTGGGTATTGGGCTGCAGTATTGGCACAGAGGCCGTGAATCTGTGCTAGCTCTTGCAATGAAGTCTTACATGGTTGTGTTTTGATGTTAAGGTTGCAGAATCAGTTGGCTGTGGTGGGTATGAAACTCCTGCACTGCTTTTACTCATGCTATATGTCCAGTGTCAAAATTAAATAAAGGATTTCCTTGGTCTTGTCTAGAATCAAGGTAAAGAGTGAGTATGTCTCATACAACACAATTTTCCTGCTGTCTCAGCCTACCAAGGTATACATTCAATGTGCTTGAATGGTGCCTTCCTACCTATAGTATCAACGGGAATGAGGTCATACCAGGAGATCACATTTACTTGGTAGTCTTTCTGTGCTAGTGCTGTATTGCACATCTGAGCTTGATTTAGTTTGTGAACTCAGCTGTTACTTATACGGTTTCCCTTTCCCCGATTTTCCCCATTTCACAGAGCAAGTATAACTAATGCAAGTTGTAAACCTTGCATTCTCTGCTGCTTTTGCTTTGTTTAGCAATGCCCTTCCTCTTGGATAGAGAATGATCCAAGTCTCTGGGAATTTTCTTGCTAATTTCTATACAACTGCATAAAGTTTTCTTTGGTTTGATTAAAAGAGAAAAGAAATTTCACTTTCAGACATACTTAATTAAAGTTTAACCCTGATAAGAAAAAATTTGAAAATGTGTTACTTTATTCTGTATGATTTTTTTCCTGTAGAGTCCAAGAAATTTCTTCTTAGGCAGGGCGTGTTTCACATAGCCCAGTGGTTTTGTAGCCATTCGCTCTACAGTGTGGCCATCTCAGCCAGGCTTTAGAGGATTGTCATTACTAAGCTAGAAATGTTTCCATCCTGAATGCTTTGTCTGCATCATCCTTGCCATACTATTTGATCATACACCCCTGGTTTTGTCCTATCCATAATTTTTATCTGGGTCATTTTTCTTTTTGCAGGTAGGTGCCGGAGTTTGACTGTTACATGCTTTGTAAAATATATTCTTTTCCCTGTACTGCATCGTTCCAGTCCTGCAGCTGATGTAAGAGTGTGATCAAGCAGGGATCTGTAACAGTAAAATAGTGCTTCATGGTATCAGTTGTGTGATCAAACCATAGATGTTGAATTGTCAAATACAGGTGTGCTGCACTAAGAGGCTATATCCTGTTTTTGAAAGATTCATGTGTTTTAATTCCAACAGTGGAAAGCTGGAATGTTTTGGCTGAATTGCCTTCAAGATGGTTACAGTTGCAAGATCTGTGATTCCTTACATCAGGAAATTGCATGTCTTTCTTTTCTAGATTTGAACGTATTCATACAAAGAAAGGGAACTACACTAAGTCACTAGTTTCAAACCAGGAGGAGGTAGATGATCTAGCAACCTTGGAGGTACTGGATGAGGTAAGAAACTCCTTTTTCACACTTTCCTGAAGAGGGGTAATCACATATTAAAACACGATGGTGTGCTGTTGATTTTCAAGTTCAACTATATTGTCACACTTCAGTTGTGTAAGTAAATGTGCAATGGCATTTTACTAGTTTATCCCAAATAGTTTAGATGAGATTTGCTGTCAGGAATGGTTCCAACTCAAAGCTAAAACACCCTCTGCAGTTACAGCCTTAGACCAAGCAGTATTGTAGCACCATTTGCTTAACTGTGTTTATATTGCTGGATTTTGTTGCAGCTAAATACCTAGTTTGTAATGATGTATTAACCTAAAATTGGTCCAAGGACAAGCACCTTCTCCCCTGTTGCTTGGACATCTAGAGTTGTCTTAAACCAGCTTACCATACTCTCCTAGGCTGGATTCTCCCTGACTTACTTAGTGTGGGGATCCATTGACAACAGTTTATGTCAGCTGGGGCTCTGACCTGTCATTGCGTTCTGGTGAACTTTTAACAAAATTACTGATACAAATCTCACAGGCTTGTCAAGGTTTGAAAATGAATCCACTGGGAGCAGGAGAACATACATACTAGAGGGGAAGTCCATTGTGTTTATGCTTTAGGCTTCAAAACCAGAAAGCAGAATCAGAACACAGCACATTATCTGCAGGTCTTAGAGGCCATCAGTGGTTGTAAACAAACTGTCATTCTTCCTCTACTAGGCTGTGCATAGACTATAATTCACATTCTCTTATCTCTAAAACTTCTCTGGTATACTGTCCAGAATACTAAATGTGGCTCTTGGGGTGGTAAACTGCATAATTATAACAGCTCACAGAACATCTTCCATCATCCAAGAGCTTGGTTATAGTAACTTAATGTTTAGTTAATACTAATTGAGCTGGTCCAAACTTTATCTACTGCACAAAGCTCAGATTTAAACATTTTTAAAATATTGGGAATAGCTATATGCTAGCAAGACTGATTTTTATCTTTTGCCATGAAGCATATAAATAAACTGAGCTAAAGAGAAGGAACAAAAACCCCAGATGAGCAAGAAGTATATCACATCTCCTCAGAGGTAGAGCATTCTCAGGAAAGTCCTCAGGAAGCCTCCACCTAAAGGCATCATTTGACTATATGATATTTTACTAATTGCAATCCAATTTAAAACCTCTTTTGCATATGAGTGGTTAGAAATGAAGACAGGCATGTCACATGGAAACTTTTGAGTAGTTGAATTAAAGCAGTACTTATTAACACATTTTTCTACAGCCACTTGTGAATCTGTAAGTTTATATTGTTCGAAGTGAGTTTGGACACAAGAAATTAGGAATACCAGTGTGTTGGAGTGTTACTCACTTTAGATCATGCTTAATTGCATTCCTGACTATTTACACCTTCTCCCTCTATCCTCACTCATTGTAATGACATAAATATTTTGTACATTGTCCTATTATTTTTCCCCATGTGATTCAGTGTTCCTGTTCTTTCTCCATCAGAATACAGTAACAGAGCAGTTGCAGAAGAGTTATGCCAAGGATCAGATCTACACATATGTTGGGGACATTCTCATTGCTGTCAATCCGTTTCGGAACATAGATATTTATTCTTCACAGGTGTGAAAATCTAGGTTTGGTTCTTTTAAACTAGTTCTAATTTCCATTAAAATATGAATATTTGTGTTAAACATAAATTAAGACCATTCTTGAGTTTTACTTCAGTTCACTCTGAAAAACAGAATTACCAGTCCCTTCAAGTGCATGTTGACACACATCCTTATTATGTCCTGAATTTCAGCACAGAAATGAGAAATTCCAATGAATTTAATTTCTAATATCTTTATGTCTGTATTGTAGATCATGTCTGTTTCATGTCTGAAGTGTAAAAAGCTATATCTAAGCAAGTTGTCCATTTTAGTCAACGGATAGAAATAGGATTTTTGAGCTTATTGTTCTTCTAGTGACTTTCAACATTAATTCTGAGATAAATTGTGCTAAGCTTTGTAAGATTTGTTGACCAGCACCCCACAAATACAAAGGCACTAGCTGACCAGAGCAGCTAGTTCAGAAGCAGTATCTGTACAGACAAGTGCATTTTTTCAGGTAGATCTTGCCCCTCTTTGTGTGTGGGAACATTCCACTTCCCACATAGAACAGCTTAAATGGCTGGAGGTAGGAGCTGGGAGCATTTCCTCCCACACCAGCTGGGGAAGCCACAGCTATTTAATTGATCAGACAGTTTACAAAGCAGCCCTGTAAAATTTTAACTTTTCTCAAGTTGCCTGCCCATTATACAAAAGGGGGCAGATATGAAAGTCTGATCGTACAATAATTGGCATGATTAATTATTAGATTCTACAGGTAGAGACCTTAAAATTTGACATCAATGTCATGCGGAAATACTAAGAGGATGAGAAGTATAAATAAAATGAAATTGTAAGTTGGTCCTTGATGTCTGGCAACATTAAATTTTCCTCTAATAATTTGAGTTTCATAGCATAATCAGGGCTGACATAATACAAAATTGTGCTTCGTTGTTTTTAGCAGTTCTTACAGTACTAAGTACATACAGATCCGTGGTATAGTGAGGGCAGTAACAGCTCAATCAGAAAACATCACTGCTGGTAACCTCAGCGTGCTGTGCACTAATCTGAAGATAAACCTAAACTATAAAAAAATATTAAGGAGCACTGATAATGTTTTAATTTTTCTTACACTTAGCATTCCAAACTGTATATTGGAGCCAAACGGACTGCCAACCCTCCTCATATTTTTGCTGTTGCTGACATAGGTTATCAGTCCATGGTGACATACAACTCTGATCAGGTAAAGATGAGTTGTCTTAATTCTATCCTTTGCTAGGCTGAGAGATATGTAATGAGCTCAGAGTCATGCTTTTGTTCTGTGCAGTGTATCGTTATTTCTGGAGAAAGTGGAGCTGGCAAGACACAAAGTGCCCATCTTCTGGTTCAGCAGCTCACTGTCCTGGGCAAGGTACGTTTCAAAGGGAATGCTTCTGTCAGTCTTTGCTGTCTTAGACCTGACTGACTGGCCAGCTTGGGTCAGCTGTCCTGGCTTTGCCCCCTCCCAGCTTCTCGTGTACCTAGTAGAGCAGGGGAAGCCAAAAAGTCCTTGACTACCCACCAGCAACCACAACATCAGTGTGTTGGCAACATTATTCTCCTACTAAAACCAAAACTGAGCTACTAGAAAGAAAATTAACTATCCCAGCTGAAACCAGGACACTATCTTTTCACCTCCTTCTAAAACCCGATTGCTGTCAGTGGGATATGTTCATTTTTGGAAGTGACCACCATAATTTTCTAAATAGAATGCCATTTTTGCATGTCCCAGGTGAGATTAAAGCAAACTGATCTATTGGTATGGTGCAGCACAGCAGTCAGCAGATGCTAACAAGGATCCTAAAAGCAGCCCAGCCATCTCAGAGTGCTGGACCACAGGAATTTATTAGTTCCAGTGCTGTCATTATCATTATGTGTGTTATCTCTTCCAGCCAGTCATTAGTGCTGCAGAGTGCTATATTCTGACAGGTTTGGTTATATGTATATGCCTGTCTTCCCAGACGATTCACATGGTAATGGCTGCCCTGATGATGTCACACTTTACAATACCAACTAGAAGAGGAAAGAAATACTTGAGAATTAATGTAGTTTAATGATTAGTGATAATTTTAAGCAATATCTTTTTCATATCTAGGCTAATAACAGGACTCTACAGGAGAAGATCCTGCAGGTGAATAACCTTGTAGAAGCATTTGGGAATGCAGGCACTATCATTAATGATAATTCAAGCAGATTTGGAAAGTATTTGGAAATGAAATTCACTTGTGGTGGCACTGTAGTGGGAGCTCAGATTTCAGAGTATCTCCTTGAAAAATCCAGAGTTGTTCACCAGGCAGTGTAAGTATAAAAAATATATTTGACCTAATTTGGGGGTTATGGAGTAGGCCTATGCAGGAAATTATCTCACATCAAAACATGAAGATGGATAATGTATTGGGATTTTTTTCCTTATAAATGATATATGAACAGTTTCTAAATCTGTAAGCTAGCTGAAAACTACTCCTGATTTTTTTTTCCTTGCCTCCTGAGTTATTTAAACAAATCTCATAAAAATGCATATGTGATATATGAAGTGTATCAGAACGTGTAAAGAATTAAAAACTTTCTAACAGTTCAGTTGTAAATTTCTTTGTGCAAGTTTGAAGTATCGTATTAAGTATATAATTTGAATTTAATTCCTCTATGTTTCCTCTAGTATTGTAGCTTTCTTTGTTTGTTTGTTTGCAAAATGCTTATTTTCCATTTTGGAGCATCCAGTAGGGTTTGATTATAAAGGGTTATGGACCAAATGCAGAACAAATCCATCTCTGTCATGTGTGAATCCCTTAATATAAAATGACAGCAAAATTAAATGGCATTACAATTAATTTAAATTATTGACATGCATTTTTGATCCTAATATATAGCACATCCAGATAAAAAATATTTTGCCATAATAACAACAAAACAAATGGACTTCAAGACAAGAAATGTTGTCACCTATTTGAATAATTACTTTTTTTGATCTCTTACTAGTTTTTACTCATTTTGTAGTTCAGCATGACCTTGTTGCCTGTTGTAGATTTGTGATGTGAAGAACATCTCAGTATCATTTGGAATGTTTCAATAGACAATTTAAAGTTAGAGGCAATTTTATTAAATGGTTTTGTTTTCCCCAGTTGAATATAACCACAGAAACTGCTTTTTTCAGAACAGAATCAGCTTTTTTCTTAAAATATCAATTTTTTTTCATAATGTTTCATGTGTTTGTTCTGTGGCTGTCAGTTTGTATTTATATTTAGCCACATGCTGAGACAGGAAGTCAGCAAAGCATTTACGTGCTTCAGATGCTATTTATGTAGGTACGTGGATGTCTGAATTCACACAATGATACTGGACTGTTTAGTGTGACAGCCATGTAGGAGGTAAAATTTTGAGACATGAACTTCCAAAGGCACCTGAAGCTGTTTGTGTCAAGTGTGTTTTTCCGTTCAGGGCGGTCTCAGTGTGGCTGGTCCATACGGCTGTGCCAGGGCAGAGAACTGGCATTTGGGTACTTGCATTGCCAGGGCTGTCTGTTCTGCTCTTCTGGGAGAACGTGACTCCCAAACTCACACAGAGAGCTAGGAATGACTTTTTTTCAGAAAGCCAGTGACTGATTGCCCAGGAAATGGGAAACCCAAGTTCCAGATACACTTAAAGCCAAGAGATTTGGAACCTACACAAACCCTCGGGACACAGTGGGGTTTCAGAGCATGCTAAGCGTGGCTCTGCAACTTTATGGTTGCACAGGGGGAAGAGAGGGATCTGTTACCACTCCTTAAATTGATCTTGTTTTCTACTGCTGACTGTCCACAGTAAAATGTCTTGGCCATCTCAGGCTTCAGTGGTGGTTGCAAATTTCCACCTAAGCATCTAGCTCTTCCTCATAAGGTGCACAGGAACCTTGGATGTGCAAGAATAATCATTCTGTGGGCTTGGCCACCTAAATTTTAGGCAAAGCATACCAAGTCTTAAGGCCCTTTGCTGAATGTCTGCTTATGTATTTTCTGGGTTCAGGGCTAAAGGACACAGCAAATATACTGGATTCAGTGAATCAGGAGTGTAAAGCTCTCCCATGGTCAGATTATTTTTAAATAATTGGAGGTTAAGCAGCCCATTTAGTGTAGGTGGGTGAGCAATGTACAAGATCTCACCCAGCATCTACCAATTGCATCAAAGGCTGAGCGGCATTTAGCTGCTTGTAGCACTGAGCAGCCACCCTGGCAGATTCAGAACGATGGCACAGAAAGCGTGTTCACAGACATTTGTGTAATAAAGCTTCTTTCAGGGTGCTCTGTTGGTTTGCATGTCTTCCATGTTAAAATAACATTTAATGATAGCATGTATGTCATCAGTAAATGTAACATAGTTACATTGCTAAACCAGTTTTTTGTTTCTGTTGTTTCAGAGGAGAGAAAAATTTCCATATTTTTTATTATATTTATGCTGGTCTGGCAGAAAAGAAAAAACTTGCACATTATAAACTGCCAGAATATAGACCTCCCAGGTAATGCAGTTTATTTTTTACATAAACCGGTTACTAAGAAATGTGATGTTGTTGAATTCTCAATGTCATTTACATTCTGCATCCATCAACTCTTTCAGATATCTGCAAAATGATCATTTCAGAATAGTGCAAGATTTCATGAACAATAGCTTCTATAAGTCTCAATTTGAATTAATTGAGCAATGCTTCAAAGTCATAGGTTTTACGCTGGAGGTGAGTGCTGATAACCCTTTGTTTTGTGAATTTTAATGGCTACCTTAATCAGGAAAAACTTGTGTAAAGCATTCAAACAATCTCCCTTGTTATTTTCTTCCTTTAGCAGTAGTGTGTTTATGTTTTAGGATATTGCATGGTCAACTTACTGTTATATTACCACATTTAAATTTTTAAGGTTTCAAGGCATCGATAAACTAATAAAATGGTATTAGTCAACAAGACTTTGAAATCAGTGAACATAGCACAGCTGAGTAATTGAGAAAAAAAGGCTTTTCGAAATTAAATGCATAGAAGATGGTGCTGAAACTATTTATTAGTCTATAATTTTAGCCCTGTGAATATGAGGCTCATCTCTGTTTTAAGATGAAGTCCATGGTGAGAGTTCTAAAAATTCATTGATTTGATCTGAGTTTTGATGAACTCAATACATTTTCACAACTCCAGAGGCAAAGGTGAATGAAGTTTTTACATCCCTTTGGAGTGAATCCCCTCGCTAAAGATTAACTGAACCCGTACTTTCTTTATAATCCCATATAATTGTTCTACTGGCAATTAAACCCCTCTCCTTGGGCTGTCTTTAGTATTATTAAAATAAAAACAGGCCTCTGGATTTATAAAGTAGGATGCAAGGAAAGGGAATCCCATCTGCACCCTAGTTCTCTCTTCTTAGAAGTGGTGCATCACAACTGTATTTACCTCTTACTTCATTTATCACAAACGATAATAGGAGTATGATCCATATAGTATCTGTGAAATATAGCACTAGTGCTGCAGAATGGATGTATGTTTTAATTTTCTTGACAAAACTTCATGTTGTAAGGAGCTTTTCACAGAAAATTGCTCACTTCAGTTGAATATTTCTGGTTTTCCTCAATGTAAATATTTGAATAGCTAGCAGAACAGATTCATTCACCTATTCTGTTCTTCCATACTCATTTTGCATGAAGTCGCAGTAGCTGTGGAGTTCACAGTCTTTTTCTCCTCTACATGCTTATTCACAACTATTGCACTTAGTAATATCCCACCTGTAATAGCAGACATCCTTTCACACCTGAACTGTCACCTTTCCAGAAGCAGCGTGGAAGTATCTGCACAGTTCAGCATTCACAGCAGTTTTGTCACAGCACCAGAGACCTTTATAAGTCTTTATTTATACCATGAAAAGCAGCAAGCCTGTTTTTGTTCCCAGCAATTGTTCACTGGGATGGATGGAAACAATAATCCTGATCATCCAGAAGAGATGACTTTCCTTACATATTGAAGATCCAGTTAGAACTAGGTCACTGGCCGCATTGTGCAGTTCTAGCATGGATATTCACTTGATTAACTCAGCAAGCCACCGGGAGCTGAATCTGTGAAGACTTATCTACCCGTAGAACTACCACAGTTTCAGAAGCAGGTTGAGTGCCAGGGGCAATCTAACTGTGGTTCCATCTGAGCCACATCCATGTTATCCTGTCTTACATTCTCCAAAGGGGGAATTAGTCTATCTGAGGCTGTGTATGCAAGAGTGAGGGAACACCGAAGTCCTCTTCCCCCATTAAGGTTCTGATACAGGATGCATGTGCAGAGGCAATTTATTTTCAGTGAGAAAAAGATACTGTAAGACAAGTTCCTTTTCTAAATTCACTTTTTAGTAATGCAGTCTTAAGCTATGACATTTATCTCAGTGCACAGAGGAGGTTCTATATAAGCATGTTCCATGTTCTGTTAGCAGAAAGCCTTGGACAGAATATCTTCTCCACTCCAATTAAAACTGAGTCCTAAACAAGGCTTTATTTCTTTGAAATTTGTTTTTGACTGACTGGGAGGCTTTCATAGCAGCTACTGTCAATACTCCCTGTCTTAAAATCGGTGTTTGATTTCAGGCTGCATGGCAAAGTTAATAGGAAAGGACTACCTGAGGTGAACAGTAATCATGCTGTATGAAACAGATCAAGCCAGATTTCAAATACATTGGAAAAGGACACAAAAATGTCAGCAGCTGTTTGTACTGTACAGAATAACGGCAGAAGTTAAGCTATCCTTTTCTTAACATTTCTTCTGAGTTCCTAAGCTTAAAATGAAAATGATTGCTTAAAACATAGGTAAACTGTGTGCCAATTATGCTGACCGTAATTTATTAGAGTGAGCTTATCTAGTTTGTCTTGCTGTCACTAAAATAATTATTAACTGCTAGATTAATTTCTGAAAGTGTTGAAAACAAGATGAAGTATTCTAGAGCACTTAAGGATTTATCTAAGTAAATGATGCCTGACATGGTACCAGCAAGCTGTTTAATAGTAGGAATAAAATGCAATGCAATTATAATAAGTCCATCATTATAAAATACCAATCAAATTTACAAAACTGATTCTTATAAAACTACTATAAAACTTATAAAACTGCTGTTTATAAAATATACTATCACTGCATGCCTCAGGATATGTAATATCACAGATTCCTAGCTTAAAACCTCAGATGATCAAGTATACTGATAAATGTTCACAGTTCAAATGAAAATTCACAGTTCAAATCTAAATCAAACCTGCAATGAAAGCACTGTCTCATTAAGTGCAAATATAACCTTATTTGCCATATATAAGTACTTAATTTACTGTATATATCCCTTGACTGTCAAGACTAGTATTAGCCCATTTTCAAGGCAGAATCCCTCTTCAGAACCTACTAAATAATTTGAAATTTAAATATGTTTAAGTAAAATCCATACCAAAGTGCTTTGGTGAGTACAGAGTTCCTATGTGACATTTCTAAGGGTAAAGCGCTTTGGCAAACCAGAGATGTGAGATCTGATTCTTCTCCCAGTCAAACTTTTTCTAATGATGTTGGTGAGCGCTGTTGCAGACCTGTTCTTTGAAGTCCCTTTAATTTCCATGATCAAAGAAATATAGATGCAGATTTTTTTTATATTTTGACCTAGGTATTACATTTTTAGGCACAGTTATGCTTGTAGACACAGTGAAGGGTAGATATATATAACCTCTGAATTCCTTCTGTGTAAGAGGATTACGCTCACCACTGTTTTGTGCTTCCGCTGCTCTATGTCAGCCCTGTCCCATAGACAAGTATAGAAGAGAGATGAGGCTAGGCTGTAGCTTACCTTGCTCTTTTCAGGTGTCTTACACCTGAAAGACTATGCTGAGAAAAGTTTTCCTAAAAGTCATGGGCAGGAGGCAGTCAAGAGAGGGACAATGATTGTTCCAGGCTTAGGAAACAACACACATGCGTGCCCGTCACACAAACCAAAGTGACAATTCTGTCTGGCTATTAAGTGTTGCATCTTTTTTAATATACTTTGCAGGAACTTGGAAGTGTGTACAGTGTCCTGGCTGCCATTTTAAATGTGGGTAACATTGAATTTTCTGCAGTGGTATCTGAACATATGATTGACAAGAGCAACATTTCCAATCCGGTAGCCCTTGAGAATTGTGAGTGGTTTTTCTTGATTTGAGATTTTTTGTTTAGTGTTTTGATAGCAAATTTATTTTATTGCTAGAGAGTTACCAATGAAAATTGCATTCACATGGAAATTTTGCACAAATAATTAAATGCTGAAGATAGATTAATTCCAAGCCCACCTGAATTCAAATGCAAAATTAAAAAGTTGTCCATATTATGCACCTTATTTGACTAAACAGTTCACTGGCATTCAGGAAATATGTCTAATACTGCAGATGCCTGAAAAGAAAATCTTTGGAATTTTTCCAAAGTTATTTGAACATTTGATGGAGAGCATCATTAACACTTTGAATAGCGTTTCTCCCTAGTTTCTCTCTCAGATACTCATTACTTATGGCTCACCAGTTCTTTGGAAGGGATACCTTATGTTATAGGCTGCAGGGAGGTAGAGGAGGGAAAGAGGCAAAAATTTTCATGGAAGTTGCTACTCTTTCAGAGTGATTACAGGTGGGGAGATAATTAAGTCTTCATTCTATATTTTTACACATTTTCCTGCCATAAATAGAAAAATATTGTGCAACTGGGAAAGAAGCAGTAAAAGGAGGACAGCAACTACTTATATGGATGGATTATAACTGAGAGAGGTATTCACACCTCACAAGTTACTTGCTCCTGACATAGTCACCTCGATTTCTCTGTAGACAGTTTGGAGGAATAGCCCTCTTTATAAAGCAGTTTAAAACCTAAGGGCTCTACTTTTAATCACTTGCTCACTGACTGCAGTGGAAGCTGGGAATGCTGGTGACTAAATTGGACACTGACAACTGTTTGATGTGAACACCCTTGTTAGTCATAGTTCCAGCCCTTATTCATAATACGTTGCACTTGCAGCCTTGATTGCAGAAATGTCTATTTCTCCTTCCAAAGTCTGCCTCTGAGCCTTGCCTGTGACCTTGCTTCCCAGGCGCATCCTTACTGTGTATCCAGGCAGATGAACTGCAAGAGGCCCTCACCTCTCACTGTGTGGTGACTCGAGGAGAAACAATTATTCGTCCCAACACTGTGGAAAAAGCCACTGATGTCAGAGATGCCATGGCCAAAGCACTGTACGGGCGCCTCTTCAGCTGGATAGTCAATCGCATCAACACTTTACTCAAACCTGACAAACATTTAAGGTAAAAGAAGCTTTTCCATCATGGAGAATAGTATCACCTACAAGTGTTCTCATCTACTTTTTCTCTGCTACCTTTTTGTTTCTGACACCATCATGTTAGAAAAAAAGCTTTTATCTTATTTGTAGTATGCAGTGAAAATATAGTAGATACGGATAGCACAGGTGTCTTATGCTTTCCTGTTTGACCTTCTCTCACTTGACCCTTTGTAAATGACATATTAACTACTTCTTCCTTTACACTAATTCCCCTGTACACAGAGTTGACTCTTGACATTTATGTGTTGATTACACAGGTCAGATTCTGCTCTTACTTGCTCCCATGCTGGTGCTTCTGTCGCTGTTCTTATGAGCATGGTTCCATACATATGTGAAAGTAGTTTTCAAACACATTCACTGAGGCTAATGCCCACCTTACCCTTCCAGGGTGACTTTTGAACACACAGACAAGAAAGATATTGGGAATGAAGATGTAACACATTTTTCAGATTAATCAAAGAAGAAATTATGTGGCTTACACTATAGATCCTAAAGGTCAGGGCCCTCTATGGCTGAATAATAGCAGTGAAAAGGGGCAAACTTATAACTACCCGAAGTGAAATATCAATAACAAATAGCTTTGGTTTGCAAATCAGCGTTTTCTAGATAATTTTTTTTTTCTTTAAATCTTCTGAAGAAAGCCAAGGCTGCAATCCTAAATTTTGTCTGAACTTTCAAATATTATATTCAAATCAGTAAATGATAGAATAAAGTGCATGCAGCACTGTCTGTTATAGAACCCTTTTGAAATTGAATACTTGCTGTGCGGGTAAGGACAGAGAAAGTTTGACCTGAAACGTTCACTAAAAAAACCAAACCAACCCAAACCAACTAAACCCAACTCAACCCACCCCACCCCACCTTACCCCCCCAAAAAAAAACAACCAAACAAAAAAACCCAACACCCCGCCACAGAAATCTGCTCTGGTTTTGTGGGAGTAAAATGATTTGTCTTTGTTATTTTTTGTAATTAGCTCTGGGAAGGAATGAGGCGGCAAATTTCAGCAGTCTATTCACAAAACCACGTAATTTCTGGACAGATAAAATGGTCACCAAAGTCAGGTCAAAATAAATAAACACCTTTGATCCTTCCACAATTAAATGATTCAATTTTTGAGGTGGACTTCTCAAAGAGTTTCAAGTACTATTCATTAGTATCTTGAGGCTGGTTCTTCAGATCTGATTTCCTACACTTTTTTTTTTTGGAGGGGGCGAGAAAGTTGGTTTCAGATGGCCCCTCAAAGGGGTTTTATAGATGGAATGTGATTTATTCTTTTTAATTTACCTAGGAAAAAAATGCTAATGTCAACTTCAGTTTGATATAAAATACATCCTCCTAATCTTTTGTTTCAATTTTAGAACTTCTATCCAGTTGCAGAAATGAACACATATCTCCCAGAATGCCTCAGCTAAAATTTCAAACTAAACTTTTATTAGTAGTACTTCTCTGGAATTTAAATTCATACCCACACTCCAATGCTTAAAATAATAATTTAGATGTATAGAAGTTCTGGCTATTCATTCTTTTGACTTTTATGTTAAAATAAGCAGTTTTAATTGTTTTGAATAAATAATATGAAGGAATCATATTTAATTACAGCAATCTTCGATTTCAAGATGCTGGTAAGTAAAGCCTGTTTTATTACAAAAGAAGCAAAAAGAACTCCATGTTGTTCCTGTACTGTAGTCAGTTTTTTACAATAGAATAATAACTAGCAAATATTAGTTTAAAAGTAAGATTTTAAATCCTCTATACACTTACCAGTTGATTCAGTCATTATGTGACTTGGTGTACACTTGGTGTATCTGTTTGGCAAATATAGTCATGTTTGAATGTATGTGCATTTATTGTTTTTTTAAAAAAATGGATTGTTATTTTAAGAGATAGCTGGTTTAGGAAAAATTATCCTGTTAAAATGGCATATAGATTTAGCCCATTATTTCCTTCGGTGGAATAATAATGAAGTTAGTCACTGTAAAGATACAACAATAGAAAGTTTATTTAATCTTTGCAGTGGAAATGATGACGGTTTGAACATTGGAATTCTTGATATCTTTGGCTTTGAGAATTTCAAAAAAAATTCTTTTGAACAACTCTGTATCAACATTGCCAATGAACAAATTCAGTTCTACTTCAATCAACATGTCTTTGCGTGGGAACAGGTATGTGTTGATCATTTTGATAAAGCTTTAATATTGCTGAACATATAAAAGCTTGTCTCAAGAAACTACACTGTTCCTTCACCATAACAGGCTGTAAATTACAAATTAGAACAAATGCTTTTCCAAGTATGTATTATGTGAAGCAGTATTTGCTATTTGCAATTAAAATGCCTACATAAAATGCATTAAACTTGAAATATACAGTATGCAAGCAACATAACAGTGATAATCAGTTTGATGCAAATACAGTGTTGCTTTCTTGAGGAATAACATGAGTGATACAATGTGTGGTTCTGTGATAAAAAAATAAATGAGTGGTAGCATAAGTTTTAAAGTGCGGTATTCATATTAGCTTACTAATAAGCTTAATGAACACTGAAATTCCATTATTAAAAAAATGAAAGTCTTCTAGTTATTTTATTCTTATTCAGGAACTAGATCATCTAAGCTAAATAATAGTGGATTTATTCTAAATAATTTGATGTAAAGCAGAGAAAAGTAATACAATTTTAATTATAAAAGTTCAAGAAATTGAAGTGGGGAGTGAAAAATCTCAAAAACTATCATCTCAATTTTGTAAATAATTCCATCAAAATTAAACTAATCACCTTTAAATTATTGTTCAATATTGTTACTTGAAGAAATAACACATTTGAGGAAAAAATATTAATCTTGCAGAAAATAGAAATATTCTAGAATTCTATATGAGCAGAACAGTCACTCAAATTTTAGGTGAAATAATACCTTCTCTCTTTTATTGGAATAATTGGCTTTTA